>NC_141541.1:56862500-57162500 GCF_021556685.1 Rattus norvegicus | reverse complement strand
CCCCACACTCAGTCAGTGGCAGACGTGCACACACACACACACACACACACACACACACACACACACGAGAGAGAGTAATAAACAGGGGTATTCTACCACACTCTTAACCATAACAACCCTACAAGAAAGCAGTTAACTCCCTCAACAGAGGGGATATCGAGGCACAAAGGTGAAAGCAACTTGTCCAAGACCAACAAGGGATAGATCTAGAACATAAGCCAAGTCTCCTGAATTCAAATATTGTGACAGTAGTAGTCAATGTTTATAAACTGCTTTCTCCCCTGTGTTGTTGCATATTCTCTCTGTGTCTCTCTCTGTGTGTCTCTGTATCTCTGTGTCTCTGTCTCTCTCTCTTTCTCTGTGTGTGTGTGTCTGTCTCTCTCTCCTCCTCCCCTCTCTCTCTCTCTCTTTCTGTCTCTCTCTCCACCCTCTCTCTCTTTCTCACTCTCTCTATTTCTATCTCTATCTCTCTCCTTTCCTCCCTCCCTCTCTTCCTCCAGCCCTCCATCAGTTTAACTGTGTTTAGAGACAGAGCTTTGAAGAAGGCATTTAAGATTAAACAAAAGGCCTTGTTCTACAGCTTCATTGACAGAGTCCTTTCCTAGCATGCACAAAGCCCTGGGTTTGACTCCCAGTGCTGGCTGTGGTAGAACAAGCCTGTAACCCCTACACTCCAGAGGTGGAGGCAGGAGCTAGAGGCCAGCTTGGATACATTAGGCACTTAAAGATGAAATGAGATCCTGGGGTGCTGGTCCAGGGGGGCCAGTGTCCTCATAGAAGACACCAACTCATTCATTATTTCCCTACCCACCTCCCAGCAAACAGAAAATACTGTAGGATGATACTGTAGGGAGCCAAGAAGAGAGCCCTCACCAGGAACCAAGCTGCTCTTTGTAACTGGACGTCTAGCATCCAGTCTGTGAGAAAATAAACGCACACCCCATCTGTAGTGCTTTGTTATGGCAGGCCAGATGGCGGATACACGGGCTCACAACTACGCTTCTTTTATGTATTTCCATGCTTTGTTATTACAATTGCACGCAGTAAATACTTTTCTTTTTCACTGTGCATAGAAAGAATTGGAAGCTCAAGGAAATAATGTACCCATCTAGCAATAAATAAATAAATAAATAAATAAATAAATAAATAAATAAATACATAAATAAGAAAACCCCAGGCTTGATCTAACTTCTATAACTCTTTCTAACATCCGACCTTTGGACAGCATTGTACTGTGTGAACTCCAACTCTTCCTGGAAGAACGGACAGTGGAGACAGCCAGGGGACAATGTGGAGTGATGTCCTCAGATGACCTGGTGGCCCTGCTGTTCACACACTGTCACCCCTACCGCTAGCTCCTCTTCCCCCACATAAGCTTCATTTCTCTACTGCCCTGGCCTCCTAACCACACCCCAGCTAAAGATCGGGACACTCCTTAGGGAAGACCGTAAGCCCTAAACCCGACCTCAGTGCTGCCAGGTAGACCTTGTTACAACTCCCATCCAGTAGAGGAAGGGACAGAGGGTGATGGCAAACTGCTGGTCCTTCATTTCCGTCCTGAAGTGTAAAGGGCCCCGAGCTAGGAGCAAATCTGGTTCCTGTAGCTTTGAGGACATTGCCCACCTGCTTTGGGAAGAGATGGAAGGAGTTTTTCCTCACTGCTCACTCCTGGGCAGCTCAGCGTTACCTCCTCCTCCTGCAACGTCACCGAGACGGGTGGAGAGGCAGCCGGCCAGAGATACAACACTAACAAAGTGCAGAGAAAGTCACAGAGAGACTGGGAACCGGGAGGAAACCCCCAGAAAGGCTCAACGTGCCTAACAAGTCAGTACAGCAGTAGGGGTAGGCCTGCCTTCTAAAGAATCTCTGTGGGGTGGGGATTTGGCTCAGTGGTAGAGCGCTTGCCTAGCAAGCTCAAGGCCCTGGGTTCAGTCCCCAGCTCCGAAAAAAAGAAAAGAAAAGAAAAAAAAAAAAAAAGAATCTCTGTCAGCCACACTGACTATAGATAGACCCCAATCAATCAGTAAGAGAGGCACAGGACTGTCTGTCAGACTATCCTGTGTTTCTATTTGTCTGTTTGTCTCTCACTAAGAACAGTGTCTAGGTGGGGGAGGAGGGAGAATCTGACTAAAGCCATGGACCATCCATACAAGTAAGAGGACTGTAGGGTCAAGGTGTTCCCTCTATGACCCTTAAATCCTTCCATTCCATGGGTAACCCCTTCCCTGTCTGGCTGTCCATACAGCACAGATGACAGAGGGGCTTGTCCATCTACATACAGTGGCTGTTCAGCACCTGCTTCCATCTCCAAGCTTCCCTCAGATCCTGTCCTCCTCCCCTCTTCAGACAGAAGGGCCCAGTACTGACCTAAGAGCCAGGAACCAACACCTGCTCCAGCCAGCAGCCCCAGGGCTCCCAGTATTACACAGCCACGTTGCAGGCAGCACCAACGCTGGGACTGAGAGACTATGAAGGAAGCAGAGAGCTGTCTGGGTTGTCTCCTCCTGCCAGCAAGCTTTACTCAACCTTGAAGTTCAAACAGGAGCCTGCCCCCAAGGGACAGAACCTGGTTCTGGTCTCTGAAGACCAACCAGATCCCACTCAGTCCTGAAGCAGGAAACAGCAAGTGGGGGATAAAGAATGAGATGTCCCACATCCTCATACTGACCCAAGAACGGTATAAGGGATGGAGGAAAAGCATTCTTTGCTGATCCCATCCTGTCCCTCCCTTGTAGCCCAGTGTGACTTACTGGGTTGCTGCTGGTCTCCCAACTCTGCTCTGAAGATCCCAGGCCCAGGACCCTCTTCTGTGCACCGGATCTCCATTGGGCATTGGTCATCCAATGTTGAACTCTGGAGAAATAAGGGTTAGAAATCCAGCAGCCCTGTACCAGGGCTGCCAAGAGAAGACCAAGCTCTCACCAAATTCCAGTGCCTATCTCAGCCCTGCCCCCAAAGCTATCTGTAAGTCTATATTTACCTTGGAGATGCCTATCCAGGCCTTTTCTGCTCTCCTGGAACCCCTAACCCTATCCACTTCACTCTCCCATGGCTGCAATAGCAAGGAGAAAACTAGAACCCAGACCTGCTCTACTGCAGAGCCCATGCTCTCTATTAACCATACTCTCTTCCTGCCTCCTGTGAGCATCCAAAAGCTCACCCCCTGAGGCCCGCCAATGTCTCACTCTAGGCACCTCCATTCCTTCCTATCTCAGAAAAAGAGGATGGATACAGACACACACTACATAAACCACCATAGAAGCCAGGATAAGTAATTCAGGATAAACCATCATGAACTAGAATTCCTCAAAGAATTCTCAGTCTTGTCCCAAACACAACTCATAGTATTCGTTAAATGACCACAAAGAGTTCAACTGAAGCACCAATGGCTTTCAAGAGGCATTTTTCTCCAACAAGATCAGGGACAGCTTCTAGAGGGGAGAGTCCCTAAGGCAGTATCCTCTTGGGTGAGTGGAGCTTGAGTTGATGTATTTTTGTCAGGTATTGTATGGTCAAAAGATGTTGATGAAGCAAAGATGAGGTGGTTAAGAAAGAAACGAGGAGTGGGTTGGGGATTTAGCTCAGTGGTAGAGCGCTTGCCTAGCGAGCACAAGGCCCTGGGTTCGGTCCCCAGCTCCGAAAAAAAGAAAAAAGAAAAAAAAAAAAGAAAGAAACGAGGAGAGTTCACATGTACGCCACCGGGAGCTCCTGACCCATGATGAGCAATGAAATAATATAATTACAAGCACTGAAAAGTTCATAACTAGGTCTTACAATCTATCCTGTGAAGTTAAGTAACTCAGACCACCACTCCAAACTTCAATTCACCTATCATTCTTAAAGTAAGAGCAATAACTCCCACCCTAGTCTCCTCTAGTTATAGTTGGTAAAGGGTCATCAGCCCAACCCTCAGGAAGGGATTAGGTTACTGTCCTGGCCAATACTCTCCATGTTATAAAGCCCAAGTAATCTTTCTAAGATGTGACGATGGTGGTCCAGTCTTTAAGGGTCCCAGTGAATCTTTGCTGCCTTAGCATCTAGCTAAGCCTCACATCAGAGCTCCTAGGCTTTCGGGATCTTACCCTACCTCATCTCTCCCTCCTTGTGCAAGCACCAGCTCTCTCCACAGCACTGTGCCATCCCTCAGCACCTTCAGGCGCTCTCACACTACACAGGTTTTGTGTCTGCTGCACCTGCCCCACATAGCTGCCTCCTACTGACCCTTCAGTGTGGAGGTCATTTCTTCAGAGGATGTCCTTAATTAAAGAAAACTTATTGACTTATGTGGGCCTCACTTCTTTCTCTTTCTTTCTGCACTGGTCTATATATACCGAGGACTGGCACAAAAAGGCATGGAAGGAGGAAAAAAGAAGAAAGGGAGGGGAAGGGGGAGTGAGGAAGGAGGTAGAGAGGGAGAAGGGATGAAGAAAAGAAGGGAGGAAAACAATGTGGTCCAAGGGACTTTATAAATTATAAAACACAATTTCAATAAGAAATACATGTAGGCCATAAATCCTTCTTCAAGGAATTTGTAATCTGATAGAATAAATATAATGGGGCTGGAGAGATGGCTCAGTGGTTAAGAGTACATGCTGTTTTCAGCAAATGGTGCTGGTTCAACTGGAGGTCAACATGTAGAAGAATGCAGATCGATCCATGCTTATCACCCTGTACAAAGCTTAAGCCCAAGTGGATCAAGGACCTCCACATCAAACCAGATATACTCAAACTAATAGAAGAAAAACTAGGGAAGCATCTGGAACACATGGGCACTGGAAAAAATTTCCTGAACAAAACACCAATGGCTTATGCTCTAAGATCAAGAATCGACAAATGGGATCTCATAAAACTGCAAAGCTTCTGTAAGGCAAAGGACACTGTGGTTAGGACAAAATGACAACCAACAGATTGGGAAAAGATCTTTACCAATCCTACAACAGATAGAGGCCTTATATCCAAAATATACAAAGAACTCAAGAAGTTAGACCACAGGGAGACAAATATCCCTATTAAAAAATGGGGTTCAGGGGGCTGGGGATTTAGCTCAGTGGTAGAGCGCTTACCTAGGAAGCGCAAGACCCTGGGTTCGGTCCCCAGCTCCGAAAAAAAGAACCAAAAAAATGGGGTTCAGAGCTAAACAAACAATTCACAGCTGAGGAATGCCGAATGGCTGAGAAACACCTAAAGAAATGTTCAACATCTTTAGTCATAAGGGAAATGCAAATCAAAACAACCCTGAGATTTCACCTCACACCAGTGAGAATGGCTAAGATCAAAAACTCAGGTGACAGCAGATGCTAGCGAGGATGCGGAGAAAGAGGAACACTCCTCCATTGTTGGTGGAATTGCAGACTGGTACAACCATTCTGGAAATCAGTCTGGAGGTTCCTCAGAAAATTAGACATTGAACTGCCTGAGGATCCAGCTATACCTCTCTTGGGCATATACCCAAAAGATGCCCCAACATATAAAAAAGACACATGCTCCACTATGTTCATTGCAGCCTTATTTATAATAGCCAGAAGCTGGAAAGAACCCAGATGCCCTTCAACAGAGGAATGGATACAGAAAATGTGGTACATCTACACAATGGAATATTACTCAGCTATCAAAAACAATGACTTTATGAAATTCGTAGGCAAATGGTTGGAATTGGAAAATATCATCCTGAGTGAGGTAACCCAATCACAGAAAAACACACATGGTATGCACTCATTGATAAGTGGCTATTAGCCCAAATGCTTGAATTACCCTAGATCCCTAGAACAAATGAAACTCAAGACGGATGATCAAAATGTGAATGCTTCACTCCTTCTTTAAAAGGGGAACAAGAATACCCTTGGCAGGGAAGAGAGAGGCAAAGATTAAAACAGAGACTGAAGGAACACCCATTCAGAGCCTGCTCCACATGTAGCCCATACATATACAGCCACCCAATTAGACAAGATGGATGAAGCAAAGAAGTGCAGACCGACAGGAGCCGGATGTAGATCGCTCCTGAGAGACACAGCCAGAATACAGCAAATACAGAGGCGAATGCCAGCAGCAAACCACTGAACTGAGAATAGGACCCCCGTTGAAGGAATCAGAGAAAGAACTGGAAGAGCTTGAAGGGGCTCGAGACCCCTTATGAACAACAATGCCAAGCAACCAGAGCTTCCAGGGACTAAGCCACTACCTAAAGACTATACATGGACTGACCCTGGACTCTGACCTCATAGGTAGCAATGAATATCCTAGTAAGAGCACCAGTGGAAGCCCTGGGTCCTGCTAAGACTGAACCCCCAGTGAACTAGATTGTTGGGGGGAGGGCGGCAATGGAGGGAGGATGGGGAGGGGAACACCCATAGAGAAGGGGAGGGGGAGGGATTAGGGGGATGTTTGCCTGGAAACCAGGAAAGGGAATAACACTCGAAATGTAAATAAGAAATACTCAAGTTAATAAAAAAAAAAAAAAAAAAAAGAGTACTTGCTGCTCTTCCAGAGGTCATGAGTTCAATTCCCAGCAACCACATGGTGGCTCACAACCATCTGCAATGGGATCCAATGCCTCTTCTAGCATGTCAGTGACAATGTGCACATATATATATATATATATATATATATATATATATATATATATATATATATACATAATCTTTTTAACAAAAGATTACAGGTGTGGACTACTATACCTGACTTTTAAAAAAAAGAATGAATATAACATCTCAAAACTAGACTCTAGCTAGGTGTGATGGGATATGCCTGAAACCATAACAGTCTGGAGGTGAAACAGAAGACCCACAAGGCCAGCTTTGGCAACAGCAACAAAAGCCTGAGGCAAAGGCAGGCAGATCTCTCTGAGTTTGAGGCCAGTCTGGTCTACAGAGGGAGTTCCAGGATAGCCAGGGCTACACAGAGAAACCCTGTCTTGAAAAACCAAAAAATGAAAAAAGCAAACAAACAAAATAGGACTTAAAATAAATTGGGATGGGTTGTGGATTTAGCTCAGTGGTGAGCGCTTGCCTAGCAAGCGCAAGGCCCTGGGTTCGGTCCCCAGCTCTGAAAAAAAAAAAAAGAAAAAAGAAAAAAAAGAAATTGGGACTGGAGAGATACCTCAGGGGTTAAGTGAACTGGCTGCTCATTCAGAAGCCCTGAGTTCAATTCCCAGCCACCACATGGTGGCTCATGACCATCTGATACCCTCTTTTGTCGTGTAGGCATACGTGTGAATGGAGTATTCATGTACATAAATAAATAAATCTTTAAGAAAGGAAGGAAGGAAAAAGGGATGAAAGAAAGAAGGAAAGAAGGGAGGAAGGAAGGGAGGAAAGGAGGAAAGAAGGGAGGAATGGAGGAAGGGAGAAAAGAAAGAAGGAAGACAGTTTGGTCAGTAAAGGGCTTCCATAAAATCACAAAACCTTATAGTCTATTCCTAGATCCTATGTAAACCCATGGCCTGGTAGAACATGATTTTAGATCTCTGGGGCTTGATGCAAGCCAGTAAGAGATGCTTTCTCAAAAAAGAAAGAAAGAGAGAGAGAGAGAGAGAGAGAGAGAGAGAGAGAGAGAGAGAGAGAGAGGGAGGGAGGGAGGGAGGGAGGGAAAGGATCATGACAGGTAGCATATGAAGAATGACACCTAGAGTTGTCCTATGAAATATACTTGTGTATGCACATGCGTGTATGTGCATGTGTGCATGTGTGCATACACACACACACACACACACACACACACACACACATACACCCCAAAATGTCTTGATTCCTTCTCTAAATCACCTTCTGTCTTGACACATTGGATTATCCCAAGCAATGGCAAAGCCTAAACCACTGACCCCAAAGCGATGTTATCTTAGGTGTGATTTTCAGGCATTCAGTGGAATATCTCCAGGGTCTTGATTCTGTGGCCTGCTAAACTGGCTTTCTTCGCCATTCATCTAGGGTAAGGAAAACCTGTCAACCTCATCCAGTACAGCCCCCTAAACCGTCCGAAAGTGGATTCACTAGCCTACCAATGAGCCCCAGGCCAGTTTAGATTGCACAGAAGGCAGCAACCCTAACCCTTCCTATAAAGTGAGACACCATCCCACCACCCCCACACCATTCACAGCCAAAGTAGGACTGGGCCTCCCACAGGGGGCTGGCCATACTTCTGGAAAAACATAGTTCCCAGTGTGTGTACACACACACACACACACACACACACACACACACACACACACTCCATCTGTGCCCAGAGATGAGAGCCAAGGAGAGCGGGCCATAGGTATGTGTGGTTTTCTCTGAGGATGTAGTTCCTCTTGAGTGGATGCCCTGTCCAATCAGAGAGCCCATTATAGAAACAATTCCCCAGCACACCCCACCCAGACTTTCCTCTTAATGCCTGAGACACTAGACTTCAAGCCTGGTCTCTCAAGTAATCACCTTGTCTCAGGCACCACCTCACCTCAAAATGTAACCTGCCCAAACTCATGCTATAGCCTGAAAACATGAGCCTCCAGTAGAAAGACACCTCTTTGCTGTACTGAGCAGGAGTCTGTTTAATGCTTTGCTCAGTACAGCCACATGCAAACTACTTATCAGCCCAGCATAGGGATGGCAAAAGAAAGGCAGTCTCGGAGATAACTCTAGCTCCACAGCCCATGACAGGATACAATTCCTGCCCTGGAGCGGCCAGTAGAGGCTCTTCTAACAACCTTGCATCCTGGAGTAGAGGGTGAGCAGGGATGGAGGGATGGCAGGGGTACAGCCTTACCAGGTGAGTCAGTTGCACTGATGTAAGGCAGTAAGGTCTGCTGGGCAGGGTGTGGCTCCTGTCCTCATGTCAGGATTGATTCAACAGCCCAGCCAGCGTGGTTGGAGGATGAAGTCTCCCTGGTTCACACACAACCCCTCCCCTTGTCTCCCACCCCTACACACGTAGACACGCACCAGAGAGACAATGAACTATGCTCAGGGCCCATGAATAGGCCCCTTGTTGTAGAGAATCGGGGCAAGGGCTGGGCTGGGCCTGGTGGCCCCAGCCCCTGCTATCTGCTAACTGGAAGCTTGGAAACAGAAAATAGGGAGGTGGGGCAGGCTATTGTTGCTTAGCAACCAGGTTCCTTGTGCCCCCCCAAAAATGTGTATACTAGCACAATTCCCCCCCCCCCCTTCTAGCTGGCAGGGCTGCACTAAAGAGTGATGTTAGCACGTGTGGAAATGTCTCTGAGCTCTACGGAATCTGGCCTTTCCAGCAGTCTCAGGATGTCACCAGGTTGGGGCTGACAGATGACAAGGTATCTTCATTACTGCCTTCTCAGCCATAATGCATCTCTCACCCGACTGCTAGGAAGTGAGGCCTCCTCACCCAGTTCACCCCTGGGATCCAGTAGCCATTGGTGCTCTCTTGTTTCTTCTTCTTCTTCTTTTTTTTTTTTTTTTTTCCGGAGCTGGGGACTGAACCCAGGGCCTTGCTCTACCACTGAGCTAAATCCCCAACCCTGCTCTCTTGTTTCAAAGTTCAAGATAATGCAGCTGATCCCAGACTAGAGCTGGACACACCTGGAGCCATGTCCCTTTAAAGGAGAAGCCAAGGGGTGAGTACCAGGGAAGCAGGCATTCTCAGTTACGATCTGCCGTTCATGGATCCCTCAGATGCGTCAGTTCAATAGCACGGGCTTTAGAGTCAAATCTCTCCCAAACACAGTTCTCCCACTCAGCCGCCCTGTGAATGGAGAGTCATAGTTCTTACCTCATAGGGTTGAAGATGAAACAAAATGAGATATTGAATATAAAATTCTTTTTCTAGTATCACTATCTTAGACTAGTGATATGGTTGTCAGAGAACTGAAGGGAAGAGATGGTTCTTGTGGTAAATGACCCAAGGTTAGAGACATCTACCCTAGAGCACCTTCCCCAAAGAAGACCAAAAAGGAACATTCGGGGAGTTAATGAAGCTGGAGTTCAGGAAAAAAAAGACAATATAGTACACCTTACATGAAATGCTGAAGCTGCTTGGCGCACTGAGGGAAGAACAAATCACTGAGATTTCTGATCTTTTGCTGATGCTTTTATTGACATAACCATGAAGACAGCATTCTCCCCAGGGATGTGAGCCTGTATTCCATCTCCCTGAGCCAGTCAAAGTAGTAAAAATTAGCTGTATCTATTACTCTTGCTTTTACCTTTACAGCAAGTTCAAGGCTATTTTGAGTGGCTCAAAATTTGGAATGAATATTCGAGATAGAATATAGCTAACTCTATTCGTTTTAAGATTCGTGTCCACATTATGTGTCTGTGTAAGTCAATGTGACATGTATGAAGGTGCCATTAATGGCCAGAAGAGGGGGTCAGATCCTTTGGAGCTGGAGTTAGAGGTGATTGTGAGCCCCGCAGCGTGAGTGCTGGGAACTGAACCGGGGTCCTCTGCCAACATAGGAAGCACTCTGAACTGCCAAACCCTACCTGTATCCTTGCCTGTGGTTCCCTCTTAGCTTTTGCTAACTTGGGGTCATAAAGGCTCCACTAAACCTCCTGACTATCATCAGCCGCCCCTCTCGCAGGCTGGGCCCCAGCTGCTCTTCTGGTTCTCTTTTTTGACAGATACAGTTTTAAATGACTTGCCACTCTTTATGTAAACCAGGCCAGTCCTGAGCTCATAGAGCTCCACGTGCCTCTGCCTCCTCAAGGTTGGGATCAAAGGTGTGTGTCACCACATCTGGCTTGGCTCATTTTTAGCTGAATAGAGACAAGCAGGTTAGGGCTCGCCCCCTGAAATGTTGTCACTGAAAGCTGTGAGTTGCTTGTTTGAGACTCTGCTTCCTCTCTCATCTCCCTAACTTCTTGCCCACCCCACCATTATTACTTTGCCCACGCCAACCATACTGTTACCTCCTGCTTCTTTTCCTCATGCACTTACTGAACCCACACACAGTGATGAAGACACAGAGATAGACACAGAGGAGAGACCTGGTGGCCAGAGCTGAGACTCCCTAGCTAGGACTCCTAGAGCAGTGCTCTTTAGCTTACAATGTCAACCACTTACTGTGTGTCCTGAATGAGCCTGGGTATGGCACAGGCTTATTTATCAGACCCATAGACTAGGCTAGGAACCGATAAAAATAACTCATTTGTGAAAAGTGAAATTACAGTGACATAGAAGTATAGGAGAGCAGGGGAAGAGTTGATTCATCTACCCAGAGAGCCCAGAGAGGGCTTCTCAAAGGAGAAGACATTTGGACTGAATTTTAGAGAGACGGGAAGGGAAAAAAAAAAGATGTGGCAACTACGGAAAAGGGTATTTCAAATAATTCCAGGTGATGCCTGTGAACTGAAAGAGAAAATTCTCTTCTCCACAAATGCAATGAGACAACCAGAAGAAAAAAAGTTAGAATCAAGTCTTGCAAAGTCCTGGAGATTACTCAGAGACCCGTGGCAATCTGGAAAGTGTTATTCAAAAGATGCAATGCTCAGTGAGTGTTATGAATTTTAACTGGCTGGAATCCCATCCCCCTCACCCCAGCTCTGCAGTAGCTTTAAGGACCAACATCCCACAGGAACACTGAACAGTCACAAGAAGGGAGAACACAGGCTTATAGCACAACTTTCTCAGAGAGCTGTCACCTTATTTGAGCCCTCCTGGTGGGTCCCTAGTAGAAAGTATTTACCATGCTGCCTTCATCTGACCGAACTTGAGGCTTGACTCTGTTTCAATCTTTTTTTTTTTTTTAACTTAAAGGCATGGGGGAGGGGCAGTTGTTAGAGCTTACGGCTGTCTGAGGTGGTGGGCAACAGTTGATTACAATAAACTGTATTAAAAACCCTTAAAGAAGAATCTGGGGATGAGATGCTCCTCTTTGAACCTGGTAACTTCGTTCTTGTCCCGATCAGTCTTCTTCTGCCTTTCCATATGGCTTCATCTTCAAGAAGGCTATGGGTGGATGGCTCGTGTGCTTAGAAGAACTCTTGTCATTTTTACATGAGCCTGTAATAGCCAGCATCCTTTCCAAGCCAGCCTCAAGCTCTGTTCATGCCTGTTGGCATCAGGCGTACTATAATATTGTCATTGATATAAATGAACACCTTGGGTTGTGTGTGTGTTAGAGACAATGGGAATCTTCAAACCGTCTCAGTTCTGGCCAAGTCTGGCCTCAAACTTGGGATCTTCCTGCATCTGCCCCCTAAGTGTTAGGACTACAGGGACGTATCATCATGACTAGAAAACCTTGGATTCTAATAATGATATGTCAAAGCAATTGCTATATATATAATCTAATTAGTAACCTCGGTAAGGAAAGTAAACAGAAGCCATTGAAGACTCCAAAAAGTACAGAGCTGGAGAGATGGCTCAGTGGTTAAGAGTCCTCATCTCACAACTGTTCCAGGGGATTTGATGGCCTCTTCTAGCCTCTATGGGCACTGCACTCATGTGGTAAACACACATATACACTTAGGCAAAATAATCACATAAAATTAAAGAAGTAAACATTAAAATGTGCAACCAACTCTTCATCCAGATATAGGTTCTTCATCCAGATATAGGTTAGAGCATGGCAGAAATAAGTACATTTCAACCTAACTACAGAGTCAACACATGCACATGCGTGAACACACACACACACACACACACACACACACACACACACAAGTGGGGTTGGGGCTAACAGTCCTGAGCTCAACAATGTCATGCTGAGACATGGTACGAGGTGACTGCACTGACGCCCTGACGCTGAGGACAGTCCATAGTAAAGGTGCTGTACTTACTTCTAACTTAACCTCTAAAGGTGGCACCACTAACCAGGTCATGAAGGAAAGTTCAGAAGCCAGGCTCTGACAGGACAGACAGGCTCTGGGAAGGTTAGTATGTTTGGAATGCTATATCTATTGTGTTATAAGGGACATCTGGACTGCTGATAGGACAATGTGTGCACACAGAAAAGTAAAGCAGGTCTACTTCTCAACTCTCCAGAGCAAACTGAATCTGCTGAATCCTGTCATTACTTTAGCCTTGGCCCCACCACCACCCCTTGAAGATCCCCAAGAAAAGATGAGGCTATCTGGTTTGGTCTTTTCTCAACACAGTTATGATCAGCATAGGGTGCCTTCCTCTAAGGGTGAAGGCTGTGATCCTCCTCAAATGAGGAGATTGTTTAAAAAAAAAATCTCTAGGATTTTGTCATGGAAACATAACCCCTTTGGACAGGGGCCCTGTCTCTGTGTTTTCAGCCTGATGATTCTGGGCATATGTTGCCTCAAATAGCTTCTTAGTCATTTTAGCCCCATGAAGCAGCAGAAGGAATGGAGGAAGAGAAAGTCATGTTATGAACAAACTATTGCTTATCAAGTCCCACTAATGTTCTTCCATGGTACAAAGCATGGGAAATCTCTGTTTCTCTGTCTCTGTCTCTGTCTCTGTCTCTGTCTCTCTATCTCTGTGTTTCTGTCTCTGTCTGTCTGTATCTCTCTGTAACTGCGTGTGTGTGTGCGTGTTTGTGTATGTGCGTGTCAGAGGACAACTTTGTGGAGACAAACCTTTGTAAAGGTTTCTCTCCTTCCACCTTTACATGGGTTGACGGTATCAAACTCAGGTCACCAAGCTTGCTTGGCAAGTGCCTTTATCCGCTGAGCCATCTCATCAACAGGTCTGACGTCTCACAGGTAGCTCTCAGATATCAGGGATGCTGAGACAGGAGGATCACAACTTCAAGGCCACCCTGACCTACAGGGTGAGTTCAATGCCAGGCTAAACAATGTAGAGAGAGACCCTATTCCAAAATAAAGAGTAAAAAAGAGGACTATAGTTTAGTGTCTGGGTACTTATATAGCATGCATTAGACCTTGGTTTGGTCCCCAGCACTAGAAGAATCAAATAAATAAACAAGATAGGTATATGTCTTTGTCAGCTACTGCATGACCCAATGGTACCTCAGAGGACACTGCTGTAAGACGTGGTGTCTGCAACATCCTGCAGAGGCTTGTGCTTTAAGGCAGGCTGGGTTGCCATAGGAAACCACTAACCATCCTTATTGGCTTACACAATAAAGCTTTATTCTTGCTAATGTTTCCATTCCATAGGGGTCAAACTACAGCATTCTTTCCACATATCCTCAATTAAGACTTCAAGCTGGGCTAGGGAGCTGGCTTGATAAATGAAGTGCTTGCCGTACACCATGAAAGCCTGAGTTTGGATCCCTGAGACTTGCTGGTCAGTCAGCCTAGCTGAAGCAGTGAGCTTCGGGCTCCATGAGAGACCCTGTCTCAAAAAATAAAGTGAAGAGTAATAACAGAAACCATCTGATGTCAACTGCTGGCCTCCACATGTGCACATGGGTATAACAGCATGCATATGTGCACAATACATGAACACACGCAAACGCATAACACACACAACACACACAACACACACACACACACACACACACAAAACTTCAAGCCAAAAGAGAAGTCTCTGTCTGGAAGGTTGTTAGTCACAATGATGAGAGAGTAAGTCCTAGAGGACTTTGCACTGTCTGCACTTACTAGGACCACCCACCATAAATTGCTCCAGAATTACTCGCCTCCACCAACCACAAGGAAACCATAAAAAATGTAATCCTGCAATCTGCTAAGAAGCACTAATAACTACCATGTTGGATACCCAATAAATATTTATTTTTAAAAACAGATGGGAAGAAATTCCCTTGCAAAGGAGAGTCATTAAATTCACATTTACACTCCAATGACAATTTCGTCCCCCTGGGATGAAAGAGTAGTAAACAAAAACAAGGCCAAAGACTGACTTCTCTGTCACCCAATTGGCACCCAGTTAGGGATTCTCACTGGCTCTTGTCTCCACCAAGAGCCCCCATGTCTGAAGGGAGGCAGCCCAGTGGCTTGAGTTCCCTGGAGTTATATTCCAGTTGGAGTCAGTGGTGTGGCTGTGCATTGCTGGCAATGGCAGGACATCAGGCCTGCTGAGAGCAGCTCTGATCTCTTACAGAGTAGAGGCCACATCAAATGGACCTTGTCTCCCTCATCACCCTTCTCTGCTTGGCATCCAGAGCCAGTCTGGTTCACTCTGGCTATTTCCCACACTGAGAGATTGCTTAACTCTAGGTTGGAGCAAAAATGACCCTAGAATATAAAAGTGAAGTGTGGGAATCCCTGAAGAACGGCAGCCTTAAATGATGTGCTCTACCTGAAGCCACCTAACACACAACCCTCTGAAAGGAGGGCCAGAAGCCTGTGTTTCCACCCTGGTGATGCTGACACGGCCTCAAGCAAGTCCTGGCCCTGCTCCCACTGACGACTGTCCAATCCTCTAGGCCTACTTCAGGGCTCTCAGAAAGAGTGTTCCTTTTCCTCCTTCGGTCACTTCTGTCAAAAGCATCAAGGGCCCTTTTCAACTCCTCCGGATGGTCCCTGGTATGCAAAAGATAGCATGAAGTCCTTCCCTTTCACCCAAATAGAAATACCAAATTCTAATTCATATGGAATTCTTGGGCTTATAAAGAATGAAAATACTAAATCTAAGCTTTCTCCATTCCGAGGGATAAAGAGGCTACCAAAGGTGGACAGCATACAAGCCCAGGCCTCTTCCCATCCAGAATCGTTCCCCATGCTGACCCCTGCACACGCTGCATTAGTCATATATCCGCCCCACAACCAGGCTCAGAAGGAAGAAACCCCACCTGTAGACACTGGTCAGCACCATGGACTCTCATAGTGTTTTCCACCCCTCCCCCCTTCCTAGACTATGGATTCAAGACTGGCTGTTACCTTGTGTTCTTGACTGCCTGCTCTGTGGATTTCAGGCATAGTTAGATAGCTCCCTCAATCATATCAGCTCCTCATGGAATCAATATGTCTCCACCTCACTATGCTCGCTCTCTCTGATGGAGAGAGGAAGGTTGGTTTTCCAGCTGATGGTGAGACAGCATGGCCCTGAGGGATACAGGCTTAAGAACGTACTTTTTCTTCATGATGATGATAGTGACGGGTTCATCTCTGTCAGCAACGCATCCCTCATTCTTATCCAGCCTCTGCTGCAACAGGGTCCACTGCATCCATAGTGTCCTCCGGTCTCCTCATACGATTACCCTACCCCTTGTAAGCTCAGTATGGAATCCCACCGTGGTTCGTACAACCCACCAGACACCTCAACCACCACCACACACAACCTGAAAAAGCCCAAACACACATCTCTCTCCATCCAGACATCTGGAGAGAAGTTTTCTCAACAACAACAACAAAAAAAAAAAAAAAAAAAGAGAGAGAGAATGATTCCTGAGTCTCAGAAAAGAAAAGCTTTAATTAGTAAAAACTGGGGAAATGCTGGAACTAGTTAATTTATTCCACATTGCTATTGTGTGCGAGACCCCCTGAGTGACTGCTGCTACCTTCCCCGCTTCTCTATAAAGAAACTGATGAAAATGTATTTAGGAAGAAAACCCAGGCGGTTCCATGCAGTAATGAGCCGCTCCTTTGTTGGCTTGCTGCATTCTGAACATTACATTCTACCTTGTTTATCCTACAAGAAAGGAGGGCGAGTAACCTCCTCAGAAGAGCTTTGAGAGGCCTGATGTGACTCCCACTAACCTCTCTTCCTCAAGGGCTTCCGCCCCTTCCAAAAGTCCCATTGTGCGTAGGGGGCAGGGGGAAAACTTTGTGCCACCTCAGTTGGGCAGTATTTCAAACCTGCCCTTTTGTCCAGCCTCACAGCTGTCCTAGCCACCCTCTAGCATCTTCCCCAGGATTACCATGACGACCACCTACTGATCTTCTGATTCTAGTTTTCATCATCAGCCTGGACCAACTTTCCCTTAAAGAAACTCTGTCAGGCCAAAGAGATGGCTCAGTGGGTAAAGTCTCCTGCCGCCAAACCTAATGACTGAGTTCAATCTGCACAGATATACATGGTGAAAGGAGAGGTCAGACTCTGACATGAGTGAATTCTGACCTACCTGTACAAACATACACTCGCCCACCACACACACACACACACACACACACACACACACACAGGTGCACACACAGACATGAACAAAATAATGTAATTTAAAAATTAAAAAGCAAATCTACCGGGGTTGGGGATTTAGCTCAGTGGTAGAGCGCTTGCCTAGCAACCGCACAGGCCCTGGGTTCGGTCCCCAGCTCCGAAAAAAAGAAACAGAAAAAAAAAAAAAAAAGCAAATCTACCAATATGAAATAATAAATAAATGTAGATGGATTCTTCTCTTTCATGCCTTGCTGCCAAAGCAGCATTGCCAAGAGCAAGCTTACATGTAATAACCTTCCATGGACCCTCATGCCTGCCACAGCCTGGTGGCCATTCACCTACTGCTTATTCACTAAGTAGGTGTTTGGGGGTGTTTACCAAGCACTGTTCCAGACACATTATGGGAACAGTCAAGACAGACAAAGTCTGTCCTAGAGGACTCATAATCTATCTTGGGTAAACTAGCCATTCATGTACATTCTCCAATAGTCAAAAAGAAGGTGCCCTTGTCTGCCACCAAGGTTCATCTTTTGCCTCTACTTTGGGTTTTTGCCCCATAAACCAGCCATTCATTTTCCCTTGAAGAACCCCAGAATAAGCCACAAGACCATGCTCCTACTGTTTCCTATTCCTGAATGTCTTTCTCCCTTTGACTCTTTGAATCTAACACATTTATTGATGATATACAATGAGCACACTAGACATTAGTGGAAAAACTGAATATACAGTGATGAGCAAAGCCAGACACGAGATCTTTCTCTCTGGTAGTAAAATGTGAAAGTCCTAACTGAAAGAGGGCTAAAAAGAGAGACTCGAGATGCTAATGAAAGCCTGGGCCACTCACGTGACCAAGTCTGAAGATGCAGGAAAGACTTCCTCAAGGAAGCCAAGAAGAGAGAGTCTGGGATTGGTAGAGCATGCTCCAGGCAAAGGCTGCAGTCAAATTCCTATGGCTAGACAGAGTGGAACCTCCGAAGAAGATAGACTCAGGGAGAGAGGAGATGCTCACTGAGACTGGAGGAGCACACAGGATAGACCAAGTAAAGCTCCAGAGGCAGGCTAAACATCTTCGTCACCTGACGAAGGGCAAGCATTTCTAATAAGATACACGATCAGCCTGCCACCATCCAGTAAGACGGAATTAAATGTTTCTCAGTGTCTCGGGACTGTGGTTCACTGATAGAGCACATGCCACCTTCTAGTACTCAAGGAAATTAATGTGTATCTGGATCCTGAGCCAAGGGAAGATTTTCAAGAGTGGAGGCCTGTTCTTTTCACCATCATCACCTCGGCACACAATCTTAGCAAGTAGTGAGAGTATGTCCTATCAGTCAATCTGCATACACAGTCAAGATAATTCCTCCCACCTCAGTAAACTCAATCTAGAGGCTGGAGAGCTGGCTTAGTGGTTGCTCTTCTAGAGGACCTGGGTTCTATTCCCAGGACTCACATGGCAGCTTACAACCTGCCTGTAACAGACATATGTGCAGGCAAAATACCATTGCACATAAAATAAAAATAAATACAATTTTAAAAATTAAAAATAAACTCAACCTAGAAGCGCCCTTACAAATATGCTTATCTCCTAGGTGATGCTGTCAAGTTGGAAATCAGTATTAACCATCACATCACCTTTGGCCTCATAAACCATTGCCCTGTGGCCCCATCCTTCAGGTAGCCACCAGGGTTTCTTCCTAAACCAAGTTCAGACCTGACCACTCTGCTTCTCATCTAACCTTTCTCTGTCTCCCCTTTGTTAGCAGCATAAACTTTAAATTCTCCAGGCCAACCATCCAATGAACTTCATAATCCAATCCCAGACCGATAAGTTTTGGGCTCGTGTCTCACTGTATTCTGTCTTCCCTGTGCCCTATATCCTAATGACAAAACCCTAGAATAGTTAGATGATGCACCCCCATGCCTGACTTTCATTTAGTCTGTGCTCTCGGTCTGCATAGTCCTTCCCTCATATTTTTTTAAACTGGTACTTCAAGATGCGGCTCAACTCTCAACACATCACACACTGCACTTCTAATGCCCTAAATCCAGAACAAGTGTCTTCTGTTGTACATGGATATTCATCCAAGGCACTTTGCTCGGTAATGACACACATAGTCTTCAATTGAGGGGAACACTAGCCCCTTCCATCCCCTGTGCCAGCCACCTCAGCAGCAGCAAGAGAAGGAATGTCAGAAGAACAGCTCTCTTCTCCCTACGCAGGACCAGGAGCAGCCAGAACACAAGGCTGTCCTTATTGAAATACACAGACCAAAAAAAAAAAAAAAAAAAAAAAACCAACCAACAGCAACAAAAAGACCCAAGCTGTATTCTGTACTCGGTATTCTAGGAAATGGATTCTAAGCCTACAAAGAACTATTCATTTCCCTGGACTATTTCTCAGGCTCTGAGATAAAATATGAAGTTTATAATTTACATACTACCAATTAAAAGGCCTTCCTCATATCTGATCATTTTATAAAGCAGTTTGTTTAAAAGCCATTTGTAGAGGAAGGAAAGGGAAGGGAGAAATGCTGTAACTGTATTATAATCTCAAAAATTTAAAAAAAAAATGAAAGGATGGGAAAGGAAAGGAAAGGAATGGGGGGGGGGGAATGCCATTTGCTTTGAGAATCATTCAGGTTTCCATGTGAAGACATGCAAAATAAACTCAGCTGAAGACCATGAGAAGAGTTCCTTCCCCAGAGAGGGAGTCAGTGGCACTAGAACATTTCCCGTCTACTTTAATTAAGACCCAAAGAAGCAACAAAAATATTAATCGTGTGGTTAGTCAAAAGCAACTTCCATAACATCTGCTGTGGATCAGTAAGTGCAGTCTAAAGCTTTCCATCGCTGCCCAGGGCATGACGCGAGTGTGAAACTTCTGTGGCTTGGAAAAAGTAAGTCACTCTGCACATGTGCGACCTCCTCTGATACCCAAGTCTTTGCTTTACTCTCCAATACTGTTTCCATCAAGTATGCCAATATAAATCAGCGTGTGTGTGTGTGTGTGTGTGTGTGTGTGTGTGTGTGTGTGCGCGCGTGCATGTACGTGTGAGTGATGCAACACGGGTAAGATCTCTAGTCTCCTTTGTGTTCCATTAGCCTTTGTAGAGACAGGTCCTTTAAACGTTAGTCAGTGTTCAAAACCATCCTGAAGGATGGAGACAGAGCTCCATCTGTTGACCTGAGTTCAATCCCTAGGATCCATATTTTTAAAAATAAAATACATTTAAAAAGCTGTGTGAGATGGGAAATGCTTGGAATCCCAGAACTAGAGAGATGCAGACAAGTGGATCCCTGGAGGTCAGTGGCCAGCCAGACTAGCCTACTTGTCAAGTCCCAGGACAATGAGAGGCCTTGTCTCAGAAGAAAACAAAAAGGAGGGGGCAACCTGAGGAACACCACGTGGGGTTGCCATCTGGTCACTACATACAAGTATCAAAACCACAACACACACATACACCACACACAACACACACAACACACAACACACACATACCACCATATCACACACACACACAACACACACGCACATACCACAACACACACACACAACACACACACACCATACACACACACAACACACACAACACACACACAACACACACACACCACCACAACACACACATACAACACACACACAACACACACACATACCACCACACCACATACACACACAACACACACACAACACATACACCCCAAAAAGCCATCCTGAGAAAAAAGCAGAGCCGGACTTTCTATCTCCGTTTGTAAGGGACAAGTGTAAGTGTGAGGTCCGGTGTCCCGAGTGCGAATCCTGAGCTCTCTTCTCCGGGGCTGACTGCTACATGCTACAGCAGGGGAAAGAGCCACAGCAAATGTAAACGTAGACAGTCAATGCTCCTGTGAGGAAAAGCTGGAACTAGGACAAGTGACCCATTTGAAGTCATGCTCACTTGAACCGGTTGATAAGAAAAATCCAACCAACAGAACATGGAGGCTTTGTAGTTTAGGAGTTTTAGAGACCTTCTACAGTATATAAGAGCTAAACTGATGTGTGGAGAGGAGACTGAAACTTTAGGGCTTGCCTTGTAATCTAGGCCCTTTTATTTTCAAAATACACAGGACTGAGACCCCCAAATGCTCCTTCAGGCTCACTCTCCTGCCAGAACAGAAGCAGAGTTCCCAGGGCCTGGGGCTGTTTCGGGGATTTCTGAAGCGTGCTCTGCTAGCCTTGTCCCCTGTTGTCTGCCAGCCCGAGTCAGTTACGGAGCAGCTGTCCCAGCAACTCGGCTAATTAAATTAGAGTGCACTGAATGCTTTATTGACCTGGAGTTCACTCCAGCGAGCAGGCCTGCTTTGGAGGTGACGGTAGTCACAGCTGTTCACCAACAGATTAAATAAATGGACAGACGATAAGGGGCAGTAGGAAAGTGAAGTGTGTGAGCAGTGCTGTCTAAAGCACACCTGAAGTGTGAGCTGGAGACCTGTGAGGTGTTGGGAATGGAACTGTGCCCCCACCGCGTATGGTGTCATGCTCACCAAGTCCCTTGCCTACAATTGTCCTGGCATACCAGAAGTCCTCACTCCCTCAAAATGGGACCTTATTTGGAGATGAGGTCTTTGCCGAGGTAATCAAAGTTTTGAAAAGGACTCCAAGCCAATGGGATTTGTAAGTACAGGACTTTTGGACAGCTGGGGTGACTGTGGCACATGTTTCTAATCCAGTACTTGGGAGACAGAAGCAGGCATCTTCATGCGAGCTCCAGGCCAGCCAAGTCTACATAGTGAGAAAGAAGACTGTGTGAAGGTACAGGGACAAGGCCATCTATGAGCGTTCAGTAAGAGCCAAACTTGTGAACATCTTAACTTTGAGCTTACAGCTTCTGGAACTATGGGCATTCTAACTGGTCAAATAACAGCAAGCGCCTGTGCTTGGGCAGTGGGAAATGGAGGTCTTAGAAAGTGGAGGAGGAAGGAAGACAGAGGAAGAAGTGGAAGGACGATGGAGCAGAACCACATGGCCTGGAGAAGCCACAAGGAGCAAGGGTCTCGTAACTGGGGAACAGATTAGTGTCTAGGCATACAGCTTATAAATATAATAACTGGGGCTATAGTTTGCATATGCTTAGCCCAGGGAGTGGCACTGTTGGGAAGTGTGGCCTTGGAATAGGTGTCACTGAGGGCATGGGCCTAAGACCTTAACCCTAGCTGCCTGGAGTCTTCCTCTAGCAGTCTTCAGATGAAGATGCTGAACTCTCAGCTCTGCGTGCACCATGCCTGCCTGGATGCTGCCATGCTCCTGCCTTGAGAATAATGGACTGAACCTCTGAACCTGTAAGCCAGCCCCAATTAAATCATAAGGCTTGCCTTGGCCATGGTGTCTATCCATAGCAGTAAAGCCCTAAGACAACTGGGTTGTATGTTTTTTACACAGGCTTATTGGAGTTGGAAATTTACTGCAACAGGGGCTCATGGGAAGTGGTGTTGTGTGTGTGTGTGTGTGTGTGTGTGTGTGTGTGTGTGTGTGTGTGTGTGTGTGTGACTATGTAGACTTGGCTGGCCTGGAAGTTGCATGAAGATGCCTGCCTCTGTCTCCCAAGTACTGAATTAAAAACATGTGCCATGGTTGTTCCAGCTTTCTTTTCCTTTTCTGTTTTTAAGTCGTCCAGTCTGTGGCATTTTGTTACTATCTAATTATTAAGTCTATTAAGCTAATATATCTAGAGACATGGAAAGTAGAGAGACCTCTGTATGAGGCAGACTTTTCTAGAAAAAAGACATGTTATAGAAGCAAACACGCCTGGGTCAGGAACTTGGTATCACATGGCCTTCTGTGAGTCCTCTATCAAAACACTTCACCTCTCTGTGCTATGGCCGCTCATCTGTAAGACAAAAATGTTAATAGCTACCTCACAGAGATGTTCTTAGGACTAAATATGAATACAGTCTTTGCTTACGCAGATCTGGATCTCCCATGGTCCTCTGGCATGCAGGTGCAAGGTCCATTGCAAATTCTGATGCATTAGTCCCTTTTGTAAAATAACTACCAAATGTTCCAAGGCTGAAGCAGCGTCTTCCTCTATGGGATTTTGTTCACCACATGGATGCTTCTGCTCTGAATCCTGTCTGCCATGCTGAACTTACCCAGCTTGACTCGTGGCTCGGACAGAACTGTTATGCTCAGACATCACTCTCCTTCATTTGTCCCGCCAGACCAGGGCCAAGGAAAAGGGTGCTCTGAGCTGCAGGGTCTGCCTCCCATCACCCACCTGTTCACTCCAATATGACCATATCCAATGCTGCCAAAACCCTCATTCACTGCCTTATTTAAAATGCTTATTCCTTAAAATAACAATAAAACCAAATGATAACTGCCCCCCACTAACTATAAAAACCAAGCCATATAACACAGTCCTATTTACAGAGAAACACGACAGTCAGCTGTCTTAATTCCCTGCCTGTTCCACCTAAGCTACCCTGACAAAGCAGAACATGGTAGCATATGCCTAGACCCCATCACTTGGGAGCCTGAGGCAGAAGCATAGCCACAAGACTGAGGCCGGCCTGGGCTACATAGCAAGGCTCTGTTTTAAAAAGACCAAAGAAAAGGAAACATCTGACATACATAACATAATACAAGATTCAAAATACAAAACATAATAAAAATAGTGTTGCTGCAGATGGGAGCCAACAGTGAATTCTACAAAAGGCCATTAATAAGCAAAAATCATAAGAGTGGCCTCGACATGCAAAAACAGCGTTGTGAAAATAAAAATCTAGAATACTCTCAAGCTTACTTCTTTAGAAACTATTTCCATTAAGGGTGTGTGTGTTAAAGATCAGTGAAAGAAGACATAGGGCCAGGCTATGCTTAGAGTTCATGTGATATTTTAAAAGTAACAGACATTGGCAACTCCGATACTATTTTGCTTCCATACTCCCTATCAAAGAGAATTATCTCCAACTGGAGATGACAGAACAAACGCAGTTAAAAGGATCACAAAGTCTAAGATTGTTGAAAAGATAGGTGGGGGGGGGGGGGGAATTAGTTTTAAATGAGTTCATGATTCTACACCCAAATGAATTATATCTCCTGGGACTTACAAATATCAGAAGCTGCAGATGTAATCCAAAAACCATTACATAGTCCTTGAGACGAGTGAGTGCCCTAATTTTCAAGAGTTTGATAAAAGATGTACTGTGACTTCAGTCCAAGGCAACTGAAGTCGATTTTACAAAAGAGCAGATTACAGAGTAGTTGGTGCCAGGTGTGGGGGTACAGGAAGGCAGAGCCCATGGATCTGTGAGTTCCAGGCCAGCTAGGCTTAGACAATGAGACCCAGTCTCAAACATTGGTAAGCACGAGCCCACAGGTCCTAATCTTTGTGTGTGTGTGTGTGTGTGTGTATTTTGTTTGTTTGTTTGTTTTAAGACAGGGTCTCTCTGTGTAGCCCTTGCTGTTCTGGAACTCACTCTGTACACTAGGCTAGCCTCAAACTCAGAGATCTACCTGCCTCTGGTTCTGGGGTGCTGGGATTAAAGGCATGCACCACCACTGCCCGGCTCTCATCTTTTAAACAATACAGATAAAGATACAGTAGTCTAAAGAGACTATACTTAAGAATAGAATGGTAATGAAATGTAATTTGTAACAAAGCGAGGGACACAGTTGATGTTACCCATATTGTTAACACACAGCATTGTGATCAGGTATAAATGCAGGTTTCCCTGCCAAGGAAAAATCCTAGTGGCCTTCAAAGCAATTTTCATAAAGCGGAGGACGGAAGGGGAGACTGGAACTAGGTGGCAGCACTCCTTTCTCCAATATGCTATCCAGACCGACTTTTGGAAAGACGTTGCTTTGTCTTAAATTGAATACCAGATTCCAGAAAGCACTGTCCTAGCTGGGTAGCCATGTTTTCTGGGCATCCTGGTGAAATCTGTGTTTCAAAGACAAGTTCTCTCCTGTAACTCAGCAATTCTTTCTTTCTTGTACAGTGTTTGAATACTCTGAAACCATGGGATTACGTTAGCTGAAGTAAACGCTAAGGAAGTCAGGGTGTGAGCCAGCTGTCAAGTGCTTTCAGGTTTCACAGCCAGTGCTCCAGGGTGAAGTGCAGTAGACAGAGGGAGAGCTGCAACAACTGAGGAAGGGGTGCAGGCAGTTCCCAGGACTGTGGTGAGCAACATGAGAAAGTTTCTCAGCAAATGGGCTGAGCCTCAGGTTTAAAATGCACTGTGGCATCTGCTTCCATGCTGCATTGTTTGCAAGCGCAGAGGAAGGAAGGAGCACTACAGATGACAGTGACTGACGAACAGAGGTTCATCATGCTACTTTTAGTGTATTTCTTCAAGTTTCTTGGAAACCATTAAACATTAGACTGAAAAAAAAACTATTAGCCATCAAAAGGAAAAAAGCCATTAGCCATTAGATTGAAAAAAAAAAAAACATTACAAAGAAAACCACGCAGATGCCTACAATGACCAATGGGCTCTCTACCACCTTACCCATCATCTGCTACCTCTGTCCGCTCTACTCTTCCCTCTCCGCTTTCTGAGCTCTTCCTCTCTCAGTAGCAGCACCTAAACAAGCACTGGGCTCATCTACCTCTCAAGGCAGGGCAGAATCACCATCCAATGTAGAACTGAGGCTGACCCTCACTGTCCTACAGGCATTTGCGTTTGCGTCTCCTGCAGCGCCATCTTTAGTCATCCTGGCTGCTTCTTCTTTTCCACTAGAATCTGGATTAGCAGAGGGCAGGGCATTTTTGTTCTGGAGTTTTGCACAGCACTTACAACAATGTCTGCTACCTAGTAAATACAGAAGGTTGGGTCCACGGTATGAGAGAGTACATGCCACTAGTTTAAGTACCAATCTCTTCTTCAATAGTGGGTGTAGCAAAGACCTTACCGCCAACTCCTGCACTAAACAAACTAGGACACCTGATTTCTGAAGGAGTGAAATCTCAGGGATATCTTGTCAGTTACTACCCACTTCCTAGCCACTATGTAGAGCTCATGTGACTAGATGGCCAGTGTTATTTCTAATTTAATTATCATAACCTGTGATCTCACAAAATTTATAACCAAACTTCTTCCAATAAAAGAACTGATCCAAAATCATAATTCTAAATTTCCACAAAACTAGGGCTTTATTGTTTTTGTTTTTTAATTTTTGAAGAAAATAGTAACAAATATTCACAACCAGATTGGTGATTAGGAAGGGTAAGCATGGAAAACCGAGGCAGAAACCACTCACTTTGTACCAATGTGCAGCAGACTTCCTCCCCGTGTTCCAGCTACCTGTCACCCCTATGCAGTTTCATTTATCCATGGCACAAAACCAACCATACAGCTTGAACAAACTACTTATTCAGATTATTTTTATAATCACAAAAGTATTTTGTGTCTATGTTTCAGTACTTCCAAAGGCAAAGGGAAAAGTTGGGAACTACAAAATAAAATACTGCACCCACCCCCCAAAAAATCCTTAATAAGTATTTGCAAGCATGGGAAAAGAATTATAACTCCCATCTTCAATGATATCACTAATCAAATTCTGTCTGATTCACTCACAAGTGAGCGAATAGTTTAGAGTGCAGGTACTGTTCAGAGTCTAGATGACCTTTCTAGAACTGACCAAGGCCAAAATGTTAATTCAGGAGAAAGCAGACAGGTTCTTTAGCTCCCCTCTCCCCCATTCCACCAGCTGGGTGCCTTGTATGCTCAGGCCTGAGGAAACAGCGCCATCTGGAGGGTCTCCATTTCAGAGGAATCCTTTTGTAACCAGGACCGTAGGTTCAGCCAGGAATTCAGGATCCTGGTAGCAACAGGAACCAGCTCACTGATTAGGCAATTTGCACTTACCTTTTGAACAATTTCCTGTTTGTGATGATTTGTGGAAATCATTCAAGGACTTCATTTCTCAAGGTCTTCTGCATACTCCTCCTGGTTGTTCTTGAGAAACAGGGTCCTCCCACTTGGACACAGATCCTCTCAGTGAATGCTTCCCAGCTCCCTCTCTGCCCCAGTGGACATGCTCTCTAGGAGTTTCTCCACCCAGGCCAAAGGATTTTCCCAATCACAAGTATCCTCCAAGACTGAGTATGAGCCCCGAGAACACAGTCCCATCTCTAAGCAAACCATAAACACCTACTGGGCAGCTATCAACGACACTGGCCAGGAAGGCTGAGCGAGCCTGCACTGTCCTGCTTACAGACTGCACAGAGGCGGGGAGATCGTCTCCCAAGCCTGAGCTTATGCAACCCAGAAACTACAGCTGAGGTTTTACGTTTAACTGAGAGGAAATGAGGAGACTGGTTTTCAGAGCTGAGATCCTTCCCACCTCCAACAGGGACAGCTTCTGCGAACAAAAAATATCTGTTCCGTAATAGTCCTGCAACGCACTGATTTCAGTGCTCTCCCTTAGGTCATTCTCTCCATCACTGAGAAGAGAATGCCATCCCCAGTTGTGAATTCTTAGCAACAGTATTTCTCCACCTGTGCAAACGGCCCCTTCCTTCTTCTCTCTTAAATAAGCCCACTTCTTTGTTCTCAAACACAACTAATGACAAACCACCATAGTTGGTTCAGACCATTTTCTCTCTCCTCTCATAGGAGAACATGCCAATTACAAACAGATCGTCATTAGCTCAAATGAATGCTGAAAAAAATACTCCTTTTTTTAAATTTTTAGCTCTATGATGATCAGAAAGACTAAGCAAACAGAATGATTTGATTAAAAGAATTGAATCAGAACTAACAAGGAAAGGGTAAACACAGAACACGAAAGACAAGTTTCCTGTAGGCCAGGGATCGAGACACTGCAGACCAAAGCTACAGGCCATATAGTGCAACCCCTCAGAGAGCCCTTGACTGGAAGCACATGAAGCGAATACTGCCCGGCCTCCATTTTGAAAGCGCACAGGACGCAAACTAGAACACTCCCTGAGATAATTTATCATAGTAGGCACCTCCAAAGATAATAAAAATCTCAACATGCTAAGCTAGGCTGAGGGTTGGAGAGATGGCTCAGTGGTTAAAAGCACTGGCTGCTCTCCAGAGGTCCTGAGTTCCATTCCCGGCAACCATATGGTGGCTGATGACCATCTATAAAGAAATCTGATGCCCTCTTCTGGTATGTAGATGTGCATGCAGACAGAGTACTCCTATATTTAAAAAAAAAATACATAATACATTTAAAAAAAAAATCAATACAAAGCTAAGCTGTAGGGAGATGGCTCAACTGGTAAAGTGCTTGTGTACAAGTGTGGGGAAAGGAGGTTGGACCCCCACCACCCACATGAATGCCAAGCCACTGAGGTGACCCACCTGTAATCCTGGCACTCAGAGGACAGGGCATCTTCAGAATAAGCTACATAGCTAGACTAGCCAAACAGGCAAGCTCTGCCTCAAAACAGAGGGTAGAGAGCAACGGAGAAAGACACGGAACCGCAACCTCTGACCTCCACCCACACATGTGAACATACACAAACCACACACATATATAAATAAAAAATCACCTATGTGTACCAACTGAAGGACTAGACTACACAGCCTAGACCTAGATTTCACCCACATAACATTCCAAAGGAATTCTGGCAATGCAGAACCTTTGACACTGACAAAGAATGGTACTTCAGAATGGGGACAGGGAGAAAGGGATCCTTCCAAGAAATTAGAATTTAGTCACAATAGCAAAACATGCCAGAAACTTCTCAGCAGTCAGCCTGAACTACAGAGCCAGAACCTAGCTCAAAGGAAGAACAAGTCCTCAGTGGGAGACAGAGACTAAAAAGCATGTAAGAAAACTGGGTTTGGGGAACTGGAAAGACAGCACAGTGGTTAAGACCACTGACTGCTTTTCCAGAAGTCCTGAGTTCAATTCCCAGCAACCACAGATGGCTTACAGCCATCTGCAACGGGATCCAATGCTCTCCTGTGGTGTGTCTGAAGACAGTGACAATATACTCATATATATAAAATAAATAAATCTTTTAAAAAACAAACAAACCTGGGTTTTAACCTCTTTTGCCATAGCCCATGTTATTAAAGATACCCACGCTGAACTCTGAAAGGCATTATTTACTGGAAAGAAATATTATAAGAGGTTTCCCGAATTCTTGTAAGACCAAGTAATGTGCCCCTAATACCCACCCCCATCAAAAGAAAAGTATTTTACAAATTCTGAACCCTAACTTTGGAATGTCCAAAGCCAGGGTCTAAAATTATCAAGTTTACAACTCTCAAGAGGGCCAGGGAGCAAATCACACTGGGGAGCAGATTCACACTTGACAAGGGCTAGCAGCAACAGTCAAGGAACCCAGTGCTTTGCTTAAACTGACCATCTTAATGTCCAGGCCAGGATGTCCTTATGTGAAGTCACACTTCCATGATGCATTGGTTCACCAACACCAACGAGTAATTCCAAGACGTTTGGAAGGAAATAATCATACCAAAGGAGGAAGGGGGAGCTATTTAATCTTAGCAAGGGCAGCCGCTCTTCTTTCTGTGTTCTGGAACAAGGCACGAATTAAAGCTTTTACTTCGCTGGAAGGGAATGCAGTTGCCAGGGGCCCTTTTCCATCTGCCCACCTGCAAAACAAGACAGGTTCTATTTCCTATTCTGTCTAGTAGAAGCCAGACCTTAAATTGTCTTACTTGATCCAAACACTTAAGTGGAATTAAATACATCCTGTGAGGCCCATCCTCCTCTAGCTATTGCTGATCATGGCTGTATCTGGCACCAGCACAGCCAGAGTAGAAGCAGAGGAGAGATGGTTCCAGTTAAGAGCACTAGCTGCTCTTTCAGAGGACCAGAGTTCAATTCCCAGAACCTTCATGACAGCTCACAACCTTCTGTAATTCCAGTTCCAAGGAATAAGACACCCTCTTCTGGTCTCTATGAACACCAGGCACACATGTAGTGCACAGACATACAAGCGCACAAAATTCCCATACACTTAAAAGAAGTAAATCTTAAAAAAGAAAAGAAAAGGGGGCTGGAGAGATGGCTTGGTGGTTAAGAGCACCGACTGCTCTTCCAGAGGATCTGAGTTCAATTCCCAGCAACCACATGGTGGCTCACAATTATCTGTCATGGGATCTGATGCCCTCTTCTGGTGTGTCTGAAGACAGCTACAGTGTACTCATAAATAAGTCTTTAAAAAAAGAAAAGAAAAAACAAAAACTAGAGCCACATATGGTGATGGCTCATACCTCCAATTCAAGCACTTGGAAGATGGAAACAGGAGGGTCATTTGAAACCCAAGGCCAGCCTGGTGTCCATAACAATTCCTAGACTGGAGTATATAGTTAAACCTTGTGTGGAAAAACACAAAACGTCCTCAGAGGGGTGTGGTGCTTAGGCTCCTACACCAGGGGTTCTCAACCTCCCTAATGCTATGGTCCTTTAACATATGGTCCCTTATGTTGTGCTGACCCCCAACCACAAAACCTTTAGTTGTTACTTCATAACTGTAATTTGGCTATTGTTTTGAATCACAATGTAAATATCTGATATGCGACCCCTGCAAAAGGGTTGGTCAAGCCCCAAAAGAGTTTGGACCCACAGGTTGTAAACCAACATCTTAACTATTGCACTCCCTGCAGAAAAGAACTGGCCATTCAAAAAAATGGCCTCACACTAAATACTTAAGATTTGACAATCCCTCGTTTTTTCCTTTTTTCTTTTCTTCATTAATTTATTTATTCACTTTACATCCTTACCCCAGCCCCCCCCCTCTTCCCTCCCAGTACCACCCTTATAGCCCCCTTCCCCCATTGCCCTGCTCCCTTCCCAGAGAAGGGGATGCCCCCCTTTTAACTCAACTGAAATGCTGGGGGTATCTTACCATTCTGACAATACATCATCCAGGTGTAAGAAGGACGGACTTCTAATTAAAAATTGCCAGAATATCTATACTGCTGCCAAAACTACATTCTCTATCAAAAAGTATGGATGAAAGTCCTTTTGTCATTAACTATGAGAAGGTGGTCATAAGATCTGCCCTATGAAAGACTACTAAAGGCCTCAACTACTGCACTGGAACATGAAATTCTTAACTGAATAACTCTAAGGAACAGAGGGGCCGGAAATGTGGCTCAGTAGCAGAGGGCTTGCCCAGCATGCAGAAGGCTGTGGGTTCAATAACCTGCGACATGCACACGCATGCACACAGTGGGAGGAAGGTGCAACTGCCGCTGGTGGTCCCAACCCTCTTTCGTGACCATGTATATATGCCTCTATAGAAAACACATACGCACCGATCTCCGATTTCCTGCAAGCTAGCTTGTAGCATTATCATGAGTTCTTTGAAAGGCATCCACTTGGACACATAGACCGGAACCTCTTCTTGGTATTTCTTGTTTTTGTTTTCATCAGACAGAGGTGCAAATACTTGTGGCCCTTCATCCATCACTGTTTTGCACAGGGAATACAATCTATCGCCATCTTCAGTCGAGATGTCCTAGATTAGCACAAAGAGAACATAACAGAATAGAACTGACCAAAGGGCAGGGCAGATCAGATGATTTCCCAGTAATGTAGCCCATCTTACTAGTCACCAGATCCAATCAGCTCTCTGATAACCCTCCTGAAGGTAGAATGATCTAATCTGTGTGTCAGCCAATGGCCAGCAAGGCTCTACACAGGAGCCTGTGTCCCCAGCACAAAGGGCTACACACAGCTGCTATGAAGGACAGTGCTACAAGGGCTTGGTTGACCTATGCTTTGAAGGGTCAGCTAGCCACATCCAGGGAATTTTCCTCATAGTATCACCTACAGTCCACTCAACTGCACAGTGTGTTGGCAAAGTGGTGCCTGCACAGACTGTGTTCACGTTGCTAAATTAAATTACCTAGTTCATCTGCTGAACAAATGACTTCATACTAAGTAATATGTCTTGGGACCACTGCCCAGTTTCCAATGTCCCCATTCCTAATTTAGACGCTAGACTAAGAAATCCCACAACCCTACTTTCTTATCTAGGTATAAAAGAGATTAACAAGTTCCCAGCAAAACAGAACTCAGACAAGCCTGGAACCAGCCAACCAAGCTGCAACAGCGTGAGGCAGGCACGAAACGACCAATCTCTTCTATCACTGTGCCCATTAGCACAAGACTGCAGTATCACTTCCTCGCTACAGTCATGGTGTAGGACAGGACCTGCCTTCCAAGTGGATATCCGCTCTCACCTCTAGAGCAGTGATCCTGCCAATCATCTCAGCAATCACGGTGTTCAGCAAGGTCCCCATAGCCTTGCAGTATATGTTCACCGGCAGGACATCCTGCCACACGATCCCAAGTCTCTTCAGCTGGTGCAGCACCTGGAGAAGAAGAGGGTTACGATTCACACCCGTCACTTCGTGGGAGAAACAGAATGGGAGAAAGAAGTGATACAGATGTGAGGTAATGGGGACTCCGTGGCTCTTGAATGTTTACCCTCTGTGATATCCTTGAGTAAAGAAAAGCAGACTCTTCCTGAGGAGGGAGCACGGCAGTGAGGAGGTAAATCAGCAGAGGGAGAAACTTAATGTAGTGTGTACACCATGGAATACTGCTCAGCCACAAAGACCAAAGTCATGTCATTTGCAAAAAAACATACACAGCTGGAAATGATCACTGTAAGCAAACTAAGTCAGTCTCAGGGGACACAGATCACAGCTCTGCTCATCTGTGGTTCTGAGATCCTACAGTACACCCATACCATAATGTATGTATATTGATGAATATATGTATAATGTATGTATACATGATATGAGAGTAGAGCAAAAGGGAACAAAGGGTCTTAGTACTTGCTGTGAAAGGCAAGAAAAAGGAAAGGGACAGGGGCTAAGCGCTCTATTAATATTTGCATGCAAATGTCTTTATAAAACCCAGACCATACACAATGAATACACACCAATGGGAGGGGGGGCGCCTCACTTAAGACAGAGGTAGAGAAGAAAATCTACATTTAAATGTGTTCACATACAATGAGTTAATATTATTGAGTCAATGGAAAGATGGCATGTCTTGGTTGAACAGAAAAAAGACCTTACACACAGCTGTCACAAGCATCTAGACTTTGCAATGGGGAGCATAGGATTCAACTGATGGACTTACTAGTGGGGTGAGGGACCCCCAAGGACCTCGGTGCCTGCATCAGCCTCCTACCTGCCTCACTGCCTTGCTCGCTGCAGAATAATTCTCTTCATCATCCATGTTTGCAAAGCTTCTAGCACTTGATAATCTCTCCAGAAGTTCTCCTTTCTGGGTCCGCATCTGGGCCAAAAAACACTCCGTCCCTACAGAGGGAAAACAAAAAAGTGTAAACCTGTTGAATCCCACACTGCAAAACCTAAGACTGTCAGCTGCTTGGCCTGTGTGAGAACAATCTCACTAAATGTGCTTGTTGTATAGAATGATTCTGAGTCCACTTAGCCAGTCCCTCTGACCCTTTCACAGCATAACAGGAAAACCTTTTCAACAGTTTGCATGGGATATGAGACAACTAAGAAAAATCACTTCTACAGATAAAGCAGCTTACTATTCCAACATCTATACCACTGATGGAGAGCACCTACAACTGAAAAGCTAAATGAACAACTTTTCTCAGGATACTCTCATAATTAATATTGATTTACCATACAAACGTGGCTCTCTCCTGACACAAGTGACTTGGTGGAGTAAAGTCTGACATGCCAACATACCACAAAATCATGTCAGGAAAAAATGTTTACACAAAGATGACATCCACTTTATAGAATAACTGGAAACTAACCAATCAGAGGACCTCCTACACTCTAACACATCTAATAGATCACTAACTCCTAACCACCTCACCTATTAAACTACAGAGTACTAGGCTATAAATCACACTTCCCCAAGTGGGAAGCGCCAGTTACCAAGTCTTCTGAAGCCAGGTACAAGGTCCACAAAAGTGGTCGTGCCATCACAAAGAATGGGGGTGAGCCGCGATCTGAACTGATGGCCGAGGGTCAGCAAGTGGTGAGCAATATACATGCAGTTGTTATGGTGAATGGCAGCCAACTGGGGAAGCTTCTGAAGGTTCTCCCTAGGTCAAGAGGAAGGACAAAAGAGGAAACCACCTGTTGGTTACTCAAGTCGAGCTTTCTGGAAAGTCATCTGTGCTCTAAGGTGACAGGCAGCCTTGGCTTTCCCCACTCTTAAGTCCTGAGCACAACAAAACATGCGGTCGCTCTAGCTCGGTGAGCTGTGCCAGCCTGACTTTAGCCAACAAACTGTCCCGGGGAGGGCTGGAGAGGGGGCCTCAGCAACTACAAATGCTTGTTATTCTTGCACAGGCCTGAGTTTGGTCCCCAGTATCCAAATCAGGTGGCCCACAACTACCTGTAATTCTACCTCCAGGGGAATCCAACTTCTGGCCTCTGTGGGCATTTGTGCAAGGAGACACACACACACACACACACACACACACACACACACACACACACACACGTATGTTAAAAAAGAAAAGCCAAGAAAATAAAATAAACAACTGTGGATGTGTTACTTCTGGCACAGGAGACAGGAGACACAGGAGACTTTACATCCTGCCCTGAAAATTCAGCCAAGAGAAATACAGGCTCACTTTTCTGCTTTCTGAACTCCCATTTCACTTATATAACAAAACACTGAAATCAGATTAGAATTGGATTTAAAACTATCTACTTGTTTAGACTTTATCCCATACAAGTCCTTTGAAGTTGACTACAGATCAGAATCATATAGAAAATTTTTAAATATAAAGGTATTTAGAATTTTTCCCAGAATAACCTTTGTGAATGAAACCAGGCATTTTTACTTTTTGAAATCTCTGTAGATAATGGTTTTAACCCAGAACTGAAATTCACTACTTCAATTCTTCCACACAAATTAGTCTCTACCCAGTTCAAACCCTATGAGAAGGTTTGAACAGGTATGGCCTCCATAGAGACTTTGACTGCTTGGCCATAGGGAGAGGCACTATTAAGAGGTATGGCCTTGGAGGAAGTGTGTCACTATGAGGGCAGCTATGAGGTCTACTATGCTCGAGCAACGTAACACACAGCCTCCTTCTGCTTCCTGTCGATCAAGATGTAAAACTCTCAACTTCTTCTCCAGCACCATGTCTTCCCTGCATGCCACCATGCTTCTCTCCATGACAATAAATGTCTGAAACTATAAGCCAGCCCCAATTAAATGTTTTCCTTTATGAGAGTTGCAATGGTTATGGTGTCTCTTCACAACAATAGAATCACAGGACAAAGACTTTTCTATTTCCTAACCAAGAAACGTAAAATGGTTCTGAAAATGCCCAGACATTAAAAACTGGATACAGTGTGTGTGACCTTCCTACACACAAAATCACTGTTCACGCCACAATAAAGTCTACAGCCTTTAAAAGGTCTGAATTTGGTATACTTTTTTTTTTTTCCGGAGCTGGGGACTGAACCCAGGGCCTTGTACTTGCTAGGCAAGCGCTCTACCACTGAGCTAAATCCCCAACCCCAGAATTTGGTATACTTTTACTGTGAATTTTAATCACTGTCTTTGGTGAAAATATGAAGTTATTGGTTTTAACCTGACGTGACGTTTTAGAGGTCCAATTGTACAGGAATAAGATACTCACTTGTGGTATGTGGGCACCACATCATGGAACAAATGGAAGATATTTCTCACTGAGTAAAAAAGCTGGACAGCACTGGAAGGAAAACAAACACTCAGAAAAATCATACAGAATGAAGCAGGTATTCTGTTAGTGAAGGGCATGTGATAAAAACCACCGCTGCAGAAAACACACGCCTTCATCACTGCAGGAAAACACCATGGCCATCAGTGGAGACACACTCAACCGGTATCTCTAAACTGAACTTCTTTTCTAAAACCTGGATACATTAGCGACCTCAGAACAGGAGTGTTCAACCCAAAGCCTCTTCTCTACTTATCCATTTGTGCTCTGCCAGCACCCAAAGTATCTTCCCAGTGACAAACAGAGTTAAGCCTCAAGCAAATGTCACCCGTTTCTTGATGCATTCTGCAAAGGGCATCAACAAAGGCACTCACCAGCTCTTTCAGAGTCAGGCTGACTTTCAGCTTTCACCTTTCCCCATCTTCCCCAATGCAAAGGATGAATCAACATTTTTGTCTAACCTTCAACATCCTTTGCCCTTTAAATCTGATCTTTAACTACCTAAGGATCACCATTAAGATGCAGTTAAGAGACTGTGTGTGTGTGTGTGTGTGTGTGTGTGTGTGTGTGTGTGTGTGTGTGTGTGTTGTGGGAAGACAGGGAAACTTGGCCTCCAAAATGAACCTTAAAAGAGAAAATACACAGATGGGAAAAAAAGGCTCTTTAAAAGCCCATTGTGAATGTCAAAATGTGTAAATTTTTTAAAATTATTTTTTAAGTAATTAAAATAAGTATTAAAAAGCAATCTATTGGGGCTGGGGATTTAGCTCAGTGGTAGAGCGCTTACCTAGGAAGCGCAAGGCCCTGGGTTCGGTCCCCAGCTCCGAAAAAAAAGAACAAAAAAAAAAAAAAAAAAAAAAAAAAAAAAAAAAAAAACCAATCTATTGCCAGTAGAATGAATGTAAGTACTGAGTATACCAAAACAGTGTTCAGTTTTTTTTTTTAAAAAAATTTTTTTAAATATTGCCATATATCCCCAACTTCTGGTCTGATGTATTCGAAGAATGTCATTTGAGGAAATAATGTCAACTATGTTTACCTTGCCAAAAGAGCACATCAACATTCTTTATAAAGAAACAGATGTTTTTCACAGGGGCAGGGAATGGCTCAGCAAACAACAGCTCTCTGGCAAACCTGGTGACCCGAGTGTGATCCCCAGAGTCCACGTAAGTGGAAGGAAAGAATTGATTCCACAGAGTTGTCCTCTGACCTCCACATGTGCCATAGCACGATCAAGAACATACATACATGCATATACACTAATAATAAAAGTAAGTACAACTTTTTTTTCTGCTTAGAATACTAGAATCATGTTCTATCCAGAACAACATAAAAAAGAGTATTTGCAGCCTGGAGAGATGGCTCAGAGGGTAAGAGCACTGACTGCTCCTCCAGAGGTCTTGAGTTCAATTCCCAGCAACTACATGGTGGCTCACAGTCATCTCTAATGGGTGTCTGAAGACAGAGACAGTGTACTCACATACATTAAATAAATAAATAAATAAATAAATAAATAAATAAATAAATAAGTAAAATAAATTAATTAATTAATAAAAGTATTTGCACACAGAAATAACAAGACCTGAGGATACAATGACTAACTCAAGCCTAATTCCACAGCTTTTCCTAAGGCTGAGAAGAACAGCTCCATACAGACTCACACTGATGGCCTTTATCAGACCAGCTCTACAATCAACTGGCCATTTCTCTAATACCACAGGAGCCTTTCAAAACAAAAGGATTCAATATGAGATGTGAAATAAGCCCTGAGGTATCCTGAACACACTATAGATTAGGTGAAGTCATCTTGAAAGGGTGAAGCCAGGGCTGTAATATGTTCTACTTCCAAAGAAAATCGACTCTTCCTCCCTCTGCATGTTGCTGCTATGTAGAGTTCGAATGTGAATTCACAGGTCCCTCTGGCTCTCCAGGCTCATATGGTATAACAACCATAATTATCCAGCAATGAGCATTTCAGTATTAACCCTTTTCAAACAAGTGCTCTAATGTAGCATTGTTTGATCACAGATAGCCAAAATTCGACAAAGTATCACTTACTAAAAAGTAAACCACATTTTTAACACCACATAAGCCTACACATTTACCCACCAGTGCAGCATCTACTTCTCGGTTCCTTCTTTCATACCTGGACTGTACTAGGTATCCCAGGCTGGCCCAGACCTTGCTTTGTAGGCCTGGCTGACTCCAACCTCACACTCCTGCCTCAGCCTTCCAACTGCTGGGTTATGAACATGGACCAGCAGGCCCCAGCTAGCATCTGCTTTAACACTTTTACACCTGTGTTACTGTAAGGAAATGACAGGGTCAAGTTATCTGTGTTACCATTGGTCGCTACTTGTTGTTGCCTCAAGTAAAGTCTGATAAGCGAGCTCCATTAACTTCTTCACAGCCTCACTGATGCGGCACGTGGGTAAAGAGAAGGACCGAGGGTCCAGCGAAGTCTCGGGCTCTAAGTTTCCGGCATCGGTGAACTGCACTTTGCACACCTGCACTTGTAGCCTGTGGTCGGCATCAGGACTGGGCAAGTCTGGTAGGGTTTCCTCACAATCAGGACCAATCTAAAATTCAAACATAGCAACAGAAAAAGACGTTTCCAGGAAAATGCAAACTCAAGCACACAGCAAAGGCTAAAGACACTCAAGGCTTCCGTGTTGATGGAGCCATGGCCCTACAGGTGACTAGAAGATGCTCACACGAGTGGTCTGATTAAAGGACTGGCTGGTCTGGACTGATAGCACACCAAAAGAGATAAGCAATCTCATGTACTGTGGGATTCTTAATATTAATGGAAAAGCAAAGATTTGGAGAAACTGAAAAGACCTGTAAAACTCATCATTCTCAGCTCTCATAAAAACTCCAACTTGCCTCAGAATGTGCTAATATCTGTGTGCCTCAAATGGCTAAAAATATTGTTGGAAGAGACAATAATGGGCCATGCCAAGGAAATGAGGAACGCAGAAGAATAGATTAAGAACCCAGTGCCCGGGCTGCATATGGTAGACACCTTTAATCCCAGCACTTAGGAGGCAGAAAAAAGTGGATCTCTAAATTCGAGGCCCCCCTGGTCCATGTAAGTTCTACGCTAGCCGGGGTTACACAGTGAAACCCTCCCTCAAAAAAAGGAAACGCAAGTAGAATCCAATGCCCTCCAGGCCATTTCAAGCAACTCAGAAAAATGGCTGGGAAAAATCTACTAATAGGTTGCCTTAGTCTGTGTTTTAGTAATGCTCAGTATGTTTCTATAACACTTTGCATTTACCTAGTACTGTTTTATATATACTAAATGATGTAAATATATATTATATATTATGTTATATTATTGTATGTTATATATTATACATTATTTTTATATTATATATAACATATATGTAAATATTTAAATAGTATATGTGGATAAATACATGATATAAACAAAAAAAGCCCAAAATTATCAAGAGTCAAACAGTAAACTGCTCTTCATGTAAGTTCATTCCCATTGCAAGTAATTATTTATACCTTCGAGAAAAACATTTATTGGGCTGGAGAGATGGCTCAGTGGTTAAGAGCACTGACTGCTCATTCAGAGGTCCTGAGTTCAAATCCCAGCAACCACATGGTGGCTCACAACCATCTGTAATGAGATCTGGTGCCCTCTTCTGGTGTGACTGAAGACAGCTACAGTGTACTCATATATAATAAACAAATAAATCTTAAAAAAAGTGAGACATTTATTTTGTTTTTATTTGAATGTGTGTGTGTGTGTGTACACACGTGCACCCACATTCTCCACACATAATACAACCCAAGCACATATATCTTCAAGTAATGACAAGAATAATCTGCTTTTTAATCCTGACAACAGCAATGCACAACATTTGTAGACTTTCTCAGTTTATACAGTGGCTTTCAAGTATGCAGTTTATCTGGAACTCGCAATACTTCAAGAAAAGGGAGACAACAGGAGCACTTTGAAGAGGACCATTTGTCTCCAAGAGCTTGACGACTGCTCTCTTCCCCATAAGTGTCTCAAAACTAAGCTGCTCCCCATAAAAGACGCAGTAAGCCCCACATACCTTCACGGTGTTGTGAATTTCGGAGGTCATTAGATGTCTAGCCGCCACAATCACATCCTGGCACTTCTTATTAGCAAAATGAGAATTGATATTGCGAGCATATTTCAGCAAGTCAGTAGTATCTCCTTTTAAAAATCTCATCTCTTTTAGGGACTTTTCAAATTCCTCTGTGGACTGTATGATCTGACACAGACAAGCATAAGAAGAAGAGAAAAAAACTCTATGTGGTTATCCCTCAGTATGTTTTGGGAATTAGCTCCAGAACACCCCCCTCAGAAATTACAATCCATGGATGTTCAAGTCCTTTGTATAAGAAAGCACACTGCTCACATACAAACTATGTTCACCCTCTCATATACTTAAATCATCTCTCGCTTATAGTACTTGATAGAATGTAAATGCTATGTAAATAAACACCATCCTCTGACACTCCATTGTTTCACAAAAAAATAACAAGAAGGGGGTTGGGGATTTAGCTCAGTGGTAGAGCGCTTGCCTAGGAAGCACAAGGCCCTGGGTTCGATCCCCAGCTCCGAAAAAAAGAACCAAAAAAAAAAAAAAAAAAAAACAAGAAGAACTCATATAAATCTAGTAAAGAAACAAATTTTTCCCCAAATATTGTCAGTCAACTGTCAGACTGAAACTATAGAAACTGTACATCAACCTTGCATACATTTCAATATGAAAATTCCAAATCCACTGTAATGAAAAGAATAAGAACCAAGATTGAAGTGGAGATTTCTGGTTTCTTTGGAAGACTGGATTGTATCACGTGGTGCGTTTCTGGAGCAATCTGCTGAGAATGTTTTGCTGAGGCAGACAGTTGAGGATGCATGGTATTTGGAAAGAGTATAAGTAGAACCAACACACAGCGAGGACGCTCTTGCATTGGTTCGCCTTGCAGGACTTCACTGGTCTTCACTCACCTTTGCTCGCTGTGACTTGGAAGAGAGAATAGAGCCAAAGAACTTCTGGTATTTTGGCTGCTTCTTTATGATGGACTTGTGCGTCTGCTACTGATTCGGGTTTGGGATTTGCTGACTGGACAGGACTACCAAAACTGATTTGTGTTTAATGCTTTGGGCTGAACTGCTGATATCCTGACACGGAAGACTGGAACTGTACCAAAGAGCTACTTCTAAACACTGCCCTTGTCTGTTACCCATCTTTCTCCCCTACTTTTGGTCAGTGGGCTAGAAGGGAAGTGGAAGCATTTAAGAAACCTTACTAAAGGGGTTGGGGATTTAGCTCAGTGGTAGAGCGCTTGCCTAGGAAGCGCAAGGCCCTGGGTTCGGTCCCCAGCTCCGAAAAAAAGAACCAAAAAAAAAAAAAAAAAAGAAACCTTACTAAAGGAGGTTTTGAAAAATCTAAGCCAACACAAGATGGCCATTTAGATAATAGGACAATTCATCAGTTACTCAGTTTAAAAATAAACACTCTAGGAGCTTGAAAGATGGCTCAGCAGTTAAGAGCACTGGTTGTTTTCAGAAAGCTGGGTTTTAAATGGCAGTACCTACATGGTAGCTCCCAAAACCATCTGTAACTCCAGTTTCAGAGGCTCTGATGCCCACTCCTGGTCTCCACAGGCACCAGGCACATGACGCACATACATACAGTCAGGCAAAACATTCCTAGGCATCATTTTCATTATACATTCTTCCAAACCTTGATTCATTTGGAAGAGAATCTTCAATAGAATTTGAAGACTCCAAAATGGTGTCAAGATTTTATAAACAAACACCCTTACTCTAGCATTCAAACAACAACTAAAATGGGGATATCACAAAATAGCTATTACAGCTGATAGAAGTATGAAAAATTTTAAAAAGGTATAAGAAAGCATACTTTGTGCTCCAACATATGACAAGGGCACATGCTCCACTATGTTCATAGCAGCCTTAGTCATAATAGCCAGAAGCTGGAAAGAACCCAGATGTCCCTCAACAGAGGAATGGATACAGAAAATGTGGTACATCTACACAATGGAATACTACTCAGCTATCAAAAACAATTGACTTCATGAAATTCACAGACAAATGGATAGAACTAGATATTAGCCCAAAAGCTTGGATTACCCAAGATACAATCCACAGACCACATGAAGCTCAAGAAGAAGGACAACCAAAGTGCAGATGCTTCAGTTCTTCTTAGAAAGGGGAACAAAAATATTAATAGGAAGAAATATGGAGACCAAGTTTGGAGCAGAGATTGAAGGAAAGGCCATCCAGAGACTTCCCCACCTGGGCATCCAGCCCATACACATACAGCTACCAAACCTAGACAGTATTGCTGATGCCAAGAAGTGCATGGTGACAGGAGCCTGATATAGCTGTCTCCTGAGAGGCTCTGCCAGAGCATGACAAATACAGAGGTGGATGCTCGCAGCCAACCATTGAACTGAGAATGGGGACCTCAATGGAGGAGGTAGAGAAAGGACTTAAGGATCTGAAGGGGTTTGCAACCCCATAAGAACAACAATATCAACCAACCAGAATTCCCAGGGAGTAAACCACCATCCAAAGACTACATGTGGACAGACCCAGGGCTCTAGCTGCATATGTAGCAGAGGATGGCCTTGTTGGGCACCAATGGGAAGAGAAGCCCTTGGTCTTGCCAAGGCTCAACCCACCAGTGTAGGGGAATGTCAGGGCAGGGAGGTGGGAAGGGGTGGGTTGGATGGGTTGGGGAACACCCTCCTAGAAGAAGAGGGAAGGTGTATGGGATAGGGGGTTTATGGATGGGAAACCAGGAAATGGGACAGCATTTGAAATGTAAGTAAAAAAATATTCAATAAAGATAAAAATTTTTTAAAAAGCATATTTTCTTAATCAAAGAGACAGGAAGCCAGAAGAGAAACAAAGTCATTTGCTATTTTCGCTCCTTATTAATAGTTCTTGGTGTTGTTTTTTCCAGACAGGGTTCCTCTGTGTATATTTGGCTGTCCAGGAACTCACCCTGTAGACCAGGCTGGCCTTGAACTCATAGAGTTCCTCCTACCTCTGCCTCCCAACTACTGGAATTAAAGTCGTGTGCCACTCTGCCTGGTTTTTAATAATAATAATTTTGTTTTCCTTTTTTAACATTTATCTATTTATTTACTTACTTATTTATTTACTTATTTATTTATTTACTTACTTATTTACTTATTTATTTATTGTATATGAGCATGCTGTTGCTGACACAGAAAAGGGCATCAGATCCCATTACAGATGGCTGTGAGCCACCATGTAGTTGCTGAGAATTGAACTCAGGACTTCTGGAAGAGCAGTCAGTGCTCTTAACCGCTGAGCTATCTCTGCGGCCCCAGTAATAGTTTTCTTAAGGGTATCACTTAAGAAGAAAAGATCAAAACATCTGCAACACAGCACAGGACTTTCCCAACTGAAAGCCTGCTATCCCTCTACTCTTTACCTCCTCATATTGCTGTAGCTTGCTGCTATTGGTGGGAATAGAGTAAACCAAGCAGTTTCTGATGAGGCAATCGGACAGGTCCTCCCAGATCACCTCACCAAGCATCTCAGCCAACACGATCTCAGGGACTTTTCCAATTTCTAGGTCAGCATCAAGAGGCAAATCTGAATTCAAAGGAAAAGGTTTTAGACACACAGTCCTGACAAATTCATAATCCCTAGTCTTCTAAACTGACTCAGTTTTAAGATGGTGGGCAGAAGAGGTGACCAAGGTAACACAGAGAAAACAAAAATATATAAAAATTAAAATAAAAGGGTGGTGGGAAAGAAAAACTGCACAGATAATGCCATGGGTACCTCAACAGGCTGTGCATGACAACGCACAGTGTAAAGTCAGAACTGTTTACCTCTCTCTGCTCAGACAGACCCTGCTCACCACAGCACTCCTGCACTCCATGGCAATTCACATTGTGCCCACTACATTGTAATCATCTACCCATAAGCCATTACTCTGATTATGTAACAAGCACTCAGAAAGTATGCATTCCAAAACTAGTTTTTAATAAAAACCCTACAAAACCTTACTTCTTTTTAATAATAAAAAAAGCGAAAACAAAAGAAAGAACGCTGTACTTTTGCATCTCAGTATATGATTTAGGAATTTATCCTAAGCAAAGCTTCCGTAAGTTACATGAAGCATGCTGCCTAATCTGCCAAGTGATGTCTTCGTGCCTCCTTTGCAGTCCATCTCATGGTTCCTTTTTTCCAAAGGACCAGTATATTTAGAATAGCACATTTACCATTTAAATAACAGTTAAGAGCCAAATGAACAGCACAGTGGGTAAAGATGCTTGGCTTACCATCAATTCCCAGAACACCCACATGGTAGGACAGAACTGACCCCTAAATTGTCCTCTGACATCCACACTCAGGCTATGGTCAATAGGTAAATAAAAGGTGGCGTTCACCTTTAATCCCAGCACTCAGGAGGCAGAGACAGGAGGAACTCTGATGCCAGCCTGGTCTAAGAGTAAGTTCCAGGAACTACACAGAGAAATTCTGTCTTGAAGAAAACCAATACACAAATAAATATGAAAAGAAAGAAGAGAGGGGAAGCCAAGATGTTGGTGCTTTCTTTTAGACTCCATACCGGCTTTTTTCTGAACAGACTAGGAATAATAAAGTCATTACAGTTGTTTAAAAAAAATAAATAAGCTAGAGAAATTCTGCCTTGAAAAAAAAAAAACAAAACAAAAACAAACACACCAGTCTATATACAAGCCAACACTATAAATTATCCCTGGTTTACAAATGACTATAAAAATGTGCTCTTCACTGCTGCTCATGAATTATAAAACAGTTTCAGAAAGTCTACTGAAACAGTTTTCACTGAGATTAAAAAAATACTTGCTAAACATCCAAATAGCCGAAAATGAGCATTTGGATTTAGAAGGGTGTAATACAGAATGAGACAGGGTTACTCTGCAGCCCAGCCTAGACTGGAAGTCACTGTGATCCTCCTGCCTCAGCTTCCAGTCTACTGACTGTACAAGCATGAACAACCATACTAATATTTCTCACTGATCTCATATAAAAAAAAGGGAGGGTGGCTGTCACTTGTCACTTATGCCCCCCCAGTGTAACAGTTTAAGGAGTTCTGCTCCTATCAATTCTAAATCACTTAAACAAAATAAGTAACTTTCCTCAGAAGAATGCTGGCCGGAACATTCCACAGAACTACTGAGGAAAGCAAGGCGAACATAAGTCGGACAAGCTAGAGACAGCAGCACTGTTTTTAAAAACCAGAAGAAACTTCTTTTGTTGTTTTTTTTCAAGTCAGGGTCACCAGAGGCTTAAGTATACACTTCAGCAGTGCAGCCCTGGCTGTCCCGGACCTCACTCTGTAGACCAGGCTGGCCTCTAATTCAGAGATTCACCTGCTTCTGCCTCCCAAGTGCTGGGGCTAAAGCTGCGTGCGCACCACCACCATCTGGCTTAGAAGAACTTTTTTTTTTCTTTTTCTTTTTTTCAGAGCTGGGGACCGAACCCAGGGCCTAGCAAGCGCTCTACCGCTGAGCTAAATCCCCAACCCCAGAATTTTTTATAGGGGTGTGTGTGAGTGTGTGTGTGTGAGTGTGTGTGTGTGTGGGTGTGAGTGTGTGTGTGGGTGTGAGTGTGTGGGTGTGGGTGTGTATGTATGTGAGTGTGTGGGGGTGTGGGGTGTGTGTGTGTGTGTGTGTGTGGGTGTGGGTGTGTGTGTATGTGAGTGTGTGGGTGTGTGAATGTGTGTGTGAGAGAGTGTGTGTGAGTGTGTGTGTGAGTTGTGTGAGTGTGTGTGAGTGTGTGTGTATGTGTGTGTGTGTGTATGTGTGGGGGTGTGTGGGTGTGAGTGTGTGTGTGTGTGTGTCTATGTGTGTGTGGGTGTGTGAATGTGTGTGTGAGAGAGTGTGTGTGACTGTGTGTGTATGTGTGTGTGTGGGTGTGTGGGTGTGAGTGTGTGTGTGTGTGTGGGTGTGTGACTGTGTGTGTGAATGTGTGTGTGAGAGAGTGTGTGTGAGTGTGTGTGTGAGTGTGTGTGAGTATGTGTGTGTGAGTGTGTGTGTGGGGGTGTGTGTGTATGTGTGTGGGTGTGTGAATGTGTGTGTGTGAGAGTGTGTGAGTGTGTGTGTGTAAGTGTGTGTGTGAGGGTGTGTGTATGTGAGTGTGTGTGGGTGTGTGAATGTGTGTGGGGGAGTGTGAGTGTGTTTGGGTGTGGGTGGGTGTGTGTAATATCTGAGTTAAAGCAAAACAGGCAATTTCTAATCCAAGTACATAAAAATTAGCAATAGGCCAAGTGGTAATGTGATTTGTTCCTGATATTCCTTCATTTGTTTGCATCAGGTTAATGGGGATTTTCCCATGGAAAAATATACAACAGGCCTGGCTCATTTATCCTATTTTTAAGGCAAGTATCCCAAAACATGATGTTATCAGATGTCCAATAAGAGAAGTACATCCTAGACTCTAGCTAAAATACCATAGAAATACAGGCTCTGAGAGGTCACTAATAACCCAACAGGGCAAAGAGAAAAACTATAAATTAGGCAAGAAGACGGAGTCCCCTGTGCTTCTGTGGCATGACTTACCCGGAGACCAGTGCTTTGCTCTATAAAACGTGTAAAAGTAGTACACACATTTCCAAACTGTAAAAGGCTATTTTGGTGTACACACCTAGAAGCTGTTTCTGGAGCACTTCCAATACCAACTGGATCTTTGCAAAAGCTTCGGGTGGTGGTGGATGTTCTGAGTCCGTCGCCAGAGACTGGAAACAAATGCTAACTGAATTCGGCTGCCTTTCAATCACAGCATGGAGCGACGGGCAAGTCACCAGAGGCTTAAGTATATACTTCAGCAGCATCTGACCTGAAATCATTACCATGGGGACACTCAATGACAAACACCAGAAATACACTACTCATATATGAAATTCCCAAACGTAAGAGTAAGACATTGATTCAAAAACATAAAAAAAAAAATCAAAATTTAAAAGTCACGAGTTGCCTTTAATCCCAGCACTTAGGAGGCAGAGGCAGGTGGATCTCTGGGAGTCTGAGGCCAGCCTGGTTTACAAAGTGATTCTAGGACAGCCAGAGAAACCCTGTTTTGAACAAACAAACAAATAAACAGATGTCAGGAGCTGAAGAGATGGTTCAGAGGTTAAGAGAATTTCTTGTTACTGCAGAGTACCCAGGTTCAAGTCTTAACACCCACACATAGCTCACAACCATTCATAACTCCAGTTCCAGGGGATCTGATGCCCTCTTCTAACCTCCAATGTACCCTTGATGCAGACATACAAACAATCAAAACATATATATATATATATATATATTATATTTAATATATATAAATTTCAATATATATTATATATTTACTATATAAATTTCAATATATAAATATATTATATATATAAAATATATAAATATATATAAAATATATATAAATATATATATATAAACTTTGTTTTAAAATCATCATTAGAAGAAGTCTCTAAGGAGTAAATGTGCCAAAGATATATATCACAAGGAATGAAGAGATAGCTCAAGGTTAACAGCACTGGCTACTCTCACAGAGGACCTGGGTTCAGTTCCTAGCACCCACATGACAACTCGAAATTGTCTCTAACTCCAGTTCAAGGGGATCTAACATCTTCCATAGGCACAAAACACACACAGGATACCCATATATATAAGTAAGCAAACTAGCCATATACATAAAAATGAGTAAATTTCAAAAAACAAAATATACCCATGAAATTACACACTGCAGATTTCCCAGAGTATCCTTCCCACCTAAACATGTTTACGTTATTCAAAGACAAAAGCTGTAAAAACTAAGAACTAGTTAGGTTTGTTTTTTTTAAATATTTATTTATTTTATGTACGAGAGTACACTGTCACTGTCGTCAGACACACCAGAAGAGGGCATCAGATCTCATTACAAACGGTTGTGAGCCACCACGTGGTTGCTGGGAATTGAACTCAGGACCTCTGGAGGAGCAGTCAGTGCTCTCAACTGCTGAGCCATCTCTCCAGCCCAAGAACTAGTTTTAAAAAGGACCCATGCATTACTTAAAAAAGGTATTTGTGACCATTCCCTTTGATGAAGTTTGCGGACTCTTCAGTCATCCCTTTAACACCAGGCCTTCTGAAACTTAATGGGAATGAAACAAACCACTTACCAAATGACTTCAGCTTGGTGGGTAATTCTCCAAGAATAGAAAACGCCAAGAGGACAGAGCTGATGGATGGCAGAGGAGTCATCTCCTTCTCGGGCTGCTCAGTGCATAAATGAAGTTCTGTTTGTAGACAAGATTCTAAGCTGCTGGTATCTAAAAGGAGGAAAAAACTATCAGCTGTCTTAGCAATGTAATGTGATCCTCTCCTCTCAGCCCTTCCTCTACTGAGATTCCTAAGCACGGCTTCATTACGCCATGCTTATGTGGTTGACTGTGATATCCATGCCCTAAATATGTGCAGAATGACTAAAAGCAAGCAAGAATTGCAAAGTGAGCTCGCTTCCCAGACCGTCCACACCCCGGCACCACCAAAGGTGTAATACGAATATCAGAAAGACTTCAACACTGCTGAGAGCTTCACATCTAAAACTTTCTGAATCGTTTCTTTCAAAATACCGGGCGATACAATATGTAATATACGAAGCGGGGGCAAAATGGATATAGGAAACGGAGCAGGATAAGGTTTACTTTGAAATACACTACACTGGGCTGGAGAGATGGCTCAGCGGTTAAGAGCACTGACTACTCTTCCAGAGGTCCTGAGTTCAAATCCCAGCAACCACATGGTGGCCCACAACCATCTGTAATGGGTTCAGATGCCCTCTTCTGGTGTGTCTGAAGACAGCTACAGTGTACTCATAGCCATAAAATAAATACATCTTTAAAAAAAAAGAAAAAGAAATATACTACATTTCAAAAATCTAACACAGAAAAATATATGTCCTTCACATACCTCTTCTAAGGTAAAAATAATTTACCAAAGTGAGCTCAGTCTCAGGAGTGAGAGGAGAAAGAGAAGAGAAATGGAGGTAAATATGACCAAAATATATTATCTATTTTGTGAAAATATCATCATGAGATCTATTACTATATATTACTATATACAATATATTATTTTGTTATGTACAATATGTACTAATCAGAAAGATGAAAACAGAGATCTGAGGTAGGTCTGAAGATCAGTAACTGAGATACTGAAAAAGAATAAACTAATACATTACTAAGCGAAACGTTGTTCTTTTTTAAAGTAGACATTTAGGATGTATTTGGAGGTTAATGTGCGTCAGGCAGATTAAGCAAAACAGTCCACCTGAGGTCAGCAGCACCTTTTGATGGCGGGAACTTCCATACAACCAGCTTCTGCCAGTCTTCTCCCAGGTGGTAAAGGATGTTCTGCTTCTGTACCGTGAGCTCCATGCTGAGAGACTTCAACATTTTTAAGTCAAAGCATTTTTTTGATTTTAATAACTTCAAGCATTCCTGTGCCTGGTAACAAAATGGAATCACTGTTAAACAGCTCCTCCAGATTCACAAAAAAAAAAAAAAAAATCAGAGCCCACGTGTTGCATGACCATAAAGATATCAGACATAGGGACGGCACTGACTGCTCAGACGTCAGAGTATGCATACCTCCTCCAGGAGCCGAGCAGCAGGGATGTATTTCTTCTCTGCCAGTGCACTGTTATACTCTTCAATAGCAGAAGAAAACTGAAACAGAGAGAAGCGCAGCATTTAAATTCCTGTGTCTGTTTTAACATCAGCTTGTAAGATGTGAAAACACCATTGTCAGGGAACATCGGGACAATGAGGAGAGAGACAACCTCCTCCCCGCCACCTTAGCACTAGGGTTCCACTGAGCTTCCTTACCTCTTGCAGCTGTTTGAGCAAATTTAGGACGACAGAGTCTCTTTCCAGCCGCTGCTTCAAGTTCGTAAACTCAACAGTTGATATGTGAAGATCCCGACAGACCTAGTTTACACAACAAAAGTGTAAGTAAGTACTTCAGGCCTTACCACATCAGAGGAATAAAACATGGATAACCTATCACTAAGCCTTAGTTCCCCAGTGGGATTTAGGTTGAATTTAAACACAGTTCCCATGGAAATAAAAAGCACAGAAGATGGCTGGGAGAGGCTGGGTCCAGGTTCAAAGCCTTACCCTAAACATGAAGGCCATTCTCAGGTCAATGAGATGGCTCAGTGGGTAAAGTTCTTTTCCCCATTTACCCACCAAGCAGGATGACCTGAGTTTTAGTGACAAGCATCTAACATAGAAAACCAACAAAGAATACCTATTCTCATCAATATCAACTGTCGAGTCACCCTCTCTTCTTTTTTCTGTTTGAGACAACACAGCCTTGGCTAGCCTGGCACTCACTATATGTAGACCAGGCTGGTCTTGAGCTCGTGGAGACTTGCCAGCCTCTGCCTCATCACCTCCTCTAAACAGAGCTCATCACTTGGATTACTAGAAAGGCAGCCACAGAGACTACGATTTTTTTTAATGTTGAAGAAAAATCCACTTCTCACTCTATTCCTTTCTCGAAAGGCCTGTGCAACATCAATTTTCTCCCTTCTGTGTTTGAAGCCGCCCATACCTCATTCTTCATTCATTCAAGAAGGAAGTAACTAGGTACTCAGGCATGCAAGGTGTCTCACACCAGACTTAAATAGGTTGAGTTTTTTCCTTTGGGAATCATTTTCTCCCCTTGAGCAAGCACTCTATCTCTCAGCAGTTGTCCTTCTCCCCTCCTCCTTCACACAATAAGCTTTTTCTGACAGTGGCAGACACAATGCCTTAACTCCTTACCTCAGGCAGCCCACATCTAACTTTAAGGAAGGTATGAGTTCCCCCAGTCCATCAAAACCATCCTTGTCAAAACACTGACTTTTCTCTGCTCCACCCAAAGCCTATCTTGCCAATACCAAGATAACACACTCCCACTTTCCTTCCTCCTCCCTCTCCCTGTCCCATGGTCCCATTCTCTAATGGTTTTCCTTACATCGCTAAAATGCTTGGCCACGTCTGGAGACATTTTTTGATTGCCACACTGAAGGAGTGAATAAAAGTCAGGAAGATGAGCAGCTACAATGTACAGGACAGAATCACTCAGCCTAAAATATGGAGAGCCAAGGGTCTAGATTTGTTTCACTGACCAATCAGCTTGATCCTCAGTTATCCTTGGCTCCTAAAATACACCACATCTCCATCCCTAGATATAAAGCACTAGGCCACAGAGCATGGCAGAACAGGGGGAGCGAGAGTCCTCTGCAAGCTCATGATAAGCAGAAGAGCTGTGGTGAGTAACACAAGCCACTTCATAAACAGCCAAATTCAAGAAAGATTGTTCTGACACTTACATGTCTGAGACCAGCTGCAGATCTAAGAGAGTGCTATTAAAAGATGAAAGGGTGGTTGCGCATAGTGACACAAACCTCTAGCCTCTAATTTTAGCCTTTGGGGTTGAGGAAGCTGAAGCACTGAAAACGGCCAGCATGGGCTACACGATGAACTCCAGGATGACCCGAGTTATACATACACAGAAAGACCTTATATGGGGGTGGCAGGAGGGAGACAAGCACTCTAACTAGGAAAAGATGAAAGGACCAAATTTTAAACATTTTCATATGAAAATATTAAAGTCCTGAGATTTTCTTTAAACAAATTCCATTTGGGCTGGAGAGATGGTTCAGCTGTTAAGAGCACCGACTGCTCTTCCGGAGGTCCTGAGTTCAAGTCCCAGCAACCACAAGGTGGCTCACAATCATCTCTAATGGGATCTGATGCCCTCTTCTGGTGTGTCTGAAGACAGCGACAGTGTACTCATATACATAAAGTGAATAAATCTTAAAAAAATAATCCATTTAAATGTAAGACATTATTATTTTCACTAAGAGAAAGTTACAGTAAGAGGAAGTAATATAGCTGAGTTTGAGAAATATTTCTAGTTTAGAACTGAAGTCACCCTACCACCACTTGATTCAACCTCTATTTACCAACAAGGAAAGGAAGGTCCTGAAATGTTCCACAGGATGGTCTTGGAAATCAGGAAGCCAATATGATGCCTCCCTTAGAAACGTAAATGTACCCCACACAACGATCTATGCTTACCTCAGTCTCTATCCTGGATTTCAGCTGGTCGATGTCATTGGATAGAGTGTCCACCTGGGTGACGAGGGCCTGTGCGCTCTGCATGGTAGGCAGGAATTCACTGTACTTCTTGCTGATCATATTGCACACCTCGCCCTATAATACAGGACGGAGGAAGTGCATGACAATGAAACGAACCAGCAACTTCATTAAAAACACACCGCATCTTCCAATGTTAGAACTTTATCGAGTTACCCACTGCTCACTCCCACAATGGGTGTCCTTCAAAAACATTTCATTCATCTGTAAAACGTAGGAAGAGGACAATTCCCAAACCCCAACAATGCTCTGGATTTGTACAGAACAGACTCCGGAAATGAGAAAGATGGAGCCAAACGAATCACAAGAAACTGTATCATACTTTGTCCATGAATTTTAATCATCTACCTAACTAAACATAGAGATCTATAATCTGTATAACTTAATTTACTAGTTTCTACCTTCTGGGTTACAAAATGTTTATCTTAAAACTCCTCGAATGATAAAAAGGGCTAGGGGGACGTCTCCAATAGTAAAGGTGCCTGCCACCAAGCCTTCTGACCTCAGTTCAATTCCTGGGGTCCACACTGCTCACTCCCACATGTCGTCCTCTGACCTCCACACTTGCACCATGGCACACATGCACCCACAGACATACACACATGAATAAATAAAATTTTTATAAAGGATTGAGTCTTGTTATCCTCCTTAACTCAAAACGACTTAATACCTTCTTGAACACTCTGCACTATGTAAATTATGCTTGCCCACAAACTAATTCCTTTTATGTAAGAAAGATAATATTCTCCAAACTGACCAAAATACAAGGTTGAAGTGTCACACTCCCACAGTTACAAAGCATCTCAGAACAAAAGAGAAAGACTCTCTCAGGGAAAAAGTCAGGCATTTGTTTTATGCAGGAGGCTAAAATTGAGATGGAAGGTGTGTGTGTGTGTGTGTGTGTGTGTGTGTGTGTGTGTGTGTGTGTTTGTAGAAATATATTTAAAGTGGTAAAAAGATTAAAAAAATGGCAAAAATATGAGAGCTAGCAGTACAAGGAAGATGTCTGCTTGAGGCATAGAAAATAGTTCTCAGTTGACTGAAGATTCAAGCTTACGTACGAAATGAGTGCAATTTTCTCATCCTGGATCATTAGAAAGTCATTTTTTAAAAAAGTAAGCCACACTATAGAAATGCCAGTGACGTGAATACATAAAATTAAGAAAGCTGGGCTGGAGAGTTGGCTCAGTGGTTAAGAGCGCTGACTGCTCTTCCAGAGGTCCTGAGTTTAAGTCCCAGCAACTACATGGTGGTTCACAAGCATCTGTAATGAGATCTGATCCCCTCTTTTGGTGTGACTGAAGACAGCTACAGTGTACTTATATATAATAAATCTATTTTAAATTAAAATTAAGAAAGCTAACATCAAAAACTGTTAGGAATGGGTGTGATGGTACAGGCCTTTAATCTCAGCACTCGGGAGGCAGAGGCAGGTGAATCTCTGTGAGTTTGACACCAGCCTGTTCTACAAAGCTTGAGTCCAGAACAACCAGGGCTATTCCACAGAGAAGCCCTATCTAGAAAAAACAAAAAAGGGAAAAAAGGTAAGAAAAGAGTTGTTGCAAAACTATTGTGTGCCTACACAGTATGTTTCACATTGTCTATGAAATTAAAGAACATTTGATAAGATTAAAAAAAAAAAAGAGTTGTTAGTGCCTACCAAGTTTGCTCCCTTTAGTTTAGACTTACATGTCATTTTCAAAGAAAGTCAGTGAAGATGTGGCTTGCCAGGTAACACTAATAGATAGTGAAACTATGGCTGTGAGCCGCAAATCCATTCAGGTACCAGCTCACCAGCCCTCAGCATGCCTCAAGTTCCGTGCGTGAAGTAATACTTTTATAAACATTCAACCAGCTTTTTAAAAAAATGCGAGGAGAATGGAGCGACTTTCTTAGAATTATTACATTCATCCATAAATGGAGGAGTGGATAGTGATGACAGATTGGGTGGTTGTCCTGTCCTATGTGGACATCCGGGCTTCCAGTTCCACGCCCCGGCTCCTCAGGTTTCTTCAGTCTTCTTCTCACCGGCTCACTATTGCCCAGTTTAGTCCCCCTCCCCAACACTAAACAGACGCGGCACTCCCTCGTTACAGTCCCAGGCCTTGGTCTCCAACCGCTCTGCAGCTGTGCTCCAAGAAGCCCCCGCACTTCTGAGCCTCCAACTCAGGGTTCTCTCCGTCGGCTCAGCACCCGGATCTCCCCAGCGGCAGCCGCCTGGAGCCGCCCTTACCTTGATCTCCTCCACCCGCCGGGTCAGACGGCTGATCCTGGTGCCCAGATCCTCCTTCTCCAGGCTCCCCGAGTGGGCCAAGACTTCCGTCACGAAAGAAGCCATTGCCACGAAGCGTACCCACACCAACAGGATAGGTCACTCCAGCAGCCAGCACCGCAGCTCGGGTCCCGCCAGCGGCCTCGCCGCACGGCCTGCCGGGAAACTGAGTTCTACGTAGCCCGGCACTCGCGCACAGGCGCCAGTCACACTACAGTTCCCAGCAGGCCTCGCGCCGTCAGACGTCCGCCGTTTCGGCAGCTTCTGGGAGGCACCAAAGTGCGCAGGCGTGATCCACTCCCTACCAGTTTTCAAATGCAAATCTGTTCCCGCCAGTTTTTTTCTTTCTGTATTTTGGTTTGGTTTGGTTTGGTTTGGTTTAGTTTGGTTTACTCTAGAAGCTGAGAAATGTTTCAGGTAGTAATCCTTTATGACCCTCCCTATACTGAGTAACGTTTTCCTGTGAGATTATCTAGCTCGATAGAGTCATCGCTATCTTTTTTGTTAGATATTCATTGGGCGCAGCAGTTGAATCTGCGAATTTTGCGCTCTGGAATTGTGCGAGAATGACATCATCTCATAAGTGAAAGGATCCCCACAATTGCACCTTTTTTATATTGTTTGTTAATATGCCTTAGTATAAGTATGTTGATGCATGGATATGGTACAAATTCATACTTGGTGTAACGGTTCTGTGTGTTAAAGACATCCTTTTTGTAAAACCTTCTTTCTAAGATAGGTATGAATGTTTTGGCTGTGTCCATGGAAGTCAGAAGAAGGTAACGGATTCCCTGAAGCTGAACTTACAGATGGTGTGAGCCACCATGTGGATGCTGGGAATTGAATCCAGGTCCTGAGTAAGGGCAACCAGTGCTTCTAACCACAGAGCCTTCTATATAGAGAGCCCCTAAAACAAGATTCTTAGCACTTCCTATCAGAGATTACAAATAAATTTCACCAAAAGCTTTTTATTGTTGTTTAGTTTTTAAAGTTTTCAGCGATTTCTTTTTGCTTTGTTTTGAGACATGGTCTCTATAGCCCAGGAAGGCATCAAATTCATAGCTGTCCTCCTAGGAGCCTCAGCCTCCTGCATACAGGGATTTGACCGGAAGACAGCTGATTCCAGAAAGCGTTATTACCAAGGCGACACTCTTTGTGGGAGAGGGTGTGTGCTGTAAGAGCATCTTGTCCTCTTTATACACGTTTTTGTTACTTGGCTGGCAGAACAAGCAAGCGGTTTACAAAAGCCAAATGGAATGAATGCCATTAGCACAGCAATATCATAAAGTTTAAAAATAACAGATGGGGTGCCGATACAGGTGATTAAATCAGCAGGGATTTAGAACAGGTGTTATCTGTCTCATGTTACCTTCTAGGAGCAAGCAATAAGACCAACAAACAAGTTGAAGTTTATACAAATGTCATCCTTTCCCTTGCTAATTTACCCTTTGTCCTAGTATATTGATGATTGAAAGGAAAATTCTTGCACTGAGAGCTTGACCTTTTGTGACCTTGAACATTCTTTAACTGAGAGATGGCTTAGGAGTTAAGGAGTTCCTGGGTCCTTGTGGAGGACCCAGGTTCCGGTCCTACATGAAACAGCTCCCAAACACCTGTAATTCAATCTAGGGAATCCAATGTCTTCTTTTGACCTCTGCGAGTTCCTGTACATATATAGTACACATATATACACCAAGACACATAAACATAAAAGAAATACTAAAAATAATAAAATCGTTTCATTATTGATAGGTACTGCATACTAGGAGATAGGCACACTGTATAGTATGATTCTTATTTCTAAAAAAATAAAATAGAGGTACAGGCCGTTCGTGGTTGCACACGCCTTTAATCCAAGCATTCAGCACTGAGGAGGCAAAGGTAGGTGAGTATGAGTCTGAAGTAAGCCTGGCCTACTAGTGAGTTCCAAGCCTGCAGGCCTACAAAGACCTTGTCTCAAAGACTGAAGTGTGTGTGTGTGTGTGTGTGTGTGTGTGTGTGTGTGTGGTGTGTAGTGTGTGTGTGTCTGTGTGTGTGTTTGTGTGGTGTGTAGTGTGTGTGTATGTATGTGTGTGGTGTGTGTGTCTGTGTGTGTGTTTGTGTGGTATGTAGTGTGTGTGTCTGTGTGTGTGGTGTGTAGTGTGTGTGTGTGTGTGTGTATGGTGATGGTGGTGTCTCTGGGTGGACTTTAATGGCTTAGGCTGCTTCTTCATGTCCTTTTCTCTGCTTTCTGTTGTTCTGCAATAAACATGTACCTCTTTGATTAAAGCATCTTCATTCTTTAAAAGGTGTCCTGTGGGGTTGGGGATTTAGCTCAATGGTAGAGCACTTGCCTAGCAAGTGCAAGGCCCTGGATTCGGGCCCCAGCTCCGAAAAAAAGAAAAAAAGGTGTCCTGTGAAACTGGATCTTAATTAGATCCTGACTCTCTAGGTCCATTGCAACATCGTGTCTGTAAAACAATTCAGCTTATCCCAATAGAGGAAAGGGCAGGTGGTTCTTGTTCTGTGGGGAAAGAGAATAAGCCTTGGACTGAGAAAGCAAGTGCTCTAAGGTGGCCAGACTGTCCTTGTAAAGCAGCTCTGACTAAGCCCTCTCAGCCTTACTTGAATACTAAATGTTACTAACAATAAATGCCCAATGACAAAAAAATAACCCACAGATGAAATTTCTGAACACCTGCCTTGTGTTTTCATTGAGGAATACTACGCGGCAAGCTCTGTGCTAGGTTTGGAGACCCCAGCATGTGAATTAATGATCACACAACAACACAGCGATTATTTTCAAAATAATGACCCATGGAAAACACAGAGTGGGGAAGACTCTTTTTTTTTTTCTTGTCTTTTTTTTTTTTTTTTTCCTGGAGCTGGGGACCAAACCCAGGACCTTGCACTTGCTAGGCAGGCGCTATAACACTGAGCTAAATCCCCAACCCCTTGAGGCTCTCATTTTTTAAGGTTTCATATCTAAAATGAGTTTTCTTGGCCTCCACCCTAAACCCAATAGTATGGGTATTTTCCTTGAATGTATGAACTGCCATTTCAGTGAGACTCAAACATTGGTTCTCTGGAAGAGCAGCCAGTTGGTACACTTAACCTCTGGGCCAACCCTCCAACCGTAAGAGAGAGCTTTTATCTATCTGTTTGTCTGTCTATCTATCTATCTATCTATCTATCTATCTATCTATCTATCTATCTAATGTATATGAGTACACTGTAGCTGTCCTCAGACACAAGAGGGCATTGGATCTCATTACAGATGGTTGTGAGCCACCATGTGGATGCTGGGAATTGAACCCAGGACCTCTGGAAGAGCGGCCAGTGCTCTTAACTGCTGAGCCATCTCTCCAGCCCTCAATATCACTTTTAAATGACTGTCTAATATTACCCAAAATGTATAATTATTAACAAGCTTCAGTGGATGTTTAAAATAAATCTTCCTATATAGTTACCTAGAAAATAGATAAACATCCTTTAGATAAAGTCTCCATCCAAGTCTATACATATTTTTAATTCTCAGTCACATTTATTCAGACATGTGTGCACACGCATACAAATCGGTTCTCTCCTTCTAAAATGTGAGACCTTGGCCTTGAACTCAGGTTGTCTCACTTGGCTGCAAGCATCTTTACCCACTGAGCCTGTTTACTTGCCTCATATATTTAAAAGTATGGAAATGTCCTTGGGAAAGATCATGTCAAGGTGTATTTCCAGAACACCGATTTTGTAACCTCAGAGTCGAGAAGTGATTTTTTTGACTTTATGAATGTATTTATTAAGCACAGTGATAAATTACTCTCTGGCTATTGGACTCTTTCATGGGACCCTCCTTCAGAATCCATCCCCACACCTGATCTCGGCCACACCCCTAGGCCAAATACTACCCGATTCTGAACACCTGTCTCAGCTGGGCATTGAAAATTAACACGAGTTCTCTGCAACGTCCATCTACTCTTAACTTCCCGGAAAGTCACCCCTGCTGACCAGTCCGTGAGTTCATTATCCTCTACTGCAGAGGGCACAACCATGGCCTGTAGCTTCCGTGGGAGAGTCCAGCTTGGAGGTCTGCTCCTCTCTGTCCTTGGCTGGGTATGCTCCTGTGTCACCACCGTTCTTCCCCAGTGGAAGACTCTCAATCTGGATCTGAATGAAATGGAAACCTGGGTCTCGGGACTCTGGGAGGCTTGTGTGAATCAGGAGGAAGCTGGCACTGTATGTAAATCCTTCGAGTCCTTTTTGTCTCTGCCCCAAGAGCTACAGGTAGCTCGAATTCTCATGGTGGCTTCCCATGGGCTGGGACTGTTGGGACTTCTGCTGTCGGGCTGTGGGTTGGAATGCTTCCGGTTTCACAGGCCCAGAGGAATTTTCAAGACTCGGCTGTGCCTCCTGGGAGGGACTTTGGAAGCATCAGCTTCAGCCACCACCCTCTTTCCAGTCTCCTGGGTGGCCTATGCCACATTCCAAGACTTCTGGGATGACAGCATCCCTGAAATTGTGCCCCGATGGGAGTTTGGAGACGCCTTGTTCCTGGGCTGGGCTGCTGGGCTTTTCCTAGCTCTGGGTGGACTTCTCCTCATCTTCTCTGCTTGCCTGGAAAATGAAGAGGGATCATCTCCTTGGACGGCTGAAGCCACAGCCCCACCAGCCTGTACTCCAGTAGAGGAATTTGATGGTTCCTTCCACCTCACACCAAGACCAGTGAACCAGGTCGTCTAGAGCTAGGATCTGCCTAGAAATCTCTATAATAAAGGAATGTCAGTAGGTTCTTTTCTCTTCCTCACCCTTTATGGTTCTGTTGCTATCAGATTTGTCAAAGGTTTGATTATCTTGGTGATCTGAGAACTTCAGTTGAGAATTAAAAATCAGGGCAGTTTTTTACAAACAAGTTCATCTCATTTGAGATTTTATTTATATAGAAATGCTTTCAACTGAAGGTAATGCTTCATGCTTATAATTTCAACACATGGGAAGCTGAAAGAACTGAGAATTTAAGGCCAACCTTGCCTGCATGGTGAGATGCTGTCTCAAGCTTTGGTGGTGGGGAGATCATGGTGGCTCTCACTTGCAATGCAAGAGAACTGTCCTAAATTCAAAGCCAGCCTAGGTTACTGTGTTGAAATCATAAAAGCAATAACAATAACCCTCATAGTATTATTTACTTAATCTCTTTATTATTAATGAAGGTGTTTTAAATCTAGTGTGAAGAGGCACTGCATGCCTACCTAGAAATGTTGATGTGTTGGCAAAGGAAAGTTAGTTATCGACTCCTCAGGTATGAGATTTGAGTCACAAGTCTCTGGCTGCTTTTAGATGCCCAGTGTTCTAGAAGGGCACCGCTTTATTTCTGCTGCGTCATGAAGCTGTGAATGGTCCCTGTGACTAGTAAGGTCCTTAACTTTCTTGATTTGTCTGGGACTCTGTACTTTCACTGCTAAAACTAGCAAACTCAACTGACTACACTGGGACAAGCTGGTTCCTCAAGGACAGTTGTGCCTATTACCATCCAAGGTGGGCTTGTGTGTGCAAAGAATTCTCAGCTCCACAAAAATGTCTGTTACCTCATGCAAAAAAAAAAAAAAAAGCACACTATAAACTTTTTATTACAGGGGAGGGTTTCAGCGTGTAGAGTGCTTGCCTGCTTAACATGTAGAAAGTTCTGGGTTCCATCCCCACCATTCGGTAAGAACAGGTACTTGCTTGTGATCCTAGCACTTGGGAGGTGGAGGCAAGCGGATCAGAAGTTCAAGACCAGCCCAGGCCACATAAAACCTTGACAAAGAGAAAGAGGAGGGGAGTAAGGGGAACAAACACAGAGACAGACACAGAGGTGGGTCGAGTGGGGGGGGGAGAGGAACTTTTATTGTGATTTGTATTATTTGGGCCTGGGGAGGTCCAGTGGTTGGAGATCTACCTAGTAAGACTTTGGATTTGATCTCCAACACTACAGAATAACCAACGCAGCCCAAACCAGCATCCTTTTGCAAAATGCCATTTTCCCAGGCTAACAAGTGACTGAGGACACTTGCCACCAAATTGATGACCTGAGTCTGATCCCCAGAACCTACACAACGGTAATTGAGAACTGATTCCACAAAACTGTCCTCTGGCCTCTGCACACACTGTGGCCATATTGTACGCACCACTTCTCCAACACCACAATGTCCAATAATAAAAGATAAAGTGTTTAATAAGGAATTAGGTGTGCTGGTGCACACTTTGTATCCCAACACTCCAGGAGAGGCGCGTGATGTCGTCAGTTCAAGGCTGGTCAGGGCTACAGAGACCTCGTCTTAGAAGGAAAAGAAAGAACACGCCTGGTTAAGGAAATGGAACTGCACACTTCTCAACAACTTTTCCCTTCCTACTGAAAGCTGGGGCCCTGGGAGTCAGGTTTCTCTGGAAAGCCTTTAATGTGCGCTCATCTGTGAGCAAACACAAACCTACTGAGACAAACATCAGGATGAATAAAATCCTGATTATTCTGTGTGCACCAAAGCATAGTCTGTTCTTCTCTGGCCAATCAGAAGACTTTTTCTCGATTCTTTTTTTTTCGGAGCTGGGGACCGAACCCAGGGCCTTGCGCTTGCTAGGCAAGTGCTCTACCACTGAGCTAAATCCCCAACCCCAGAAGACTTTTTCTGATGACTGTTTTCCTCAGCTACCCCCCTTTCTCAACAGGTTCAACGTTTGGTGGGCCAAGTGTCAGTAATAAATGAGACTCAAATACCCAAGGATCCCTGGTCCATAGAGTGCCTGCTTTGTGAGACCAGCACTCATCCATCCAGTTGTTAATTCTCTCATTTAACAAGTATTTATAAGCACTTACCATGTTGTGCTGGGAACTAACTGAAAAACCAGACACATTGTACCCAGGGTCCTCAGTCAGACAAAAAACAGACATTAAAGTAAAACCACTCAAATTAGAGGCAGTGAAGTCCTCAGAGTCACAGCTGGGCACCTTGAAGAATTGGCAGCTGTTGCAAAGGTAAGGGTGAGTGGAGAGGTGGGGATGAGGGGAGGAGGAGGAAGAGGAGGGGGGAGAAGGGAGAGGGGGAGGAGGAGGAAGAGGAGGAGGAGGGACAGGAGGGGGGAGAAGGGAGAGGGGGAGGAGGAGGAGGAAGAGGAGGAGGAGGAAGAGGAGGAGGAGGAAGAGGAGGAGGGGGGAGAAGGGAGAGGGGGAGGAGGCGGCGGCGGCGGAGGCGGCAGGATGGAATTAGACCTCGCAGCATCTTCAAGGCCCTCATGTAAGGATGCTGTTGCCCTTCTCAGCATCATAGGAACCCCACCCACCAAGCATCAGCCTGGCAGAGAGCTCGGCCCCTGACTGCAGCAGCATTGTGCCTCCTTCACGAGGGCTTGACCCTGTCACACAGCCGGCTGCAGCTTAATAGCTGCGCAGTTGAGACAGTTATGTAAGCTCCTCCAAGGTTTTCAGAGCAGAAGAGCACATCTGACTGCTCCCTTTGCTAACGAGGGGGACCTGAAGCAACACACTTGTAGCTAAGTCAAGAGTTGACATTGAGGGTGCCCTTCTGAACCTCATCCTGCTGCTTCACTGGACGGGCTGCACCCGAAGACTCGGAAAATCTTCCTTTGCACTGTTTAGCCTAACCAGGGATTTGGTGGACACCTGGCTCACCTGTGCCTCCTGGGGGCTCTCTAGTCCCTCATCCTAATCCTGTGTTCACAGGTGTTGGTGACATTGGTTTTCTATTGCTTTCTCCACAGAGAAATGGATGCGAACTAGAGCACTGTTAGGATATCCTGTCTCCCCACCCCTCCCTGTGAAGGATACAAGGGCACGGCTGGTAATGGGGGCTGCCTGGCATGCAGGAGCAGGGGCAGCATTCACTGAGGCACTCATCTCCTACATCACAATCTTTATCCACCTGCATTGAAGGCCAAGTGAGAGCTGAAAACAGAACTGCTTAAATACTTAACAAGGACTTCTCTCACGTGCTGCTAAGTTGATCTAATTGAAAACATTTTAGAGGCTAGGGATGTATCCTTGACAGCTTGCCTGACATTGCTGAGTCCCTAGTCAATCCCCAATAGAACACTATTCCCCACCCCACAGCTTGCCTGGCATTGCTGAGTCCCTAGTCAATCCCCAATAGAACACTATTCCCCACCCCCAAATTAAAAAAAAAAAAACGGGTTGGGGATTTAGCTCAACTTGTCTAGCAAGCAAGGCCCTGGGTTCGGTCCCCAGCCCCGAAAAAAAAAAAAAAACAAAAAAACAAAAAACCAACTTTGTAATTTCACTGGGAAAGATAAGACTCCTTGTTTCCTGTCTAGAGCACTGCTTTGGAACTCTCTATGTAGCTGAGCATGACTTTGAACTTCTGAGCCCTGTCTCCACCTCCAGGGTTGAGATTTCAGGCAACAGACATACCAATTTATGCTGCTGGGGGTGGAATTCATGATTTGCCCCATGCAAATGAAGCAAGCATTTTATATCAACTGCAGAGCCACGGTGGACTCAGGACCAGGTGGCCCAGCTTCTAGGACACCCATTTCTTCAGGCCAAGAAGATAGTGAAGACTGAAGGTCTGAAAGGGGCTCTCGTGTAGCCCTTTCTAGTTGCTTCATCTCTTCAATGTTTCTACTTTTCTAGAGATGTGTAGGGTAAAAATGAACTTACCCAACCACCCCAGCCCCTGCTAATTATTTGAAGTGCTGGGCCTTGAACACAGGACCCTGAGCGTGCCAGGCGAATGCTCCAACACTGAGTCGCATCGATTGCCAAGTGAGTCTCCTCATACTTGTAACTAATAGGTGTGTTTGCTTGGTTGGTTGGTTTCTGCTCTGAGACAGGGTTTCTCTGTGTAGCCCTGGCTGACCTGGAACTCAAGGGATCAAACTGCCCCTGCCTCCCAAATGATAGGACTAAAGGTGCATGCTACCAATGCCTGTCGGCAAGCAGTTCTAAAGGGAGCGTTCACATCTCCAGTTCACTGTCTCTGTGGCCCATACTGATGTAAAATGATGCCCTGCTCATACGCTTCCACCTTTCACACTGGCTTCTTCCTCCTCTCATTCCTTCAACCTCAGTGTTCTTGTTCCCAAATCTTTAAAAATACCAAAGACTAGGGGCTGGAGGGACGGCTCAGTGATTAAGAGCACTGACTGCTCTTCCAGAGTCCTGAGTTCAAATCCCAGCAACCACGTGGTGGCTCACAACCATCTGTAATGAGATCTGATGCCCCCTTCTGGTGTGTTTGACGACAGTGACAGTGTGCTCATATACCTAAAATAAATAAATCTTTAAAAAAAAAATACCAAAGACTAGTTGAGTGCATGTCTGTAATCCTGGCTGCTCAGAAAGCTGAAGCTAGAAGACTGGAGACAGACAACACATTCCATAGGTTTAGTGGGTAGATATATTACACAACCTGAGCTCAGTCCCAGAATCCTGCATAACGGGAAGAAAGAGAACTCCCAACAAGCTGACCGCTGACCTCCACAGGCAAGCTGTGGCATGAAAATACTTTTTAACTTACGAACCTGGGCCACAGAATAAGACCCAGTGTCAATAAAATAAAGTTAAAAGCCAGTAAGATTCCAAAAGAACACAGCAACATTCTAAGACACAGCTTGAGTACAGTTAGAAAGCAGTAGACACATGGTAGATAATGAGTGCCTACCCATCTCAGTATTTGGGAGCTAGGCACAGTAGGGTCAGCAGCCAGGGGCCAGCCTCTCCCACACAGTGAGTCTCAGCCCAGTCTAGGCTATATGAATCACTCAAAAACAAGTATCAACAAAGTATCAGCCTGAAACTTCAATCTGTGAAGTCCTGAAGAGACAGGGCTGAAAGAAAGGTAGCTATACAAGAACGAGAAACTACCTGTCACTCCTCCTAGTGATCTAACTGGTATAGCTATAAGGTGTGTGTGGGTGGATGGACAGTTAGAGCAAGAGAGGGCTGAGAGGTTAGGATCACTTGCTGCTATCCCCATGGCTCTCACCCTCCCTAATGCTGTGAGCCTTTAATACAGTTCCTCATGCTGTATGACCTCAATCACAAAAGTGCTACATACAGCAGAACTGTAACTTTGCTGTTATAAATTGTAATGTAAATATCCTTTTTCTGTTGGTCTTAGATGACTCTCGTGAAAGGGCCATTTGACCACCCAAAGGAGTTAACTCATAGGTTGAGAACTGCTATGCTAGCTGGTGTTTGGCTCCCAGCACACAGCAGGTGGCCGATGGCTCCTGCAGTTCTAGGGACTCCAATGCTGTTTGCTGTCCTCCGTACACGCTTTCATACATGACACACACATAAATGCACACACAAGTTAAAGACAAACTTTTGAAAAAAAGAGTCGGGGGAACAGAGGGAAATGCCATCTTTTCTTTCCCCTGCCCCTTTTAAAAGAAAGGCTGAAATCACATAAATGCTATGAAGTCCACTCATTTCCAAAATGGAAAACATGTATTTCAAAACGGGCCATGCTACACACCAAAGGTAAAACAAATACTTTTATTGCACATTTATAAAATCTGCATAGTTGTGTTCTTCCCTCCCATGATTCCTCGTTAATCCTTAAAATTTTGTTAAAACATGAATTCCCAATTAAAAGTTCTTTAAAAAGCAGCTTCTCTACATATACACAGATAGATGGTCTCTCTCTATATAAATTCACATCCCTTATTTCTAAAAAAAAAAAAAGGAAAGAGAGAATCAAAATTCTATCAGGCCAGGTAGCCTTAGACACCTGCATGTGACAATCTCCACAATGTTGCTTAATTAGCTATTAAATGTCCCTTGTGCAGCTTTACACCAGCACTGGGGTGAGAGCCCAGGATGCTTGCTTCTCTTTCACTCAAGACTGAGTGTGAGGTTTTCTGGTTTATCTGAAATATAAACAGACCGAAAATGGAGGCAGCTTTCCTGTGGCTTCATGGTGGGCGAAGCCTTACGCTCTACCCTTGTGTGGAGGGAAAGGCTCAGCAGCACCCTTTGTGTTACTGTCAAGAGCCAGGCAAGGCCCCTGTTGCCAATCTCTGGTAGCTAAGGACTTAGAAACGTCACCTGAACTTGACAAAAGAACCAGAAACTGTTCCTCCGGCTCAGTTCTGATGAGACAGGCGCCCGAAGGGTAATTATTATGGGAGATTTAAAAAGGCAATTCAGGTCTTCTGGGATAATTCAAAACCTTAATGCACCGGGCTCCTGCCTTCTTCAGTGAGAGAGCTCTCATGATTCTGTACCTAAATGCGCAACTTTATCCTTAATCCCTTAAACACATATCAGAGAGGGCAGAGGGTCTAAATCTTGCTCAGACACCCAATCTCTCTCTCCAGGGGAGTCTGCAACAACAGACTGCCGTGTAACTGGCAGGTGACTGGAGACCAAAATGAGTCTTGACCGTCCATGTGCAGTTTACTTCACTGTTACTGTTGAAACTCCTTGAATGGACTCCATGACAGCTGCAAACCGGCTGCAAAGATCATAGGGAGAATTCGGTCGAATAGTTGGAGGCTCCTTTAGGACGATGATTTCTGCGGAAGGATCTAGAAGCCTGGGTAGGAACTCCCCTAAACACAGCTGCAGATTTTCTGTAGAGGGAAAATAAATGTCATACAGACAGCTCAACAGATCTGAGCAGAAAGTAAGACGGCTATAGCTATTCAGCCTTCAGTAGCCAACTTTCAACTCAACAGCTCGCATCCTGCTGCAGCCAAGGAAGATGCCTTTGGGACTTGCCCCTCCCACTCTAGGTGAGAAGCCCACATAGGGCTGCATAACTGAGTCCAGGTTCATGTCTGTGTATGCTGGGGAGTTGCCCTGACAGCAGTAAAGGGGATTGAGCCTGCTCAAAAGCAAACATAGCCATGACTCCATTGCAGTCCTGGTTCAAATCAGACAATATACAAAAAGTCATGTCAAACAGTGCCAAGTTTTCCTGTCTTACAGAAAGGTTATTAACGTAACCACAGAAAAGACTGCTGTTTGCACTGCTGATTTTTATGTTTCGTTAAAAAAAGAAAAGGCTAATATTAAGTGAATGTTGGACTGGGATTAGCTCAGAATTGCCATCATTTCTGAACTGGCCCTCAGTGCACCTCTAACACTTAAAACTATGTATTTATATGACATGGTGGGCTCCTCATTGACATTCATAGAATTAAAATATCAGGGGTTGGGGATTTAGCTCAGTGGTAGAGCGCTTGCCTAGCAAATGCAAGGCCCTGGGTTCGGTCCCCAGCTCCAAAAAAAAAAAAAAAAAAAAAAAAAAAAAAAACCCATCAACTCCAAAAAACCGTTTTTCAGATGGTCTAAATTCTCAAGTATCAAATATTCATCTAGGATTTAACCTTTTATGAAAAGATAGAGCAACCCCATCTCCTGAGCATGCAAATTTGTCATCATTTATAAACAGAACATTTCTGTTTTTTAAAAAAATCTATAAAGGTTTAATCTGCGCATCTGTTTTGGTATGTGTGTATACCTGGGCTGTATAAAGCTTCTTGGATGAGAACAAGGAGCTGGCTCGGAGGGAGAGTAAAGTGTCTGCTGCACAAGCTGACCAGACTTCACCAGACAGAGCCAGGGAGAAACGGAGAACAGGCCTAAGTGCACAGAGCTGTCCTCTGATGTACATGCATCCTCTATACACCCAACACTAGTGATTCAAGCAACGCTTTTAACTAGCTTGGTGTGGCAGAGTACACCTTTAATCCAAGCACTCAGGAGGCAGAGGTACAAAGGATCTCTTCAATTCTCAGCCAGTCTGGTCTACACAATGAGCTTCGGGCCAGCCAGGAGCCAAGCCTTGTTACCATGGCTATTCTTACCACTATCCTCTTAAATCTTAAGAAATTGGATGTGATGCTCTGTAACACACACACACACACACACACACACACACACACACACACACACACAAATGGTGCTATTGTCTTTCAAATGCTTAAACACACTAATGTGTCCAAAGAGAATAAAGAAAAGCTACGCATCACAAGGTCTAAAGAAAAACAATGAAAGAAAACACAGCAATTGCTTGTTCTAAGATTTATCAGTCAGTTCTGCATACTAAGACAAGTCACTAGACTCTTTACAGAGTGGGAAATGAACAAGAAGGATTCCTACCAGAACATACAAGCAAACTGAATGCACCTACAAAATTCAGGATCTCTTGATATTCCATTTACTCATTCACAGAAGTAATTAGTTAATAATATTCTTATATACTGCAACTTCAAACTTCAAGAAAGTTCAGTTAAAGAGCCATCAGATAATCATACTCTACATAAATAAACTACAAAAGCCCTTAATTTAGTAGAAGGGAAAATAATGGAAAAAACTAACACTCCTGCAGAGCACTAACTGTAGCTAGGGAGTAGGGTGACCTGGGTTTAGTTCTAAGCTGTTGTAGCTCCCATGAGTAGCTGGCTGACCCTGGAGTGGCTTCAGCTGCTGACTGAGGCAAGGAGGCAGAGAGAAGCAGAGCCCGAATTCCCGTGCTGTTTCCACGGAGCAGACCCATGTACCTCACAGAAGATGTAAGGAGGTTTCAATCCCCTAAGAGGCTTTAACAACCAGTGATGCTAAAGGCGCTGTGAGGTTTCAGATACACAAAAGCACAACTACAGGTGAGCAGTGCTAGTAACACACCTGCGATGTCCTTCCCCAGGTAAGAGCACCAGTGGTTCCTCATGACCTCGATGGCATCAAGGTCGTCCTTGGAAATGTCATTATTAATGATCAGGTGGATGCAGGGAATGATCAGCTCATTCATCACATTAATGCCCTCTGTTACAGAATGGTCGTCATTTGTTTCAAAAAGAGAAGCAGCCTTGGCATTCAACTCCTACAGATAAAAGACAGACAAAGAGAGACTGAGAAAAAGAATATCATCACCTTAGTAGGAATCTAAGCCAACAGTCACACCAAAATCACCTAACTAGAAAAAAAGTAAGCACTGACTCCTGCCACAGATATTCTGACATAATTTAGAGGTGGGTGACCTGGGCCCTAGGTATTACAACTTCTGTGATGATTCTAAGCACCCAAACTTGTGGTTCTGGTGGCCTAAGTTACCACCCAAGGTCTTACTTGACATCTGTTTCTACCCAAAGACCTACTGAATGATTCTCCATCTTCACTGGCCACTAGAACCATTCATAGAAGACACTGAAACCCAGGTTACTCCCAGAATGGCCAGTTGTCGCCAATGGCTGAAGGTGTCCCATATAACTGATAACACTAGAGGCAGTGATGGGAAGTTAAACCATCCCTAGTACAGCAGCAGGAAGGAGGGTGTGAGGACACTCAAGGTGATAATCTGTATCTGGTGACTTAGAAGGCAAAAGCAAAGCTTTTAGGGGCTACTTCTCAGCATAGGACAGCCTTACCACACCTATAACTGGCACAGCAACCACAGAATCCCCAGAAAATACCCATGTTGCAAGGATAATACCACAGATGTCTGGGGTAATGAATACACAAAGACATCTTGCAAGCAAGCCATCTCTTGAGAATTTCATGAAAAACTAGCATGTTATAGACTCTTAGGCAGATTGACAGTATTATACTAGACTTTCCCTATGGCTGTTCAATGCAAAAGAGGTAAAGTAACAAGATTAGAAAGAATAATTCTTACATTCGTAACCTGGGCTTTTCTTTTTTTTTTTCTTTTTTTTTTTTCGGAGCTGGGGACCGAACCCAGGGCCTTGCGCTTCCTAGGTAAGCGCTCTACCACTGAGCTAAATCCCCAGCCCCCTTACATTCGTAACCTAACGTAAGACTGGAATATATTTTTAAGATACTCCTAGTCCTGAAAACTGCCCTCTGCTTGCTAGGCAACCCCGGGAAACACCCCATTCTTCCCACATATTTATATGGCTCAGTATGTGGTGGGCTCAAAGGAAACAGCTGACCAGAAGGTGGCTCTGAGCTCAACAAATTCATGCTTAGTGGGGGCAATATGCTAAAAGCTTCAACGCAGGTAGTCGAGAAGGGTATGGCTGCTGGCTCAACCTATCAGGGGTTGGAGAAGAATGATACCCAGAGAGAGCACGAGAGAGGCAGGGAGGGAGGAAGAGAGATTACGTTCTTCTGTAAATGGTACAGACCAGAAGGCATTTTCTGCGGTACAAAGCAATCACAGACTCCTTCACGCCCCTGCGGGGCCCCTTCACCAGCAGGCCAGCATTGCTCTGGTACGCGTACACCAGGTAGGACAAAGCTTCCTGGTACCTTAGAAAGTGGGAGACAATCCATAGATGAGTTCTCTTTGCCAAAACCTAGGGCTTAGCACACTTTTCTGTAATGAGAATCTACTCAGCTACAATAAGATGCACTGGGAAAACGTGAGAGCCAAACCCACAGCCAGGCTCAGCTGTTCTGCACACAGAACAAAACTCAGGAAACACCTTTGGGCCTCAGGTTTTCTCTATCTCTAGAACAAAGGAAAGAGACTGCTTAATCACTACAGCCTATGATAATCAGAATGACTTTCTGGTCAGTAAGAGAGCCTAGCATAACATCTCCTCACGAATAAACAAACCCACTGTAACAGGAAGGACAGGGGGAAGTGTAATGTGCAGAACGAGATGAAGCATGGGCGTGGGTGGGCACAGTGTATGTGACAAAGAAGGGGACTCCTGGCAGTTGACGTCTGAGTATCCCTGGGTAGGTGTTAGTGTTCTGACTATCAATGTTAGTGGGAAAAAAAACAGCCAACATACTTTCCTTTTTGGAAGAGTTCCAGGCCCGTTAGCAGGTACACAGACACCTTTCGGAACAGACTATAGTCTTCATGCCACCTCTGGAAAGGAAGGACCACCATTAGTGACTTGACCTTAGTGAACCGGCGCCTGCTTCACTTCCGTTGCTAGATACTCAGTACAGCCATGTACTCAGAACATGTGGTCAGGTATAAAAACACATCACACTTTCAGGTTAAAAAAATAAAACAAAAACAAAAGCCAAAACACAAACAGGAAAGACTCAAATGGAGGTGCACACCTGCAAACCCAGCACTGGGGAGGTGGATGCAGGAGCATCAACAAGGCCAGAGTCATCCTCACCACACGACGAACCTAGCCCTGCCGAGAATGTAACGCCTGCACCACTGACCTGACCTGCTGTGTTCTATTCCTTCCGCTAAGGAGCAGTAAATCATTTCACTCTGACTCAGTGCTTGAGTTTATAAACTCTCCTAATCCTAACCCAACTCGGCAAAGCCCTTCTGATGTGTATAGATGGCACTGCTGACTCTGACAGGCACAGGCAGCCATGGGGAAGAAGGGCGCACAAGCTAAACAGCACCACTCTGGCGGAGTGTGCTTTCATACACGGAAGAGTTTGGTTTTAAATTTAATCTGTAGCCCCACACATTTTAATGCTTACTAGAAAACAATGCCATTACATGCCCATAGATACACAAACATTGCCCAGGACAAGGAGCAGAAGGGCCCTTAGGAAAGGAGCACAGCGTAGGCTGATCAAGCTCGAAAACGAGGCTTCTGACCCCTTTAATCTGTAGCCCTGGATGTCCTACAACTTCTTATGTAGACCAGGCTGGGCTTGAACCCAGGTACACTGCCTCTGCTCCTGAGTGCTGGGATTAAAGGTGTGGCCCACCACACCCAGCTTTGTATTTTCCCTTCCCCTTTCAGCTACATAGGGAACTTGTCAGTCTGGCAACATAAAACTTCATTTTATCTTAAGTATCACTTGCCTCCAGAAGAAAGGTTCTGGGAGGAATTAAAAACAAACAAAGCCCCACACTTACCTTATACTCTTCCATGTTCATGTCCTCTGGACCAATTTCCATCAGTTTGGCCTGAGCCACCTTCATGATACTGATAGATCTGTGTGGGACAGAGTTCAGAAAGCAATGGCAGGGTACAGGGCAGCACCTCCCAATTGGAAGAAGTTGCCGAGTGAGACCCCATGCAGGAACAGGCTGGCACATTCTCACCTCTCATCATAGCTAAGGTTTCTATCTGCAAACTGTTCCAGAAGGGTTCGTTCTACTACCCTCTTGGGTGCTTCATTTTGGAAAAAGTAGACGAGAACATGCTGAAGGCGAGGATCACTGTGAGAGGTGGGTGTCTCTTTGGCAAGCTGATAGAGCCTGGAGTACTCTTCATGAAATGCCTGTTAACACAGAATTGAGCGGTGGAAAGGGAATATTGTGGACTTGAGCACACACAGAGGGAAACTGACAGAGAAACACCAGAGGGCCTCTCAGTAATTCATGCTAGGCCAAAGAATTCTTGCCCAGAAATTACAGAAGCAACTATGGGCTGTGAACTGTTGGCATACCATAACTCTCTCGAATCTTGACACTAAAGACATGCTATATCTAAAAAGTAAACTTTTCATCCTCATCAAGTTGTTTGTTTTTGTGGAGACAGGGTCTCAATTTGTAGTTCAGGCTACTTAGATCTCACTATGTACACCAGGTTGGCCTCAAACTTACCAAAATGCTAGGATTACAGGTATGTGTCAGCAGGCCAACCTCTCATGAAGTTCTTAAAAATACAAGTACTTAGTTTAAATTGTTTAAAAATCCACCCAAATGTAATCTCATTCAAACATCTTGAATGTCAAATAGCTCAAACAGTATACCAAGTTACAAGTCTCAGAGTTTGTGTCATCTATGAGCATGTAATAACCTCATCACCCCTGCAGAGTAGATGCAATGCACAGGGGCACGGCTCACTGCTGGGCCACTGCCAGGCAAAGATGAGCCATCAGCTCTGTGGGGCGGGTTGCTCATTAGTTGGACAGCAAAGACAGAGTCATGTTTCACTTCAACACAGGACACTGTGTATCTTTGTGCTAGGGTGCACATGTGTGGAGACCAGAGTGCAACCTTGAGTACTGTTCTACTGTTCTTCAGATTCTATCCTATACACATGTGTGTGCGTGTGTGTGTGCATGTGCTGGAGGGGTGTAGAGTTGGGTATGGGGTTGAAACAAGGTTTCACTGTGTAGTCCTGGCTGGCCTGTACCTCACTATGTAGACCAAATGCGTCGTGAGCCTCACTTGAATGTACCTGTCTCTGTCTCCTAAACACTGGTACTGAAGGCATGTGCCACTCTACCTTGCTCATCACACTTTTTTGGGACAAGGTCTCTCACTGACTTCAAACTCACCAAGTAGGCTATATTGGTTGGCCAGCAAGCCTGAGGGATCCTATCTCTGGCTCTGTGATTATAGACATGTACTGTACCATGTTACGTGTATATATGTATGCAGGGTATATGTCTGGTATCCACAGAAGACAGAAGAGGGCCTGAAACCAGAGTGATAGGGAGAGTGACAGCAGTGAGCTGTCCAGTGTTGGGTACTGGGAACCAGACAGTTTTCTGCTAGAGCAGTATATGCTGGGGCATCTTCCCAGTTCTGTGGAAAATTTTATTTTTTAAAATGTAGATTCTGAGATTAAAAAAATGTGTCCTTTTGACTGAGCAATCTCCCAGCACAAGGAATTTTAGTTAACAGTTTCCCGCTGTCTTACAGAAGTATCCCTGGGTTATGGGGATTGAGTACCTTAATAAGCCCTGCTTCAGACCCGTCTCGGTCAAAGGTCTGGCGCGCCTTAGCTATGGCCAGGAGGACCCCTTGCATGGCAGGGCTCAGCATCACCTACCACAGAGGGCACAAACAGAGAAAGGAGAGCGACAGATTCAAAAGGAAACCGTATGAAGTGAGGTGAACAGAGCTGAGGAGAGGCCCAGCACAGCCCCCTTCGCTGGCACAGGCTGCAGGCCAAGTTTCACAGCCCTATTCTAGGTGCATGCAGAGTCTTGGCTATTCTTGTCATGATGCCTATGACAAGCTGTCCCTCTACGTGCACATTAAGTCTAAGTCTAGGAGATAAACAAAGATGTCCGAGTGTCCATTTCCGATGGGACACTGCTGAACATTAAGTTCAACCATATGGTCAGCACTCCACCAGAAGGAAGGTATGAGGGTATATATTAAGTAACTGCAAACTTTCAATAAAAAACATATATACCTAGAGCAAAAAGCAGAAACCCGAGAGACAGGATTAAAGGCTATTTCTGTGCAGTGCAACTGAAGAGGAGACGAACCACAAGGACAGCTGCTTGCTCAACCTCAGAACTAAAAGCAAAACCAACTTGAATCCACATTTATTTTATTCACTAGCAAGTGGAAAAAGTCTACTTGTCAGACAAAATAATGGAGTGCCACCAAAAGCAAACACCTCTTGACTGTAAACGACTTTTGTTCATAATACCACATGGGGCTAATCCTCTCCCCAGGCCACCCAAGCTTTGTGGCAGTCCCTGTTCAACACAAGCTATTGTAGACACACACACACACACACACACATGCACACACGCATGCCAAGTGTGCACAGCAGGAATGGGTCACCCACCAGGGCCCTTTCTTAAAGTGCAACTAAGGTCAGTAGCAGACAGGCCTCCATGGCTATTCCTTGACTCAGTGAGAAAACATTAGCTCAGAACACACACCTTTTGAAATACAACACACAGCTACCCTGCACTCGCCTCTGTACCTCCTCATCATAGCCATCTGCATCAGATCTAACCAGAATCCTTCCCACACTGGGGATCTCCACTTCAGAGACCTCAGAGTTAGGTGGGGCAGCAGCCTCTGTGTCTTTGACCTCTGCAGCCTGTTCTGACTGCTCTGCAAGGTTTGTTTCCTGGGGCTTCTCGGGTTCAGCTTCCTTATGCTGTGGCAGCAGAATGGAGAGATAGAGTAAGAATAATGGGGGGGGGGGGGGGGAACAGGAAGAAATAAAGAGGGCTGATTAAATTCAGCAGAGACACGGAACAGAAACGACAGAAAGCTAGCAGCCGGTGTCAAAAACCAGACCCTCTCAAGGAGGGCCACTCGACCAGTCTCACCTCACTCAAGGCTGCTTCTACCCCGCTCTTCTCATAGGCATGAGCCGTGTTTGCGATGGCCTGGGCAGTCTGCTCCTTTGCAATCACAGCATGTTCAGAAGACAAACATCGAACGCCATGCGAGGACGCTGCTGAAGACTCTAACAACAATCACAGAAGGGTCACATCTGAGGAATACTGTTAGAACACTCTTAAGACCAGCAAGCAGGAGCGACACACATTTCAATATAGTTCCAGCAAACCTCTTCAAAGCCTACGTAAATGCCCCTATAAATTTTGACAAGAAACAGCTACTCTGCCAAGCAGTGGACATGCATACCTTTAATCTTTAATCCCAGCACTTGGGTGGCAGGTGGATCTTTTTGAGTTCAAGGTCAGCCTGGTCTACACAAAGAGACCCTGTCTTGAAACAAAAAAAAAAAACAAACAAAAAACAAAAAACAAAAAACAAAAAAAAAAAAAAAGCACTGATTGCTCTTCCTGGGGTCCTGAGTCCAAATCCCAGCAACCTCATGGTGGCTCACAACCATCCATACTGAGATTTGATGCCCTCTTCTGGTGTGTCTGAACACAGCTATAGTATACTCATATACATAAAATAAATAAATCTTAAAAACAAACAAACAAACAAAAAACCAGAAAACTTTTTTGTGAGGCAGTGGTGGTACACGCCTGTAATCACAGAGCCTGGGAGCCAGAGGTAGGCGGATCTCTGAGTTCGAGGCTAGCCAGCACTGCAGAACTAGTTCAGGACAGCTAGAGCTACACAGAGAAACCCTGTCTCCAACCCATTTAAAGAAGAAAAGAAAGGAAGATCTACCCCATCAAGGACCTTTGAAGGCTTGTTAAAATTACTGTGCACAATTTCTCCTAAGCTCTCATGCCAAAAATGCTTCCTTTCATCAACAATTCATTACAATCACCTATGGAGAAGTCTAACCTTCTTTTCCATCCTGTCATTCTTTCTCCTATATGATCAGGGTACAAGCAAAGTACTATAGAAAGCATAGACAGCCTTTCTCATAGCATTTCTGTTCACCCAAAAGCAACTTCTAAAGGAACACTGATCCTACCAAACTGTGTGGCAGCCACTGTTAACAGAATCTGCTGCTGGGCCAGCAAGACGGCTCCGTGGGCACAGGTGCTTGCTGCTACGCCTGAGGACCAGGGTTAGATCTCTGGGACCCACATGCTAGAAGGGGAGAACTGGCTCCCACAAGTTGTCCTCCGTATCAACCATGTTTTATGAATATGGGATGTGCTCCCACACTCTCCTCTCATCAAAGAAAAATAAAAAATTAAATATAAAAGAAAGCCAATGTGAAGAGAGACATCACCATGTCACTGAGTATCTGGAGTTGGCTGGAGAGTACAAGAACCTGACCAGACCAGCACTGTGTGGGGACACAAACTGGACCATACCTTGTGATGTGGAAAAATCCTGTGAGGAAGAGTTTGGGGAGGACTCCATCTGTGGGATCTTACAGGACTGTTCTTCCTCCCATTCCTCCACCTCTTGCTCAAACCTCCAGTTATCTTCCTGAATGTACTGCCTGAGTTCCACAGACAGGGCTTCCACTTCTGCAGTCTGATCAGATTCACCATGCGCTGCCTCTGAGGGAAAGGTTAAAATGGAGAAAGGTAAACCCAACTGTCAATGAGGAAGGGCAGGCAGCACATCCAGCTTCCCTCTTGTCCCAGACTCGCACACTTGCATGTATACTTGCATACTCACAGAACTTAATCAGAAACGCACAGCCCGAGGCTAACCAGCATAGCACATCAGCAACCCGGGCAGGCAACACCACCAGGCAGGTTCTTGGTGTTTAGCTACTAGGGTTACAGAAACAGCTCTGCAGCTAACAGCACCGGCTCCCCTTGCATAACACCCAGTTCTGGTTCACAGCACCAACATGGTAGCTCATAACCGTCCATACCTCCCAGTTCCAAGAGATCTGACACATCAGGCATGGTATGTGTGCATATGCCGAGCCCCCTATAGCTGTAGTCATTTGTTCCATGCCTGCCAGTCATTGATTCAGACCAAGGTCATGCTGGTCACATACCCTGTTATTATATTCTGTAGGAGGTTTGCTATATCTTAGGACCCATCACATTAAAGGTCAATATGAACTGTGATGTCTAAAGTATCCTGGGTCAAAGCTAACCTGCATTTCCTGCACCTGTGTATGAACCCACTGGGTGGTTTTTCCCTTTGAGCCAGCCCTGAGAAATGTTCGTTGTTATGGTTCAACCCCTGAATTCTGAGCTGCAGCCCTAATCAATAAGTCTTAGGGTGTGCATATAATAAACCACCACTGTCTGACTGAGATCGGTGTTCATGTGGTTTGCGGGACAACGCCTGGACATATACACATATATACAGCCAAATATTCATCAGCATAAAATAAAAATAACCAATTAGAAATTAATATTCGGGGTTGGGGATTTAGCTCAGTGGTAGAGTGCTTGCCTAGCAAGCGCAAGGCCCTGGGTTCGGTCCCCAGCTCTGGAAAAAAAAAAAAAAACAGAAAGAAAGAAATTAATATTCGGGCTGAAGAGATGGCTCAGTGGTTAAGAGCACCTGACTGCTCTTCCAGAGGTCCTGAGTTCAATTCCCAGCAACCACATGGTGGCTCACAACCATCTGTAAAGGGATCTGATGCCCTCTTCTGGTGTGTCTGAAGACAGCTACAGTGTACTTTTATATAATAAATAAATAAATAAAGAAAGAAAGAAAGAAAGAAAGAAAGAAAGAAAGAAAGAAAGAAAGAAAGGAAGAAAGGAAGGAAGGAAGGAAGGAAGGAAGGAAGGAAGGAAGAAATTAATATCCATTGACTGACTGAATGAGCACATGACAGGACAATGACTTAATCATGATCAGGCACCAGAGGCAGTCAGCGTTTCTTTAAAAACCCGAACATCAACAGAGGTGATAGAAGAAAATGGAGAGAGTTCAGTGCTTCAGACTGCTTGCTGCTCTCATGGAAGAACACAAGTTCAATTCCCAGCACCCACGGAAGGTGGCTCACAAGCACCTGTAACACCAGCTCTGGGACATCCTACATCTTCTGCCCTCTGTAGGCACCTGCATGCACATGTGCAAACACACAGAAACACAGGCATATACACAGAAATAAACAAAAAAAAAAAAAGGAGAAAGAAAATTTAAAGTAATAGTCTTATCAATTTAACGACTACATCTAAGAGTGGAAAGAATGTCCCAGCTGGGCATGGCGGCACACAGCTATAACCTCAGTACAGCTCCAGAGGTAAGGCAAGAAGATCAGGAGCCCACAAAGTAGGAAAGGCTAGATGAGCTACTGTCTCCAAAGGAATGACCGTCCAGTTCACTACAGTTGAGCAGGAAATGTCAAGGCACTGATCTGAGCGCACTCGGAGGCAGAGGCTACACGGTGAGACCCTGTCTTTAAAAAAGGAAGGAAGGGGTGGGAAGATAGAAAGATGGTGATGTCTGTAGGATTTACTCTTTTAGGGGTGGTTCGGGGCTGGCAGCAGCTTGACAAGCTCTGGGCAGGTAGTTCTCGTGGCCTGTCCCTTGAGGCTGTGCCCTCAAGCAACCAGTCTCAATGGCGCTTGCAGAGCGGCCACTGCTGATCACCAAGCCACTCACCCCATTGCAGGAAGAGAATATGCAACAAAGCAACAAAACCCCTGTTAGCTCCTCATCATGAGCACGGAGTCTACTAGTTCCTTCTGAGTCAGTGCCTGACCTGTCGCCTGTGCCTGAGCCCGAGGACTGCAAGCATGCATAACCACACCTGCTTTACAAAGTGCTGGGGATTGAACCAGGGTCCCTGCTCACCAGGCAAGCACTCTACAAACAAATCTTAATCTCAGCCCTCTATGTACTTCATAAAAATGAGAAATCTAGGCAGCAACAAGGAACTCCCAACAGCCAAGGGCTAGGACAGCCCTTTATAACTCTCCCAGCCAGCATTTATGACTTTACACCATAGAGGGTGGTTGTTTTCTGATATTTGAGATATTTTCTCTTTCATTCTCTTACAGCTTTTAGTCTTAAGAACATTTTACACAGTGATAAATTGCAGTTTACAAATGTCTTCAAAGTAAGTATGAGACTGTTCCCCTCCCAGGGACTAGATCCCCCAAATGCTTTCCTCTACTCAGTGTGTTTACCTGCACTGCAGTGGGGCAACTTGTCATTGATATACATCAAGCAGTATGCGCTGACATTTCTCAGGCCCCCGTAAGAATCTCTTTCAAGTTCTTCCCAGGAAGACTCAGTGACAGAGATGTCGTTGTATTTGAGCCAGATCTGCCGGGGCTGGTTATAGATGTACGCCCAGTAGTGCCCTGCACTGGCTTGTCCTTCATGAACAAGAACTGCATGTAAGCGATAAGGCACCTGCAAATCAAAAGGAGAGCTCTCAGACCGGGCATGGAAATCGGATGGTATCTGTGTCACACAATTCTGAACATTCCCACTAGCAAGTAAAAGGGAACACCCATACAAACACAATCATTTTATTTACCAGCTCAGGACAGACCAAATAAAGACACAATCTTGGAAGCTACCAAGGTCCCATCCTAGGGCCCTTAGAATGAGAAATAAGCCAAGCCTTGCTGGAGCCTCTTTCAACCCTAAGTTCTGCTCAGCACCTTCACTCAGGGGCAGATCTCTTTGGATCAACACAAGAAAGAAGAGGGAAAGTCAAGAGTCACATGACCTGTTCCTATTCCAACCACAAGCATGCTCACTGTCCTTCTGGGAGCAGAGCTGTGTTCTGGAGATGACTGGGTCATGGGCACTCATAGAGTTACCTCTGCACAGCCATGTCCACGGTTATATTGAATAAAAATGAGTGTGGACACAAAGATTTCTGTTCTGACTGGCTTCCTTCTGGAATCTCCAGTTACTAGAGAAATAAAGCCCCAAACGGAATGGTCCGAGGGACCTTAGAAATGGATGACTGATCTCCAATCAGTTTTCCCTCTGTACTGCTTCAATTACCACTTGGAAATGGCAAAATATTGATCAGACTGCTGCCCCCAAAACTGTGTTATTTATTGGGTACTTTCTCTGCCCCTCTGAGCTAGCAAACTTTCACCCCAGCACCTGGCTCCTGACTCTTTACTGGCAAAGTAGAATAATTAAGATTTTGTTAATACCACCACTTGGAGAAAAACTTTTTATTAATATTTAACAGCACATTTGTTTTAAATCTGTCTTTTGTAAAAGCATGATAAGCATGTGCATGTGGGTACGTATGTGAGAGCTCAGGTACCCATAGAGGGTGGGACATATCAGATCTCCCTGAAGTAATAGGTATTTCTGGGAACTGAACTTGAATCCTCTGAAAAAACAGCATACACTTTTTTTTTTCCCCCGGAGCTGGGGACTGAACCCAGGGCCTTGCGCTTGCTAGGCAAGTGCTCTACCGCTGAGCTAAATCCCCAACCCCCAGCATACACTCTTAACTGCTGAGCCATCTCTCCAGCTCCTAACAGTAAATATATCTCTATTAGATGAAAAATACCACGTGGCAGAATTAAAAAAAGATACTCGGAATTCTTCAACTGGATGTAAGGGAATTTATGTCTATCTTAGCGAGAAATCCATGCCGCCTTTGTGGTATTCTGCCCTGTCATTAGCACCAGTCCACTTCCCTTCACCTTTAATTCACCTGACGAAGAAGAGGATCACAGTACATCTGCTCAATAGCCTGGGTGGTGCTCGAGATACAATTCTTTAAGTCTGTTAAGAAGAAAGACCTCGTTAGGTTGGAGTGTCTGTGATGGGCCCTGCCAACAGTGCTGTTTGTCCCCACACTGCAATGACTTGTACTTCCCAGCAAGCACAAAGCAGCACGTGGTACTGGAGTAGCAGTGCTTCAGGTTATAAAGGCTGTTAACTCAATATAATTACATTGAAGCCATAAAAAACTATTCTAATAAATCTGCACTGAAATTTCTTAAAGCAATTGTCTCAATTTAGGAAAAAACCTTCCATGAGCTGAAGCAAGAGCGTAATGGGGAAGTGCAAGGCCCTGGGTTCAGTCCTCAGCTCTGGGGGGGGAAAAAAAAAAGAAAAGAGCGCAATGGGAGGAAAAGCTAGCTAGCTTGGCAGAGCACAAGCTTATCTTGTCTAAGGGCCCAGGACAGGAGGGAGGCCAAGCAAGAATGGAGTATGGGTAAGCTAGTGTTTAGAAAGCATTTTGTAAAGATGCTAAAAAACCTGTGAGCACTGTTCCCACACTGGGAAAGCTGAGGCAGGAGGATCATGAGTTTGAGACTAGCCTGTGCTATAAAAGGAGATCTTATGTTTAAAACTAGCAAGAGAGATATTAAACCAAATTTTCTTCTAACAAGGCCTAGTTATGACACAAGTACCGTTACTACCCTTTTACTATCAATTACAATCTTTACATTTAAACAAATTTAAATGTGCAGCAGCACGGAAGTACATGGACCATGTGAACTCAGGTCAGTTCTGAGACCCTGCCTCAAAGACACTGGACAAGAGCAGGAGAGAAGGGCGAGGAGGAACATACACTGCTTCATCTCAGCGAAGGGCCCCATGATTGCAACTATACAATTGGTAGATGTTCTGAGGAGGAATAATTCCACAGGACCAAGCCCACAAGGCAAAGTAACCGCAGAAGTCACAGCCACCAGGCGCTGCGCAGCAATGAGGGAACAAATACCCAGAGTGCCTGGCTTCCACTAGCCAGGGAAAACAGGGAGTAAGTAGCCAACAAGTTCAGGGCACCAACCTTGTATATCCTGTTCAATTTCACTCCGCCACCTCTGAAGACAGGTCTTAACGAAATTCATTTCCTCATCTGTGACTGTCCGAGGAGCTGGTGGGGGTGCAGGCATTTCCAGGGAAGAGTGAGGAGAAGTAAATGGCCCATTCATTACCTCAGAGTTGGGTAGAGCATCTTCCGGAGAGGAAAAGGAACCCTCAGCATTCTGAGAGCAGCTTTTGGGACTTGAACTAGAGAGACAAGAGATGGCACTTATTTTGTATTATCTAACAACATGCAAGTTGGGGTGGGCATGGTGGCACAAACCCGTAATCTCATCCCCTGGGAGGCTAACACAGGACCGTTTTAACTTTGAGATTATCCTGGTAATAGCTAAGAGCCTATCTCAAAAAAAGAAAATAAAGTTCAATCTGACCCAAACTAATACACTTCAGAAAACCAGCTGCTTTTTGAAAAGCTACAGTTAAGATATGACCCCTAACAACAGTGAGACTGAGCCAAAAGACCTAAATTGTCAGGCCAACATAAGCTACACAGAGAGGCTTCATCTACAATCTACATATATAATAAAAGCAAGCTTTTTCGGAATAATCATTTCATTTAATACAGCCTGGTTATGAAGCTGACATTAGTACTATCCCCATCTGATGAACTAACTTGGCATTTAGCAGAACTTTGCTGGCACGGTGGTTCATGTCTGTCACCCTGGCACCCAAGAAATGAAGTGGAAGCTGGAAAACCTCAAACTCAGTGGTTCTGAACCTTCCTAGTGCTATGACCTTTAACGCAGTTGCTCATGCTGCAGGGATCACCAACCATAAAATTATTCTTGTTGCTACTTCATAACTGTAATTTTGCTACTCAAATATCATAATGTAAATATCTGTGTTCTCTGATGGCCTTAGGTCATCCCATGAAAGAGTTGTTTGACCCCCTAAAATAGGGGTTGTGACCCACAGGTTGAGAACTGCTTCTCAAACCCAGGGTTCTAAGGGCTTTGAAGTAAGATGCTGTCTCAAAACAACAGGAAAAAAGCAAAGCAAAACAAAAACAAAAACCAGGGTTGGGGATTTAGCTCAGTGGTAGAGCGCTTGCCTTGCAAGAGCAAGGCCCTGGGTTCGGTCCCCAGCTCCGAAAAAAAGAAAAAAAAAAAAAGAAAAAAGAAAAAAAAAGAAAAACCATATGTCGCTCAGATGGCCTAACACTTGCTTAGCCAGCACAAGATGTTGGGCTTGATTCCCTATACCACATAAGACAGGCATGGTAAGCCAGAGGAAAGGAGGAATAATGCAGATTTATGTATGAACATCACCAAAAAAGGCTGCCTGCTGTGGTGCTGGGAAGTGAACTACCGTCCCCTGCAAAAGCACCACGGACACTTAATAGCGGAGCCATCTCTCTAGCCTCTGGGCACTTTGTTTTGTTTTTAAGACTAGGTTTCTCTGTGAAACTCTGACTATCCTGGAACTCGTCCTGTAGGCCTCAACTCAGATTCAGCCTGCCTCTACCTCCCAACTGGTGAGATTAAGGTATACACCACAGTCCATCTAACTACTAGGTTTTTTTTTTTCCCCTGGAGCTGGGGACCGAACCCAGGGCCTTGCGCTTCCTAGGCAAGCGCTCTACCACTGAGCTAAATCCCCAACCCCAACTACTAGGTTTTTAACATAAGCATTTTTCTCTGTGAGGGACAAATGTGCCCTAGTAATTCTATTAGTCAAAGACTCACATATCGTGGAGCATGACCCAGGCTGAACCTGCTGGCACTGGCAAGCTATAGACTGCTGGCTAAACAGGAAGAGTCAGAGGACTCCTCCACGTGGCCTCCTCTAGACTTCTCCTCAGAATCCTAGCCAGCTCCTCCTTGTATAACTCTGCTTTTTCCCTCGCTGTTAAGCTAGCCATGCTTGCTTCGTGGCAGATGAAGAACAGGATGAGATGCCTGGAAGACACCTGATCTCTGAGAAAACGCTTTCGAGGCAGTTTCAAAGCAGTCCTGAAGTCTGAACCAGACAGCAGACAGTGAGAAGCCTCTGGAACAAGTGCACTACAAGGACTTAGGACTGTGCCAGGAGCGGAGGTGACAAAACCCCTCCAGAAGGCAGAGCTCCCTCTTTGAGCTATCTGGGGAGTCCTCAGCAGAGGGAGGGTGGGAAATGATTCAGATAAGAACGGGAAAACCATACAAACCATTTAAGGAATCTGCTGCATTACCTTTCCTTGGCTGTGAGGTCAGAAATCGGGCAGTGCACAGAAGGAAGTGGTAACGTCATATGCTCAACACTTCCAGACAGACAGCTTTCAGAGGCAGGTTTTGTACTGGCAAATTCAATAACGTATTTCAACATGTCGGGGAGTGGGAAGCGAGATGGACCGGAGCCGTACTTCACATACCTAAGAGGCAAAGACACTGGAAGACTACTGCCCAATCTGATGTGCACTGTACTAACTGCTGACAGAGACTCACCATGCAGAGCTGCCAACACCGAGCTACAATCCTAGCAGCTCAGGAGGCTGAAGTAAAAGGATCACAGGAAGTTTGACCTGCCTGGGGTACAAAGTAAGTTTGGGGCAAGCTAGTGATAGCCTATCTCGATATAACAACAGAATCCCACATTATTCCTAAAGGCATATACTATTTAATTGGTTACTCAATCTACAGGGTTGGAAATAAAATCAGGCTTTAACAATGAAGCCCACCAGCAGCCTGATACCTCGCAGAGAGTGGGAGAGTTTCAGACTACGCCAGCACTGCTCTCTGTCATGCCAGTCAGGCTCTGCTCATAAACTTAAGTTCCTTCTTAAAGGACAATGTTCTAAACTAACTGAAAAAACATTCTGGTCATTAGTTCTCATGGCATTTTCTCTGTCCTTTCTACACCAACTGCCTCATAACCAAGAGTGAGAGAAATCCAGAAATAAAAATTAGGCCTTAATAAAAGCAAGGTGGTGATAACCCATGCCTTTGATCCCAGCTCTTGGAAGGCAGAGGAACTCTGATTTCTTTGAGTTCAAAGCCAGCCCAGTCAATAGAGCAAGATCCAGAGTAGCCAAAGCTATCTCCAAAGCCAAAACCCAACCAACCAACCAAGCAACCAACAATAAGGCACCCCCCCCCCAAAAAAAACCAGAAAGAAAAGAAATTAGACATTAGAGCCAAAGAAAATCAGCAATCTTCCTTTTACAGGGTCTTATTCTATTTTTAAAATTATTTATTTCATGTATGAGTACACTGTCACTGTCTTCAGAACACACAAAAAGAGGGCATCGGATCCCATTACAGATGGTTGTGAGCCATCATGTGGTTGCTGGGAATTGAACTCAGGACTTCTGGGAGAGCAGTCTCTTAACCACTGAGCCATCTCTCCAGCCCCTATATACTCTATTATTCATGAATGTGATCAATTGCATTGGCTAGCCAGTCATAAATTATTCAAGATTTCTTCAGTAAAGTAATATTCTTAAATATGTGACAAATAATAAGAGTACTTTTAAGGTTATTTAAGATGGTTTTATTTCTTGCGTATGCATATTTTGCCTGTAAGTCTATCTGCACCACATGCATGCCTGGTGCCCTAGGTGGTCATAAAAAGGAATAGGATCCATAATAACTAGAGGAACTGACCCTGGATCCTCTGCAAGCGCTAACTACTGAGCCATCTCTCCAGCTGTTCAGCTGTTCACCTTTACTTGCACACGTACATGCAAACATTCATGTCAGGTGCTCAGAGTCCAGAAGTGGGCACTGGATTCCCTGAAGCTTGATTATAGGTGGTTGTAGCCGTATGACATGAGTGTCAGGAACTGAACTCTGTCTTTTGCAAGCACAGTGTACACTTTTCACCCCTGAGCCATCTCCAGTCTCTAAACAAACTATTTTAATGACACATAATATCTGTCACTACTAGCACATTACATTAAACTCAGTCTGGAGACTCAGGCAGGACAGGCAGCCAGGGTCATCTCAGATACATGTTGTCTGAGGACTCCCTAGATAGAGACGCCACCTCAACAATGACAATAGTTACGGTGGCTAATTAAGAGAGCAGCACATGGTTGCAAACACCTATAATTTCAACACTGAGACGCAGAGGCAGGCAGATCATTATAACTTTAAGACCAGCCTGGTCCACAAAGCAAGTTCAAGCCAACAAGGCTTACACAGTGAGATCTTTTCTCAAAAAACCCAAACCAACAAACAAAAGAAGAAGATGAAAATATGAGTAGAAAATGAAGGGCACTTTAACTCAGCATCAAACTCGTGACGCAGGGTGGAGAGTAAAGGTGGCCATAGCCAAGGCTTGCCCATCGCCTATGTCCCTCAGGGTCACTAACAGAGAACTGGCAAGTGCCTGCCAGGGTGAAGAACCTGAGCCAGGTGTTCAGATCCTGGCATGCACGTGGCCATACCTGCTCACTACGAGTTCATCGACCTCAATGCACACTTCACAGAGGGCAGAGCTTGGCATAGGAATGGCTGCCAGCCTCCACCTCCTCCCAGGCTTAGTCCGTCTTAACAGAATATCTTTTTAAAAAAAGATTTATTTATTTTATATACGTGGATACACTGTCACTGTCTTCAGGACACCAGACAAGGGCACCGGATCCCATTACAGATGGTTGTGAGCCACCATGTGGTTGCTGGGATTTGAACTCAGGACCTCTGGAAGAGCAGACAGTGCTCTTAACCACTGAGCCATCTCTCCAGCCCTTAGAATACTGAACATAAAATCCCACAGGAGTTTTCCTCCTCTAAGAAACTTGTGTGCATTTATAACAATCACTTCTGAGTCCCAGCTCTTAGAGCATTTGCCTACCATGTACAAGGTGTTCAAGCCTCAGCACAGGATAAAAACAAAACCAGCAATGGTAGTTTTGAAACTGTCTTGTCTACCATGCACAGAAGAGGTCTCCCTTTCCACATCTGACACAGTTACTTAGAGAAGAAGAAACAGTAAGTATTTTGTTTGTTTTCTTAGACAAGGTCATGGAGAATCAAGGTTGGCCTGGCCCTCTCCATCCTCCTGTCTCTCTCTACTTCCTAAAACCTGAGGTCATAGGTATGCCAATATACCCCACCTTTTTGTTTTTCTGAGGCAGAGTTTAAGTTGTACTCAAACTATCCTGACCTGAACTACGTAGACCAGACCAACCTTAAAAATCACTCAAGGGTTGGGGATTTAGCTCAGTGGTAGAGCGCTTGCCTAGCAAGCACAAGGCCCTGGGTTTGGTCCCCAGCTCCGAAAAAAAAAAAAAAAATTACTCAATTCTCTTGCCTTGGCTTACCAAATACTGAGATTACTACTGGTCATGATGCCTGCTACTTTTAGTAAAGCAATGTATGTAAGAAAATTTAGTAAATTTAGTAAATTACTAAATTTAGTAATTTAGTAAATTTAGTAAAGCTACTTCAAGTAAAGCAATGTATGTAAGAAAATTTAAATATAAAGTGGTATTTAAAAAAAAAAATCATGAAAGTTGCCTACCCCACCTCTGTTCTGTAGCTCACAGCATGTTTATAAGTTCTTGGATATTTTCCCTGGAGTATATCACATACATGCATAATACAATGTTTGTATAGGGTAAAAAAAAAATCCACTCATTTACTTTTATGTGTCTGAGTATTCTGCCTGCATATTTGTGTATGTATCACGTGTGGGCAGGAACCTACAGAAGTCAGAGGGCATCAGATTCTTTCAAAGTGGAGCCATAGGTAGTTCTGAGCTGTCACATGGATGCTAGGAAACAAGGCAGGTGTTTTGCAAGAGCAGTAAATAGTAAATGCTCTTTGATGAGAATTAGGCCAGCTTCTCTAGTCTTTAAATCCTATCTAGGAAGTTAAATTTTGGCCAGTAGTGTGGCTTAATGGAAAAAGGTGTTTGATGCCAAGCCTGATGCTCTGAGTTTGGTTTCTAGGACTCACAGGGCTGAAGGAGAATCAACTTTAGAAAGCTCCACATATTCACACATGTACGCATAAAATAAGTAAAATAAGTAAGTAAATAAAAAGCAAAAAAAAAAATAATAATAATAAATTAATTAAATTAAAACCAGTTGGTTTTAAAGCCAGAGTGGGGGCTTAGTATTTAGAACATACTCCTCATATAGAAGTCTCTAGTTCTACTCCTGGCAGTGTGGATAGGCTCAGTCCAGGGTATCAGACCTTCTCTTCTGGCCTCCAGAGGTACCAGTACTGCCAGATGCACATAATCACACATAGATGCAACATACACATAAAATAAATAAAAATAAATCTTTTACAAAGCAATAGTAGTATTACACTAAGGAAGATACTTCCAAAGTCTCAGTGATTCTTGGTTTAAGTTCCCTAAAAATAACTAGGCCAGTGACATGGCACAGCAGATACAGGCACTTGTCATTAAGCCTGCTGACCTAAGTGTGATCCCCAGAATCCACATAAAGATAGAAAGAGAAAATGGATTCTGTGGGTTGTCACATGACCATCATAGAAATGCAGCAACACAAATCATTCAATCAAAATCAATCTCTCTCTCTCTCTCTCTCTCTCTCTCTCTCTCTCTCTCTCTCTCTCTCTCTCAACACCTATACACAGCAAATGATGTTGAATGTCAATCTTGGATCTGGGTAGAACTTGTGTCCCTTGGAGAAATTAAGGACCTAGCAGTGGGCTGGTAAGGTAGGAGAGAGAATGTTACTAGATGAAGCAGTTTAGAGCACCCGCAGAGGATCCCGGTTCAATTCTCAGGACCCACATGGCAGTTTCCCAACTGACTGTAACTCATTACAGAAGCTCTGACACTCACAGAGACACACATACATACAGGCAGAAAGAACACTTCCAAAAATGCACAGGAAATTTAAAAAAAAAAAAAAAGTAGATGAAGAGGAAGAGAGGAAGCCACCAACAGTATACAAATTTCCTTTGTAAATGTTAAACCAATGGATCTATCTAGACTACAAAAACCTTGCCGAAGGAGATCTGGGTGATTCTGTTTTAAAATAAAGAAAGCACAGAGTCTACCAGAAGAACTCAGTACACACCAGGCGCTTGAGCTCTATACTCAGGCAGCATCACTGCATCTCAACACTTCACAAGCTCATTTTCCCCAAGTGAAACAGCCAGGCTTGGAGGCCATTAACTGCAGTCCCAACCCCTGGGGAAGTGGAGCCAGGAGAATCAGAAGTTTACAGTCTGTCTGGAGAGATGGCTCAGTGGTTAAGACACTGACTGCTCTTCCAGAGGTCCTGAGTTCAATTTCCAGCAACCACATAGTGGCTCACAACCATCTGTAATGGAATCTGATGCCCTCAGACATCATGTGTCTGAAGACAGCTACAGTACTGTCATATACATAAAATAAATTTTTAAAAAAAGTTCAAGGTCATTCTCTTTGAGTTTGGGCTACAGAAAACTGTCTCAAAAACAAAAGAGAGTAGGAGGGCAGGGAAGAGACTACCAGACAGTCACAGTATACCTGGGTCCCTCAATTCCTCAGGACCACTCACCCACACACAGTAGCTGGCCTTGAAGACTCCTTTACACTTATAATGGGGGTACTGGTTATTCTATATACACCAGTTATTAGCTATGCTCTGATTTAAACACAATCTCTGATCTTAAAACTTGCTTTATGCCTCCACTCTCCGTGGAAGATGACTTTGAGAAACTAATATGGGAAATTTCAGGGGGCAAATTAGAAGCTGAGATTGACTTGGATCCTGGGAAAGATGACCTTCTGCTTGAGCTCTCAGAGATGATTGGCAGCTAAAGGGGGACAGTGAGGACACTTAAAAAAAAAAAAAACCTTCACCCAAAACTGGACTTACTTTTATCTATTTACCTGAGGTGATAATTTCCTTAAGTCTCAAATTTTACCTAAATCAAAAGTATACCTCTGAAGTACCTGTGTGTGTCCTCCCTGGGGTCGGATCTTTTACATCCCTTGATAACTGTTTTGTCCATTCAATGCCATTGTTCAGCATCCTTGAGAAGAAAGTTCTGTAATGCCCTTCTCTCCACATGGGACTGAGCTCCAAATGAAACGGTGCACGAGAACTCAGTGGTCCTTGAGGTGTTTGTCAGTGTGGGCTAACTTCCCCTGCTGTATTTATTTATGTATTGTCTTAATTTTATCAGAGTTTAAAATGAAGATGGCTGCTAACCATTGTGGACCAAATGTCATGCTACCACTAAACAAAAGACCCACTCAAAAAAAAAAAAAAAAAAAAAAAAAAAAAAACTTGCTTTATGCTTCAAAACATAAAAATACCCAGAGACTCACCTTTCTAATTTCTGCTGCAGAACTTGTATTTCCTCCTTCAACTTTCGAATGCTCTCTCTCTTACTTCGGATAAGCTCTTTGCTTTTGTACATGTACCTAAGCAAATGATAACCACGCACAGAAGCTGTACCAGCAGATATCAATAACAAAACCTCAGTGTAGCCCTCCTCACACAGGCAGTTACTGATTAACCAAGACTAAATGTTATTTTATTTCTGTGGTTCTGGGCTTGAGAAGGAATCTCAAAGCTCAGAGTGGTCTCCAACTCCCTCTGTAGGTGGAGATGTTCTTGAATTTCTGGCTAAGTTAGAGGAGGGCCAAACCCACCCGAGTGCATTGCTGTGGATCACTCAGGGCTACAGCCCCAACCTCCAGGTCAGCAAGGAGGCAAGGATACCCACTCTCACCACTGTTACTAAGGCTTTCCTAACTGTGGAGCCAGTACAGCAGGGAAGTCAGAGAAACTAAAGGGATGGAGACAGCAGAGGAAGCGGAGCTGTTCCTCAGCTGCCGCTCACAGCAGCCTCAAGACCAGGGTTGGTGAGTTTGCTCCAACTGAACATACAGTGCCAGTTTAAAAACCAGTAACCGGGGTTGGGGATTTAGCTCAGTGGTAGAGCACTTGCCTAGGAAGCGCAAGGCCCTGGGTTCAGTCCCCAGCTCCGGAAAAAAGAACCAAAAAAAAAAAAAAAAAAAAAAACCAAACAAACCAGTAACCAACTTCCTTTCCATCTGCTCAAAGAGAACAGAGTAAAATTTCAAATTCAGACTATCAAAAGGTTGATTTACCTAATGATGGAAGGGCTATATACCAAAACTTGTAAAACATCACTGAGAGAAATAAAGATGTAAAAACAAAATGTAGATACCACACTCAGAAGAAAAAGATCACAATCTAAAAGCGCATTTCTCCCCAGACTGAATGACAGGTGTGGCACAATTCAAATCCCTTATTTTAGTTGAAACTGGCAAATCACTAAAATTTCCACGGGAATACAAGGAGCCAAAAGCCTAATTTATTCTGAAGCTACAGCCACTGAAGAGTGTGTGAATTCTCTTGTCAGATTAAACAAAATAAAAGCAAATTAAACAAGTGTAAAAACGTCTAAAGTTCTAGGGGTATGGGGAATGAGCTCTGAGATCGATCTGCTTTCTTGATAATATAGGGTTCTCTCCCCCCCTTATCTGCCTGCCCCCCCTTTAAGTATAACTGGGTCCTTCTCAGAAAGGGTTTCAGAAAATTAATTTTCCATGTGGTGGCTAGAGAATGAGGGCTTTAAAAAAAAAAAAAGTCAAAGTTAGAGGAAGTTATGTTCCCCAATTTGGATGTAAAACAGAAACCTAAGTATAATTAGAAACTTAGTTGATATTCTGACGGGTTTGTGTATATACAGTTTTACCATGACACCATAAACTAGCACCTGCCTTGCATTCTTCACTCTATTGGTTTATAGTGTCCATGGAGATGAGATGCTCTGAGCACAGATGTCTAGCTACTCTGTCATAGTACTCTGGAAGGTTCACAGAATCAAAATTACACAGTGTCAGGTGTCCAGGTGATCTCCACACACAATTTTGTAGCTCACAGTCACTTCTACTATTGTGCTTAACATCACAAAGTCAGTTGAACCAATACTTACCTATCCATATAAATAACCTGAGGAAATTCCAGCTTATTATGAATTTTCTCAGGCTGCCCAAGAGACTGATTAAACTCAAATCTGGAGAGTTCGAAGGTCAACACTGGAGGCAGCTTTGTAAACCAACGCTGCCAAGGTAGAAACATGGGGAAAGGAGGGGTTAATGTCAGGAAATAACAGCCACATTTAAAATATCTTTCACCAAACTTCTTTTGATATCAAATTTATAGCCAAGATAATTTTAAACAGGATTTTATTTCATATACTCATCTTAAATAGTTAGAATTATATTTGAAGAGTATGACCAAACGTTCCTCAGACTCCAAACCTACTGGCTAGTATTGCATTCAATAGTCACCTTTAGAAATAACCACCCCAGGCAGGATACAGGAACTGACCAAACGCCAATACAAGTCATTCCCTAAACGAGTCGTCAGAATTCAGGTTGCTCAGATCTCATGAGAAACAGCCTAACAGCATTAATTAGGGGATAACTGCATCCAGTAATAATCTAAAAAGACAAACACTGTAAATATATTATGTAGTTTATTTATAGCTAGCCACAGTTTAAGTCCTGTTTAAATAAAAACCTAAAATAGTCTCAGGATGTTATAATCTCCCATGTTTCTGAGGAAAAGAATCTCTAACTTCCAAGAGACAAGTTTCTGAAAAGACAGGCAGGCCAGTGAACTACAATGGCAGCAAGAGTGTCCGAGTAGAACAGCTGCTTCCTAAAATGGAAAGAACCCACTCAACACGCAGAGCACAGCTGACAAAACCTGAACCAGCAGAAGCAGTCGGTGCAACCGACTCTCTCACAGCCAAATCTTTTTATCTCGTTGTTTGCTTCTTGAGACAGGGTCTCACTCACTAAACAGACCGCGCTGGCCTTGAACTTGTCGACAATTCTGATTCATCAGTCTCTCACGTGACAGAACTACAAACACGAGCCACCCTGCCTGGCTTTTCTGGGTCTGAATCTAATTAACAAATGTAATGGCTCTTGCTAGGGTTTTATTTTATAGAACTCTTGTCTCTGGACAAAGCGTCACTGGACACTGGTATAGCTCCTGCTGGGAATTGCCAGGAGTCTATTTTCTCCTGGAGAAGCTAAGGAGGCGGCGCTCTCCATGTTCTGGCATCTTCTAGAGCTAGGACACCTCCTCAGGCCCATGTCAGCTGTCCTTCAGTAAATCCAGTCAATTTCTCCTATCCTATCTCTTGAGGCAGACAGTTCCAAAAGCCAGTTTTGCCCCAAAATGTGTGAGAGTAGGCCAAATGGGGTAATGTGGACAATTATGCTACACTGGAGCTCACTAATCCCTGCCTAACTGGAATGTTGAGGTATTAATTACCCTTGCATTCAGACTTCTGTCCAACCCATCAAAACCCAAGAATCCCACATAAATAAATGGAATTACATTTTACAATGTAAAAGCAAAGGCAGACTTTACAAAGTGAGAACAGTAAATACCGTAATAGGGAAGATATTCTAAGTGGCATACCGTAAGAGTGAATCACTTTTACCCTCCAAAACTAAGGGGGCAGTGCATTCTCCCTACTCAGGTACAGGTAGGCTCCAACAGAGAGAAACTCAATCATACTGAGAACGTCAGAAACAGCATAAACCTTTACACATAACTCGGCTTTAGCAAAGAACTTCATCAGAGCTTAAAGACTCGGGATTCACACCAACTGGTTAGAGACAGGAGACAGATTCAAGTTCTGCTCAGTGTGAGGTGACCCAACATGTGAATCTGTCTGCCTCAAATTCAGTCCTATGTAACTGGCTTTGTCACTGGCAAAAGACACCTTACCTCTTGTCCGTATTTCACTGAGCGATCAGAAGGAAGCAGCGCAATGTCACCTTCCACCATGGCCCCTTCCAAACACTCGTCTAAGTTGTGGTAACCGTTTACCTGAAGAGGGTACTGGCCGAAGGTCTCGTTGTTACAAAAGGGTTTTCCTAGGCCAAGAGGGGGTTGTTAAGTTTCACTACCACCATTTAAAAGCTACTTCTCTGGCTCCACTGAGACACCGCCTTTTAAAATTCAGTAGTCTCTGAGAAGTGGTGAGAAGTACATGGGTGTTAACCTCTAATCATCTCTTAGACCCGGACATGAGTATACTGCAATGAGCAAACCCAAGGTTTGTCTCCCCATCAAACCCATCAAACCCATCACGAGAACCCTGGCTTCCCCGGAACAAGAGCACAGAAGATGCACAAGAGTGGCACAGGCCTGTGTCAAACACTAAGTATGTATGCTAGGATGTCGTCAGTGAATTTCAGATGGGTTATTACAAATAAACTACATTCTTCAAAATAATGTTATTTCAATATGGGCATAGTGCTGAACACTTGCAGTCCTGGTCCTTGAAGGCTGACTATTGAGAATTCAAGGCCATCCTGAACTACACAGCAAGACCCTGCCTTTAAAAAAAAAAAAAAAAACAAAAAACAAAAAACCAAAACCCAAAAAACTACCACCAACAACCCATAAGTATTTCAAGGGGAAAAAAAGGGTGGAAGTGAAGCCCACAGATACTGAAATGAGACTTGCCGACCAGTCATACACAAATCACACTTGGAGGCCGAGTGGACACTTCTGACTCAGTATGGGCAGTCCTGGGTTGCTTTCTCGGAAGGGACTTCAATACTGATTGAAACAAACTCAGGCTAAATGTTCAAGGTCAGTCCTGGCTCCTTTGTGTGTGGGGTTTACTAACCCACACAGGCACATGTGGAGGACGTCGACTTGGGGTATCTTCCTCAATCACTTCTCCATCTCTTAGGGGTTGGGGAGTGAGGCAGTATCACAAATGTAAAACGGAACTGTGCTGGTTAGTTTAATGTCAACTTGATACAAGCTAGAGTTAACTGAAAGGAGGTAGCCTTAATTGATAGTATGCATCCATAAGATCTGGCTGTAGAGAATTTTTTTAATTTGTGACTGACGGGGAAAGCCCAGCCCATGGTGGGCAGTGCCACCCTTAGGCTGGTGGTCCTGGGTTCTATAAGCAGCTGAACAAGTCATGGGAGCAGGTCAGTAAGAAGCACCCCTCCCTGGCCTGCCTCCATTAGTTCCTCCAGCTGATAAACCTGCATGTATGGCAGAGGTGTATTCACATACCAAAGTGGACAGGGCCTCCAAGTTCTCCTGCTGGCATGCCCTGCCCACTACAGGAATTTCTTCAACCCAGGGGCTGGGCTGCCCTTTCCTGCATGACCCAACCTTTTGGCTACCAGGGCTACTCGGACTACTCTCTCTTGGGCCTCTAGGCTACTACAGCTGGTTCCATACTACCTCCCCCTCCCTACATGGCTCAAGGTCACAAACACTCTGGACTCTCCCAGAAGTCCCTGCAATGAACAATCATGTCCTTTCCTTTTTAATTCTTTTTTCATTCACTAGCCCCGCTTTAGTTCTTGCCCTGATTTTCTTCAATGACGGACTGTGATTCAGAAGTATAAGCCAAATACATGCTTTCCTCTCCAACTCGGTTTTGGTCATGGTATTTTATCACAGCAATAGTAACCCTAATAAGTATACAAAGTGAGGATTTAAATAGATGTTTGACATTTAAAAATGCTCATTCTTTGGAAAAGTTGTGAGAGACGATTTACGAGGAAAGTCTCTGACAGGCTCAGACGTGTGAACAGCTCCTGCCCAGTTTGCAAGCTTACAAAGTACGGTCTTAGTGAAGGACGCCACCTGGGGTGGCCTTAATGGAGTTCACAGCCTCAACCCATTTTCAGTTTACACTCTGTTTTATACATGCAGTTTTAACATGTCCTCTCTCAGCTTCCTGCTCTTGTTACCATGCCTGCTGAGTGCTGCCATGACTTCCCACCATCACGCCCTCTGGAAAAGTAGCCATAATTAAACTAGATAATTTGCTTTTGGTCATGGTGTTTTACCCCACGATCTGGATGGCCTGAGTCGATCAAGAACCTGATCTTGCTGACTTTTTGGAGGAATGTAGAAGACTTTGAATTAAAGTGTTGAATGCTGTACGCAGAGCTTAGAGGTTCTAATAGTAGCCACGTTGCTGAGAGCAATGAAGACTGTGGAGGCCTGGCAGCCAAGACTAACAACAACCAGAGGCCAGTGCTGTGGTATTCTGGCAAAGAAACTGGGCCACCTTCTGCCTTTGCACTATGAACTTGCCTGAGGCAAAATTTAAAACAGGACTGATTTCTTTGGCAGAGAAAATGTCAAGACTGCATCATGCTGAGTTTGTGCCATGGTTATTACTGTTAATGTTTCCACAGGTCTACCATGAAAAAAGGTAGGGCAGAAAAAAAAATACAAAATGTATAATTTGGAGAGAAAAGAGCACCTGGAAGTTTAATGTTACAGCTAAAACACATGCAGGAAGGAGGGCTGTAACTATTAGGAGGTTCATAGCTTTAAGGAGAGGCTGCTTGATGCTAGAACAAATGAAGGGCTTCCTTAGGGCAAGATTACACAGCAAGTTTTCAACTGGTAACAGAGAACTAGAAAGCCACAAGAGTAAAAGCTTCTGCTAATGTGATTCAAGAAAGCAAGGATCCATCCCAAGTTGGCAGCCAACGTTGGCAATGTCTGTTGTCTTAAGAGATATTAAGCCCTTTAAAAACTGACATCCCGGGTTGGGGATTTAGCTCAGTGGAAGAGCGCTTGGGTTCGGTCCCCAGCTCAAAAAAAAAAAAAAAAAAAAAAAAAAAAAAAAAAAAAAAAAAAAAAAAAACCCAAAACAAACAAACAAACAAACAAACAAACAAAAACACACCAGACACTGAGCACAAGATGTGTGTGGGTTTTGCCCTTTCAGACTTTGGTCTAATAGTGACCCAGTATTTCCTCACAATGCCCTCACGCCTCCTTTTTGCCATGAGAATGTATATATTCTGTGCCATTATATGTTTAGAATATGTAATTTGTTTTGATTTTGTAAGGGTTTACAGTGAAGAGACTGCTTTGAGTTTCAGAAGAGACTTTGGACATTTAAAGAGATGACTGTGAAAGACTACAGAAGACTTTTGAAGTTAGATTAAATAGTTTACAATGTGGCTATGAGCCTATGGGGGCCACAGAGTGGGATACTATGGTTTAAATGAGAAATGTCTCTCAAGGTCTCATATTTGAACACTTCCTGTCTAGGAGGTAGCCTTGTTAGCCAAAATCGGTGTGTCACTGGGAGGACGACTCTGGGAGGAGGACTCTAAGAGTTCACGACCTTGCCCTGCTTCTTGTTTGCTCTGACTGCTTCATGCTTACAGTTAAAGATGTGATCTTAGTCAAAATGCCGCTACCTGCTGGCATTCTGTCCCCACCGTTATGGATTCTAATCCTCTATACCAGAAGCTAAAACACTTGCACCAGTAGGTTTCCATAGTAATGATACTTTATCACAGCAATGGAGTGGTCACTATTACACACGGTGGGTACCACACGTGGTACTGAGCTGTATAAATCTAATATTTAAATATCTAACAGCTGCCGTGGGTACAGGGGTTAAGAATGCACCCTGGGGGTCTAGTCCAGGTGAGACATTTGCAGTTGAGGAGTCAGTGAAAGAGGTTTCTTCCTGTGTGAACATGGCGCGGACCAAAGCGAACTATATCTGAGGAGCCCACAGAAACGTGGTGGCTTCTCAAGCCCCCGGGAGGGGCTGGGCTCCTCCATCTTTGTCACCAATCCTTCCTCACGTCCGTTGAGAAAAGCTGAAAATAAGTATGCTGGAGAAACCAGTCTGTGTGAGCCCAACTACCATGTGGCAAAAAGGCACCAGGGAACTCTTCAGGCTGTCCCCTAAAGATTCTAAGAAAGAGAACCAGATTCCTGAAGATTCAAGCCGGAAGCAGTGACTTAGGAAAAGCAAAGGGAAAAGCATGTCCTTTGCAACTCATCACAGAGATGGTGAAAATGAATAGAATTACTCATCTGAATGATGTCTTCAGTTCACTTACATATTCTAGGGTGTAAATGTGGGTAAATGAGTTTGTCCGACTGGCTTGTTAACAGGCATTTAATTGAAAAGAAAAAATGAGGCTAAAATTTAGCCATTCAAAAGAAACCAGCTATAAAAGTGGCGAATTTTTGGCTGGGGATTTAGCTCAGTGGTAGAGCGCTTGTCTAGCAAGCGCAAGGCCCTGGGTTCAGTCCCCAGCTCCAAAAAAAAAAAGTGGCGAACTTTTATAATTTGTAAATTTGAACTGCATGCTTGAATTTATGCATATGTTCCTTCTTTTTCCTGTTACGCTTCTTCCTAAAACCAACATTACACGGTGCTCTAATTACTAATCTACTGTCTCTGCTTAGATTTTTGTACCGATGCCATTTTACAGGCACTGATTATGGAAATAGTGTCACATTCTTACGGCATGCTTGCTTTAACAGTCTGACTTGGTCTTTTTTACATTAAAAAATTCAGTATTAAAAAAACACACACACCCTGAGTTCTGGGTTCAAGTCCTAGTACCAAAAATAAATACAAATACATACAGAAATTCTAAAGCACAAGTCCAGTGGTAGCACATTGCTATAATCACATGGGAGTGAGGCTGATATAGGGAAGAGCTGGCCATGGGCTCACAAGCCACTGAAGTCACAGAGGTTTCAATACTATTTGTACAGAGTAAAATCCTGCCACTAAAAAAATAAAAGCCATGTGCCTAGTCAACAGTTTAAGCATTTCTGGCAGGTTAATTCTATAGAACCTGAGATTCGATGGTCCATCAGGAAAAGCAACATAGAAAATTAAGTGGCATCACTGCCATCAACACAATTTAACATGACAGTTCTAGAATAAAGACTGTGTCCATTGTACAGATCCAGAGACTGAGGATTCAGACTATGCGCCCATAGTCACATGAAGAAAAGCCAGAGAGCATTCAATTTGTTGGACTTTCAAGTCTATCCTGTCTCCCTTCAGTGAGAATCAGTCACAGCTGACAACAACCACACAGGACAAAGACCTTACCTTCTCGGACCCCTTCTGTCAGGAAGGTACCGTAGAACAGCTGCACCATGGGGTTTTCAGATTTAGTCCTGGGATTGCTGCTGTTTTAAAAGAAATAAGACAGTTCTGTGTCAGATGAAGCAAATACATGCTCATAAAACCCAAGCAGCATTCAGAAACAAAAATACTCTGTTTTCATTACCACAGACTGTCACATGGTTTCTTAGTATCTAAGGAAGCAAAGACACAGTTTAGCTCAGACACTGACTGATAAGGTGCCTGGCACTGTGCTGGGACAGACACAGTGTGTGAACCCTGACCTTGGGGTCCAAATCGATGACAAACGTGTGTACAGATGTTTGCTATGTATATAGCTATGCCTGCTTATATGCATATACAAGGGAGAGAGCACAGCACAGTAGTGAAGAATGGACTCCCCCAGAGTTTCTCAGTGATACAATAGAAGTAGCATGCAAATGTTCTTTTCCTAAAGCTCGTCTTAACTGTAGATAAGTGTGTAAGTTCCCAGTTGCAAAACTATTTCATGGTAACTTTATTTTCCAACTCCAGACTTAAAACTACTTAGAAAAGCAGGTTCTTGGCAGCCATACACACGACACAGGCCCTTGTGGCCCTGTGTCCATGGCTGGGGTGACTGACCCACATGCTCTGTGAATACCAAGCAGATGTCACAAATGAGTGACATTAAATATAATGGTTCCATCCCATACACTATGTCCACATTTAGGATTCATTTATCCGCTTTTAATTACATCTTACAACTAAGTAGATAGTTCAGGTTCTCTCAGGAAAGAGAAACAAAGGCTAAAAGGACAGTCTAGATCTCTAGAGGGAAAGTCAAAACAGGGCTCAGTAGCCACCACGAAGTTTGGCAAACACTGGCAACTTTCTACTTTAGAAGAGTGACTTCGCCCACCAGCTGTTCTCAGCAGCCACTGTGAGCCACAAGGACGTGCAAACCCTCGACACTCACTTAACATTAACAGCTAGCTGGAACGCATCCTCCAGCCAATCCAGGAGCTTGTGTGTGAATTCACTCACATCTTGCTATAAGAGAGGCACAAATTGCAGTAAGTTAGATGAGATACAATGCTGTACTCAGGGAAACAAAGGTTTGTCTTTAAGCCCACAAATATTCTACTCCTATGACATAATCTCCCTTTTAGGGGGCAAACTTGCAAAAGACATAGGAACAAGGAGCCAGGTGACTAGAGACAAACAGCAGGGCATTGGCGTGATGTGACTAAGCTAGGCCAGGAAGAAAGTGGGAACTCTGTGGGGCCGGCCACATCTGTGTATGACCAAAAAAAAAAAAAAAAAAAAAAAAAAAAAAAAAAAAAAAAAAAAAAAAAAAAACAGAAAAACCAAAACCCACCATCTCCAATTAGGCATTTTATAAGAACAGACCAGAGTCCACTAGAGTACTGTGAGAAGCAACAGAGAAAGGCACTTTTACAAACTGTTTTGAGAACGCTGGTTGGCTATGTGGCCATTTTGTAGCGTGGGTTTTACACTGTGGAGTAGGGGGCTGGTGCAGCAGCAACAGCTCTGCGTTCAGTGGCACGTGGGAAAGGGAAAGATCCCAGGACTGTAAGAGAAAAGCTGCCGAAGGAAAGTGGATTTCTATCTCAGAGTGACCAGATCCAGGAGGCTGAGGGTAGAGGACCTGGACTTCAATGACCACCTGGGTTCAATACTGAGACCCCCCTCAAAATCCAACCCAAATCAAGATTTCTACCTGGATCATCAGACAAAGGACTTGACTCTCTCAATCTCCCTTTGGTATGGCTCACTGAATTACTTTTTAATTCTGTTCCTGCCTCAAAAGCCTGTTGGGATTGAGCCATTCTCCCTGGTTATGTCGGGCTGCCTCCCACCACTCCTTCCTCCTTTAGTGCCAGCATCCTGTGTACCTCTAACTCCTGCACAAACACACATGCTCTCTAACTACACCTTCTGAGAGCAGAATAAAGGCAGATAAAGGCAGTCATCTTGCATAGCTTTTTCAGAGCTTGCCACACAGTAACAATTCAAAAGGCAGTAGCACACTAGCAAGGGATAACTCAAGACCTGGCCTTTGAAGTAAGACATGAGAGCAAAGTTACCTGTTGCTCCTCTGAGGATCGGAAGGCCCCCTTCAGTAGATCCAGGGCAGCAGAAGGATCTACAAATTTCCGATTTGATCCCAATAACAGAGCAAATAAATACTGAAGCTCTTGCATAAACATGATATTTCTTTTTTCCTAGAGAAAACAGCCAAGATTTGGAAAGTTTGAATGAATAAAGAAAAAGTTAACAATCACCGATTCACATTTACCAAGTTCTAGACCAGCGAGATTAACAAAGGGACCAGATGAGGACAGCAGGTGAAACCCTAGAGCAGAGGGGAGGTGTGAAGCAGTCAGGGAACATGCTGAGAAGACAGAATATTCTGGAGTTTCTACAGCTGCCCACCCACCTAAGAGGACACACTGCCGCACGGTGCCATGTAAGGATGCAGTCAAAGAGCACACTCAAGTCTCTCAGAAGGGCCTGGCTCTGCCTCAGCTATCTGCTCTGCATCCCTTGACCTCAGCAGAGGAGAAACAGCACCTGGAGAACAGGCTGAGTGTCGTCAACAGTGCAGCACTAAGGTTGACACAGTGCTTCACTGCACTTTCTTGGGACTGTTTCCTAATTTTATTCCTACCTAACTGTGTATCTTTGTAAACCCTTACTTCTTATCCAAAGGGGGGAGGAGAGTGACTTAGCCAAGGACTATCACAGTTCCCACACTCGGTCCAGCAACACAGAAACTTTGTCTCAGTGCCAACTTACAGTGTGACTTCGACAATTTTCAAGAATGTTCTGTGGCAGGCTGTAACTGAGAACAAGTCTTCGAAATTCAGGCAACTGAAAGAGAGACTAAAGAAAGAAATTTATTCTCAACTACTCTCAAAACTGTTGAGGCCTGCTCCTTTTAAACAATTGTGGTCATTTTGTATTCAGTCTCCATTTTGCTCAAAGGTGAAATTAAGTATAGGTTCTCAGGCTCCAATTCCCAGAAGTAAGTAGCCATAGCTGACACCGAACACGTCTCCTAAAAGGCCGTAACACTTCGGTTGTATTACTAAGGATGCTATCTCAATGTTCTGAAACTCCCCTGTTCACCACCCGTCCACCATCCCTCTTACCTCAGTTAGGACCAATCAGCTTAAGTCAGCCGAAATGTAGAACTGCCTCCACCCTTGCCTGACTGTTGGTATGGTGTGTGTGTGTGTGTGTGTGTGTTTTAATTATCTAACAGGGTCTTATTAGATACTTTAAGCTAGCCTTCTATTCCCTATATAGCCAAGGCTACCCTGCCTCAGACTTCTGTTATGATTACAGGCGTGTTTAGTTTCAGGGGTAGTATTTCAGAGCCATTCATGGTAACTTGGAGTAATCCCAGCACTCAGAAAGCTGAAGCGACTTCAAGGACGCCCTGGGATCCAGCAAGGCCCAGGCCCAGCATCACACCGTGAAATCCTACCTCTAATCATTATCTTTCTCTTTTAAAAAAGTATCCATACTGTCAGCCTACCAACTCTACAGTTATAAGAAGATGACTATGGCCAAAGACTAATAAAAGCACCAATTCTTTTAGGTCATAAAAGAAACAACGCCAAAAGGAGGACTGCACAATACTAGATTAATACATATAGACATAAATATTAGTAATAGAATTATGCGTCATCAAAGTGATACTGCACAAGACTAGAGTGGTTCTTGGCACTCACACAAGATGTCTCGCAACTGGCTGTAACTCCAGCTACAGAGAACCCAACACCCCCTTTCTGGATCATTCTGCACCTGTACACATGCTATGCGCACATATAGTACATACATAGACACCAAGACTCTAAATCAGGACTGCCTCATGTTCAAAGCTAGCCTGGACTATACAGTGAGTTTCAGGGCTAGCTTGGGCTCCACAGGGAGACTCTCAAATGAAAAATGAATAAATAAATAAAACAAAGGTTACACTAAAGTATAATTCTATTTAAGGCTATACACATGAATGATTAGGTCTGTGGGAACAGGAGGTGACGACAGACAGAACTCAATAGCACTGGATCTTCTCATTTGTTTATTCGTTTCCTTGTTCAGTTATTTACTTATTTATTTTCGGTATTTTCAAGACAGGGCTTCTCTGTGTAGACCAGGCTGGCCTTGAACTCACAGATACACCTGCTTTTGTCTCCTAAGTGCTGGGACTAAAGGTGTGCACCACCCCCAACTGGTGCACTGGGATTTTATAATATTCACTTTCAAACAGCCCTGCACATGTGTCCCTGTGCAGACTCAGAGACCAGAAAGTGTTCTCCTCCATCATTTTCCATGTATTCCCCAGAGTCAGGGTCTCTCCTGGAACCTAGCTCAGCTGGAAGTCAGCCAGCCCCATGGTCCTATGTCCACCCAGCTGAAGCAGAGGTACAGCCATGTTGGAGGTCTGGCCTGTTACAAGGATGTAAACTCTGGTGCTCATGAGCACACAGTAAGTGTACTTAACTGCTTGTAACGGTCACTTCTTACCCAAGTGGTGGAGTACCCTCTCTGTACTCTGTCCTGTGCATGTAGGTTTATTTCTAAATGGCTCATTGTGTAGTCCAGGCTGGTTTCAGACCCTTGGTCCTCTTGCTTTAGTTGGAGTGCTGAAACTGCAGGTGTGTATCACCATGCACGTCCCTAATTCAAAAGTCTAAAACATTCAATAGTAAGTTTTCAGGTTTTGAATATGGTATCCTCCTGTCAACTGGTTTCCCTATAACCTCCAACTATTCTGAAATCCATCTACCACTTCACCAACCTCTTGAAAGAAAGAAAAAAGGAAAGAAAAGAAAAAGGAAGAAAGAGGCTGAATAAACAGTTCATAAAGAGAGCGTAAGCCTGTCCAGCATCTCCCACACAGGCAAAGGTGAGGAAATGATGACTCCAATGTGTGCCTGTCTCCACACACACCTAAGACAGCGGCAGTCGCAGACTAACTCACCAACAGTCCTACTCCCTACACTGTTTTTAATGACAGGGTCTCACAGATCATGGCTGATATGGAATGCATCACAAAGCCCAGGCTGGACTTGCAGCAATCCTCTTGCCTTTGCCTCAAATGTGCTGCTCACAGATCTGAGTCACTTGGCTTTGTTCCCACTATACTCATCGTGCTTTTAATTTTAAGTTGTGTTTACTGAGGGGTTGGGAAAGCAGCACAAACACACTGGGCCATTTGTAAGGCGTCAGTTCTCTTCATTCTTAACCAGCCACTCCTAGCTGTCTTGCTCTTACTTTTTACTCACAAATGTTCTGTGCATAGCTATCTAACCCAAATCCCAGCTACTTCACGCCCCTGCTTAAAAGCCTCTACACCCCCAGCCGGCCCTGACAACCTAAGGCAACGGCCCTGACAACCTAAGGCAACGCACTCTAGCTGAGTTGCCTACCGCTGTGACATGACTGAAAAGCAAGTCGGGGAGGAAAGGGCTCACCCAGCTTACACGTTTACATCACTGTAGGACAAAACAACACAGAAACCCAAGCAGGGAAGCAACCTAAAGGGAGGAGCTGATGCAGAGGCCATGAAGGATTGCTGTTCACTGAGTTGCTCCTTGTCTTAGGGTTTTACTGCTGTGAACAGACTCCATGACCAAGCCAACTCTTATAAGGACATTTCGTTGGGGCTGCCTTACAGATTCAGAGGTTCAGTCCATTACCATCAAGGCAGGAGCATAGCGGCATCCAGGCAGGCATGGTGCAGGAGGAGCTGGGAGTTCTACATCTTTCTCTGAAGGCTGCTAGCAGGATACTGGCTCCCAGGCAGGTAGGACTAGGTTGTTAAGTCCACTCCCACAGTGACACACCTACTCCATCAAGGCCACACCTCCTAATGGTGCCACTCCCTGGGCCAAGCATATACAAACCATCACATGTCTCATGGCTTCATGAGTCTACTTTCTTACAGAACCCAGAGCCACCAGCTCAGCAACGGCACTATGCACAGTAGGCTGGGCCCTCCCTCACTGCTGACTAACTGAGAAAATACCTTACAGCTGGATCTCACGGAAACTTTTCCTCAAGGGAGGCTCCTTCTCTGAGGACACTAGCTTGTATCAAGTTGACACAAAAATCAGCCCGTACACTCTTCTTCACAACACCTTTGTGGCATTTATCATGGCCTGATGCTGTTAACCAAACTCCAGAAGAGTACGGGCTTGTTTTAGTCATTGTTTCCCGGGTCCTAATCAGCCAGGCACATAGTAAACTGAAAGTATTTTGGTTTGAGCAGGTGCATGCACAGAACCAGATAACAGACAAGCCTGCAGGCAGGGAGAGGGAAGAACATAGGAAGCTGATGGTGCTGAGAAGCTTTTCCTTAAGTGTGTGATAGCTAGTCTTATGACAACCTGACACACAAACCACAGCAATCTAAGAACTTCAATTGAGACAATGCCTCCCTCCCTAAGATTCAGCTATAATGCATATTCTAAATTACTGAGCAATGGGAGAGGCCCAGTACATTGTGGGTGGTGCCATCCCTGTGCTGGTAGACTGGGTTCTGTAAGAAAGCAGGCTGAGAAGCCATGCAGAGCAGGCCAGTAAGCAGTCCCATTCCATGGCCTCTGCATCAGCTCCTTCCTCCACGATCTAGGCCTGTTTAGATTCCTGTCCTGACTAACATCAATAATGAACAGTGATGTTGAAGTGAAACTTCCTGTATTGGTTTGAAAAGAAATGGCCCCCAAAGACTCTTGTGTTTAAATGCTTGGTCATAGGGAGAGGTACTATCATGTTGCCTTTTTGGAGTGGGTGTGACCTTGTTGGAGAAGTGTCACTGTGGAGGCAGGGTCTGAGGTCATATATGCTCAAGCAAATAATGCCCAGCATGGCAGTCTCCCTTTGCTGCCTGCAGTTCAAGATGTAGACCTCTCAACTATATTTCCAGCACCACGTCTAACTTTGTGCCACCATGCTTTCCTCTATGATGATTATAGACTAAACCTCTGAACTGTAAGCCAGCCCCAATTAAATGTTGTACTTCATGAGAGTTGCTGTGGTCATGGTGTCTCTTCACAGCAATAGAAATCCTAACTAAGACACTCCCCAATTGGCTTTTTAGTCATGGGCTTTGCTCTAACAATAGAAACCATAACTAAGACAAGTAGTACCAGGAGTGGGGAATTGCTGTGGCAGACCAGACTATGTTGTTTTGGGGAGGACTGTGGAAGGACTTTGAAACTTTGGGCTGGAAAGGCCCAAAGGTGTTGAGAGTTCAGTGGGCTATTCCGCAGGAGCTTAGAAGAATGTTGAGAGCAGTGCAGACAATGAAGGCCCAGCTCATGACTTTTCAGAGGGACAAAGACTCTACTGTTTTTTTGTGTGAAGATTCTGTGGTTCTGGTTAGCTGGAGCTAAAGAATCATCTGTGATTAACAAAATATCAGTACTACTAAAGTAAAGCCTTTGCTTTGCTGAGACAATTGATGGGACAGCAGCTGAGGCTCTGCATGTGAGAGGCCAGCAGAAGCCACTGAAGAGGACGCAGCAATGTTAGCAGTAGAAGTCCCAGAACTGAAGAGGTCATGGAGAAAAGCTGAGGCTTTGCACCATGAAGAGAGCCCGGATGAAGCTACTGGTGAAAATGCAGCCAGGTGCAGCAGACCCCAGCATTTCAGAGTGGCACGAAGTTAGACACAATTGGTCCTAACTGCCAAGCCAGTTCTCCAGCTCTGGGAAATACTTAATAGCCACTTCTCTCTAAAGAAATCCATCCTCCTGCTTGGCTTTACTTAGAACCTGAAAGTACTCTTTTCTGAACTAGAAATACATTCAATTAACGCCTATGTAGTGTTGCATCCAAGGATGTAAACATAGGCATTTTGAACTTACCACATCTACAGCCTTACTGGCAACTTCTAGCACAAATTATTCCTCCTGTGTCAACAGCACTGACCCAACTGTTCACTCCTCTAGACCTGCGAGTCGTATGGACAACCTCCTCCCCATAAGAGTGTTTTCACAGGACTGGGACTAGCTCAGTGACAGTGTTTGAAGTGGATGGATATGTGTGTATGTGTATTTATATCTAATTCATGCATAAAGCTAGTATGGTGGTACATGCCTAAAACCCTACCATGTGGGAAGTACAGGCAAAAGGGCCACAAATTTGAGGCCAGTCTGGGTTACATAGTGAGGAGAGTATTTATACAGTCCTCTCTCCAGGCTACCCTGAATGGTACGCATTAACTGCTGACCCCAAATACTTAATGTATTTGTATTTCAGGACTGCACCGTTTAGAAGTCACAAATTCGGGCTTGGGCATTTAGCTCAGCGGTAGAGCGCTTGCTTAGCGAGCGCAAGGCCCTGGGTTCGGTCCCCAGCTCCGAAAAAAAGAAAAAAAAAAAAAAAAAAAGAAGTCACAAATTCTCAATCCAAACACAGCAAAGTAACTAAAACACAACAATGCCACAAAAAAAGACAAGACTACATATCCAGTTCTCCACAACTGATTTCAACATACTTCACATGTTCCATTTGAGCAAACTATAAAACTATATCCAGGAGAAAATAGCTGTCTCTTAAAAACACCATACCTGAATAACAGCACTGAACCAACATGTGTTGCCAACATTTTTCAGCCCAACTGGCCAACCATCCACTCTCCTCCAGTTATTGGGATTGTGGTTTTCTCCCCAAACTTCACAGCGTTTTCTCTTTGATCGTTTAGTCTCTGCAGAGTTAGCTTCATGTATTCTGTGGCATACCAACATCACACGGAGGAGGAGGAGGAGGAAGAAGAAAAAAACAAGTTAAAAGAACGATTTCCTATGCAGACCGTGTTGGAAATTTTGAACAGCTGATTGCAATGCAGGATAACCATCCACTGGACAACCAGTGTCTGCACAATAGCTCTGCGGTTACAATATCAGTGAAAAGCGAGGTTTAAATACAAATGTAAGCCCCTCCATCAGAAACTACTACTAGTAAGTAGTACACAGTAAAAATGGGCTGAGGTTCCAGGCTATTCATTCCTACCACATTAAAGGTTTACACTCAACCATGAGACCCTACTGGAGGGCTTGTATTTATCAGATACTTAGGCTTATTGTTGATTTTCCTTAGTAACCAGGAACAAAATTTTGTAGACTTCTACACAAAGACTACAGACCAGGTTAAGATCCTCTATGTCCTTTACTTTTTAAAGCGAGCCAAGAGCCAGAGTGTTGGCCCACACCTGAGGGTGAGGGAGAAGGGTCAGATTCCAGGCCACTGAGACACCCCCCACCCACCAAAAAATAGAAAAAGGAAAAAGAGGGGGAAGGGAACTGAATAAGCTAAAATTGCTCCTTAAAGGAACTATGATGGAGCAATAAAGGAACAAAGCCATGAGTAGTTTTTCCAGAATATTATACAGCAAAGCAACCAGGAGGAACAAAGGTCATAAATCAAAGCAACAACCTATTAAGATCTCTGCTGTCAGTCTGAATGTTAGGAGACTCCAGGAGACTCAAGGCAATGGCTGCCTGAAGGTCATCTTTGTTGTCATGTGTAAGGTCTATCACTTCTGTGAGGAAGCAGAAATTCCATTAGTCAATGTGCAGGAAGTAAGGAAGGTAAAACATTTCCAACCAAATACACCCCTAATGCTCACCAGTGGTTCCTCTGTACACACCTTGCAACTGTCCCAAAGTCAAATGAACCATAGAGCTGTACTGCAATCGTATCCCCTGACAGTTCAGTGACTAAAACAATTTACCAGGGCTGGGGGATGATCAGTGCCCAGAATGGTTGCTGCTTAAGCATAAAGACCTGAGTTCAGGTTCCAGCATCCGTATAAAGACAGGCATGCTAAGTCTATGCCCATATTCTCAGTCCTGGGGGGAAGAGAGCGATTCCATGGACTTGGTGGTCTGGCTGCTTAGCCAACTGGTGACTCCCAGGTTTAGTGAGCAGCTGTATCTCAAAAAATAAGGGGTTGGGGATTTGGCTCAGAGGTAGAACGCTTGCCTAGCAACCGCAAGGCCCTGGGTTCAGTCCCCAGCTCCGAAAAAAAGAAAAAATAAATAAATAAGGTAGAGGGGCTGAAGAGACAGCTCAGCAATTAACAGTACCCACATAGTAGCTCACAGCCATTCATAACTCAAGATCCAGGGGGGTCCAACACCCTCTTTTGGCCTCTGAGGAGCACTAGGCAGCATCCAATGCACTGACATATACACATGGAAAACACTTAGATACATAAAAATAGGCAGAACTTTAAAAATAAGTGAGATAGAGAGACATCTGAAACAAACCTTTGACCTACATACACGCATGCACACAATAAATAAAATACATTCATATCCCACAAAGTCAGAAATACATTCCAGGGGCTGGGGATTTAGCTCAGTGGTAGAGCGCTTACCTAGGAAGCGCAAGGCCCTGGGTTCGGTCCCCAGCTCCGAAAAAAAGAACCAAAAAAAAAAAAAAAAAAAAAAAAAAAAAGAAAAGAAAAGAAATACATTCCATACCTGTAGGCTAATTCCCTTTATCATTGTAAAAACATAGTAAAACAGCCTAGCATTGGACGGTCAACCAGAGATAGTATTCTATGATGAATGGAGGGCTAGCTTTATACACTTGGCTTATAACCCAGTACAGACACACAAAAACTAGTCAAGAAGAAAAACCATTCAAAGCCAGCCTGGGCTACAAAGTGAGGTAAGGAGAAAAGGAATGAAAGAAACCATTTGAGTCTGAGCCCAGGCCTGGCTCCCAGAAGTGGCTCAGTGACCAAAGGGTCAATGTGATAAACAAGCGATCAATCACTGTCTTCTGCTAGTCCAGAGAAGACGAGGACAGGAGACCCACTTGCTAAGAGATCTTTGCTGGTAGCACTCTCTTCTACTTCAGATGGTTCTGTAGCAGCTGTGTCGTGACTGGGCTCCTTAACTCTTTGGTCTGTGAGAAGGCTGACAGCCTGGGTGATGTCACCATTACTGGCCTAAGAGGAAGAGAAAACCAGCAAATTTCTAAAGTAAAGCATGGCAGAGTTAACAGTGCAACAGTTTTGGTGCTGTTCTTGTACCACCATGGTGACACAAGAAGTAGCCCAAGCCTAACCAGAGCTCTGAGGTAGGGAGCAGTCAGTCTAGTGAAAAAGGCAGGGAGCCTGGAACTCCTGGAGATGGATCAAGCCAGGTGACAGACAGCAAGAGTTAACACGACCACAGCCTAGCTGACAGTTCTGTCATTTCAGGAGCCTAACTTCACCTAAGAGTTAGGGCACAGCGAGTCACTAAAGGGAACAGGCAGCTAATACAGGTGGTAAGTGCATTCAGCCTGGACAGGGAAGCCATGGGCAGCCACCATATTTTACAGGGTGACACATCTGTTTTGTACTTATTAGGAAAATATTCTAAAAGGCACAACAATGCCCCTGACATTACCCAGTCACAGAATCACATTTTATCTATACACTTTATGTATACTGCCTATACCTGCTGGCTACTTTGAAGCTAGGTGTACTACTATTTCCTTGGTTAACATCCTGAATTTATCCTTTCAAATTATAACCAACTACACTTAAGAATATCACACGTTAAGAGCAGACAAGTTTTCTTCTGGAGTTATTTTTGGTTTGTTGGTCACACTCAGGATCCATATGGGGTCTATTCGATGCACACGGATGCTGGGACTCCCCCCACTGTACATCGCACCATCTACTTGAAGTCTCTATGTTGAAGACCTAACCATCTGACCGTAAGGGTTTCGGTCCCTATGTTTTCACCTGGTATAGAATTAGCATGTACCGACACACCTGTAACATGGGAACTGCTTCAGAGCCTGCCAGCTAAGCTGGGTCTGGAAACCAACCTTTAATGCTTCATGAAGAAAGGAAGGATCCTGGATGCCCGTGATTTCTCGCAGCTGATTTAACAGCATCTGGCAGCTCTGTTTTTGAGAAACAAAATCAGATATGTGTTAGAAAGCATACCTGGGTACCTGCTGGACAGACAGGCCCCAAACTTGCACTTTTCACTGTATAAACGCTGACAAGCTCCATGTAGCTTGTTACTGATGGTCAGACACACTATTAAATGCCAAGTCTATCACTGTCTCCAAATATACTTTAAGCAGTTAGAAGAGATAGATGTGTGATGGTTTGTCTGTGCTCCACCCAGGCACTATTAGAAGGTGTGGCCTTTTGGAGTAGGTGTGTTACTGTGGGTGTGGGCTATAAGACCCTCATCCTAGCTGCCTGGAAGCCAGTACTCTGCTAGCAGTCTTCAGAAGATGATGTAGAACTCCCAGCTCCTCCTGCACCATGTCTGCCTGGATGCTGCCATGCTCCTACCTTGATGACAATGGACTGAACATCTGAACCTACAGGCAGTCCCAGTAAAACACTGTCCTTATAAGAGTTGCCTTGGTCATGGTGTCTGTTCACAGCAGCAAAATGCCTCAACAGAAAACTACAAATATCCACAACACTTGTCATCTGTCAGCTTTAACGTATGCATGTATGCTTAAGGAGCCTTGGGCTTTCCTCTCTGGAACAGTGCATCAGAAGGTCATATAAGGAGCCCAGGGAATCTGCATGAATGTGAGGATGAGCGGATGAGCTATTTTAAGCTTTACTGTGCATGTCATTTGTGTGTGTGTGTGTGTGTGTGTGTGTGTGTCATTTTTACTGACAAACTTCTAACCATGTAATTAAGAATGGCTGGTACTAACTTTAAAAAGAAGCTAGCGGGGCTGGGGATTTAGCTCAGTGGTAGAGCGCTTACCTAGGAAGCGCAAGGCCCTCGGTTCGGTCCCCAGCTCCGAAAAAAAGAACCAAAAAAAAAAAAAAAAAAAAAAAAAAAAAGCTAGCACTGTCTCAACTATCAAATAAGACATATAGTTCTGGAAGAACAAGCTAAGATGCTCCATTTATCTGAACCACAGAGAGGCCTAACTACAGATCATCTCAAGAGCCCTTCTCGGTCTAAGTGCTCACCCTACCACCCTGGTTGGCAGTAAGAGCCAATCCAAACACCTTTGGACAAGCAAAGCCCCACTGAAACAACCAGCTGGCCTTTTAGTAAGCATCGAAAGCAGATGGCTAGAAGTATTTCAGTGAGCAGCAATCTACCTTAAAGCATAGCTAAGGCTATGCCAGTTTAGTCCTAACTTAACACTCCAGGCTTCACCATTAAGTTCAATTAGTAATGTCTCAGAGAGAGTCTCATTTACTGCCAGCTGTAACCGAAACAGTATCCTACGGGCTTCAACAGCTGAGGGCCGGCTGGCAACACTTAAGTACCACAACTAGAAATAACCAACTGAACAGCCCTCCCCAGGCCTGGGAAAGGGATCAGAACCTTTCTCTTGTCACAAACTCTCCAGTCAGAAACTAGAAATGGAATTTTCCCGCTGAGACAGCAGTCTTGGACATTATGGGTCTTGACAAACTCAGCCACCAGAGTTGGGCTGGGAAGGGGTTATCAGGCTGAGATTGTACTTTGGCAAAAACAGGAAACAGAAGCAGTTTTAAATATATATATATCTTTTTTGATTATTTGGAAATCTCACATCATGCTCACCAATGGCACTCACCTCCCAGTCATCTCATGTGCCAACCCCTTCCACTCCTCTGGTTTTCTGTTTTTTGTTTTTTTTTAAATTGGGTATTTTTTTAAATTTACATTTCAAATGTTATCCCCTTTCCCAGTTTCCCCTCTGGAAACCCCTAGCCCACCCCCAACCCCTGCTTCTATGAGGGTGCTCCCCCACCCACCCACTCCCTCCCACCTCCCTGCCCTGACCTTCCCCTACACTGGGGCACTGAGCCTTCAGAGGACCAAGGGCTTCTCCTCCCATTGATGCCTGACAAGGCCACCCTCTGCTACATGTGCAGCTGGAGCCATGGGTCCCTCCATGTGTACTCTTTGGATGGTGGTTTAGTCCCTAGTAGCTCTGGGGGGATCTGATTGGTTGATATGTTCTTCCTATGGAGTTGCAAACTTCTTAGCAGTTTTTTTGTTTTTTTGTTTTTAAGTAAGCTACTAATTTCCTTCCAGATGAATTCTGATTCCATTTGATTTCACCATGTAAAAGTATGTGAATCTATGAATCTGGAACCTACAAAATTTTTTGGAAAGCAAGATACCTGAAAAATTGTGGGAGAGCGGGAAATAAGAAGCTGGATGATAATACCAAACTGGGACAAAGGTGGAAAGGAGGGACAGACCCCAATAACCACATTCTCATCTGGAACTGCTCTGAATGTCACCAGTCATTTCAATGCAGGGACAGTAAGAGTCCCAGCAATAAAAAGCCTTTCTTGTAACTATATCACCTACTTCTGGCCCTGTGCTGGTCTGAAAGCTCTGTAAGTATTAACTGATGCTGGCTTAGCTCATTTTTAACCCTTAGAGCAAACCTATGAGCACAGAGAAGTAACTCAGAGTTATTGCTGGACTGGGTGTGCTGACTGCCAGCATCTCTAAGGAGACAAAGGAACAGAAGCAAATACCCTCTTAATTCAAACCAATGCAAACATATTTTTTTTCTTTTTTTCTTTTTTTTTTTTTTTCGGAGCTGGGGACCGAACCCAGGGCCTTGTGCTTGCTAGGCAAGCGCTCTACCACTGAGCTAAATTCCCAACCCCCATATTTTTTTTCTATATTTGGACCTGGAACTTTGCATGATAATAAACTTTTAAAAAATTTGCCAGTCTTTAGGCTATCAGAAGCTGATTACTCAGTGGAACAATGTGTTCTAAACAAGCTATTAGTGGGAAGGGAGGGTAACAACTGTGGCATTCTACCAGCCAAGGCAAGCATTATATAGTGTTAATTTTTAAGGTGTTTTACTTTATTGTATAGGTGTTTTGCCTACATGTTTATCATGTTTATGCCTGGTGCCTGGGAAGGTCAGAAAAAGGCCTGGATCCCCTGGAACTGGAGTTACTTACAATGTGAGCTGCCATGTGGGTGCTGGGAATTGAACCTGGGTCCTCTGGAAGAGAAGCCAATACTCTTAAGTGCCAAGCCATGTTTCTAGTCCCTTAAATGTTAACTTTACAGGGCCAGATGTAACGGCTCATACCTGGCATCCCAGCACTTGAGAGACAGAGGCAGAAGGAGTGTTTACAGGTTGCGAGGCCAGCAAAGCCTGCCTCAAAAAGCCAAACAGGAAGAATTACAAAAGTTTATTTTTACAGTGGCCAACCAAAGTCATCCTGCACCCACAGTGTCCCCAGTTCATGCTCTGGCACTTCACAGAAGTAGATTTTAAGATTAGCCCACTCTAACCACAGCACTCCACAAAAGTGCACTCTACTGCAAACAAGACAAAGCCTGTGCTCCGTGCTAATGAAGTCAAATGATGGCAAGCACTGACAGGCTTGCATTTCCTTGACTAAGGCACTGTTTTCAGAGGCAGGAAAGAAACAGACCCGCCCATCTAGAGGAAGGCTGGCTGCACACCTCGGCTTCAGTGACTTGAGAGCCAACCAGACTTCACTAGGACAGATATCTCTTATTCTTAAATTTTTTCATACAATGTATTTTCATCATATTCTTTGCCCTCCCAAATGCAAATCATCCCTTTCCCACCACCCACCCAAACTTCATATTCTCATTCTCTCTCATTCATATTCTCTCTCTCTCTCTCTCTCTCTCTCTCTCTCTCTCTCTCTCTCTCTCTCTCTCGTGCGTGAGCAGAGAAAAAACAAAACAAAAAAACACCAAACCCTAACAAAAACAAGCACACACTGAAAACAAAAAAACAAACATGGAGTCTAGCCAGTAACAAACCAACTCAGCCTTAACCAGGATTACATGAAGAGTGGGTGATGTGTGCACACCAAGGTTGGATCTAAGTGCTGGTAGTCAGAAGAGTGTGGACATTTAATGAGATGTGAACGGGGCGGGGAGGAAAGTCCTGGCTTTTCTGAGACGGGACAGATCCTCTGTGAATTGGGCTTCTACCTCTTCTCCTTCTTTTATTTACAACCCTTTGCTATCTAGCTATTCTCACAGAACTGGGTATCGTTCAGCATACAGATGGAAACAGAGCTTGTCTGTTGGTTGTTCTAGCAATCTTTTTAGGTCTAACTAGTTTGGGCCAGCCCACCCTGGCCACTGAGATCCAGCGTGCAAACGTAAGTAAGAGCTAGTAGAAGTGCAGCCAGGAGGGCAGGCATGTTAGAGAAAGCCAGTAATTTGCTCTCAGGAAGATCATCCCTGAGGATTTGGGACTAGCCTGAGCTACACAGTGAGTTCCAGACCAGCCTGGGCTACCTAATGAGTTCTAGGCCAACCATACAGAGAGACCTAGTCTTAAAAAATGAACAAGGGGAAGGGCTCATGGCCTACCTCCCAGAGGACCTATAGGCAGATAATGGTTGCTGGGAGAGGAAGACATTTCTTCAGCTGTGTAGCCACTACTAAGTTGTTCTTATGCCTGTAAATAATCTCTCACCCATGGCCCCGAAACTGTAATTAAACCCACTGGGTCCCTGAGAAGACACCAAAGTAGGAGTTGCCAAGAGAAAGGGGGATCGTCAGGACAAGGGGGATAATGGGGTGAACATGACCAGCTTTGGCTACAGTCAAAGCCAACCTGGGCTGTAAGAAACTGTCAGGACGGCAGGCAGGCAGGCAGGCAGGCAGGCAGGCAGGCAGGCAGGCAGGCAGGCAGGCAGGCAGGCAAGCAGGCAGGCAGGCAGGCAGGCAGGCAGGCGGGTGAAAATTTCAGCTGGGCAGCAGTGATAGGCGCTTTTAATCCCAGAACTCTGGGCAGTGACAAGCAAACCTCTGAGTTTTGATGACAGCCTGGTTTACAGAATGAATTCCAGAACAGTCAGGGCAACATAGTGAGACCCTGACTTGGAAAAAAAAATGAGGAAGGAGGGAGACAGAAAGAAAAAGGGTGGAGGGAGAGAGATAAATATTTCAATCAGGTCATACGGGGATAACAAAAAGTCAAAATGGGATGAAATATATCCTTGACGTAATTATCTAGCTTATATAAAGGGAGGGAGGGAGGGGCTGGAGAGATGGCTCAGTGGTGAAAAGCACTAGCTCTTCCAGAGGTCCTGAGTTCAACTGCCAGCAACCACGGGGTAGCTCATAACCGTCTGTAATGAAATCTGGTGCCCTCTTCTGGCCTGCAGGAATATGTGAAGGCAGAACACTGCACACATATTAAAGAAGGAAGGGAGGAAGAGAGGGAGGGAGGGAGGGGGAGGGGGCCCAGGATGTCAACTGGTGAAAGCATCTGCCTTCCAAGGTTGGTGACCTGAATTTGGTCCAAGAACATACATAACAGCTGGAAGGAAGGGCTTGCTCCACAAAGTTGTCCTCCGATCTCCACACAGACTGAGACACACATCACCACTTATGTATCATCCAACCTTAAAATTTAAAACATTTATAATTAAGGGTTTTAAAAAATAATTTAGCTCACAGTCCCAAACAAAAAGAATTTATTACTTAATAAATAGAAATAGCTCACTTTTGCCCCTCGCAACCCAGGAGAAAAAAGTCCCCAAAGTACTGGACCACAAAGGAAAAGGAACTGCCCCTTCTTCTCAATGCCACCCCTAGGGGCTCCACTGTTAATCTCACCAGAACCACTGACCAGGAGTTTTTCTCACACAACATATAATGTCCTGTGATTACTTCTTTCTTTCTTTAGAGGACCTAAGAGAATGCTTCTTTCTTTCAGTATCCACCCAACTAAATATGAGAAAGGAGCCCACAAAGCCATCAGCCATGTGGAACCCGCCTACAAAACCTAAGAAAAACAGCACCCAACAGTGTACCTTGTGGGAAAGATAACAGGAAGCGGGGTCATCAGGTTCATATGCCCAGTTTTAGACATGTAGGCACAGTAAAATGTCATTGTCAGGCACGTCCTGCTCTGGCACTGGGTTACTGAGGGATTTTTAGGTTAGGATGAGTTCAGACAGAATGTGGTGAGAGGTCAGCAGCTCTGCAGCAGACAGATGGGGGACACTGTGTGTGCAGAAGTGTCTTTACATGTTGGTGTACATGCTGTGCTACACATGCATGCAGGTAGGAGGACAGATTGTACAAGCTGGTTCTTTCCTTCCTCTCCGCGGGTCCCAGGGATGAAACTCAGTCAGGTTGTTAGGCAGGACAGCAAGTGCCTGGTATCTGCTATGCCATCCTACTCAGAAAGGGTTAGTTACAATTTTTAATATTTTGATTAAAATATTTTGACTGCCTGTATGTCTGTGAACCATATGCATGCAGTGCCCACAGAGGACAGAAAAGGGCATAAGGTCCCCTGGAACTGGAGTTGTAAACTGTCTTGTTAGTGCTGGGAATTGAACCTAGGTCCTTAGGAAGAGCAGTGAATGCTCTTAACTAAAGCATCTCTCCAGCTCTTGGGGAAGGTTTTTAGCACATGCTAACAACTATTTCAAAATGGGGCGAGGGAAAGACATTACAGCTGAGTGACACGGCTTCTGAGCAAACCAGTGGTGAGGAGGGGGCAGGATGCTGTTGGGAAGCAGGGCGGTGGAGCAGACCCTGACATCTCAGACAACAGGAAGGAAGCTTTAGTCAAGTATTCTCAGATGGATGCGAAAGTGGGTGCAAAAGACTCTGACTTCACAAAGTTGTCCTCTGAGCCTCCCAGGTGCACATGGCATGCAGGTCCTCCTCTGCGCGCACGCGCGCACACACACGCGCGCGCGCACACACACACTGTACATGCACACTGCATGCACTAACAGTAACAGGAAAAACTAAAGGCAGAGCATGACCAAGGAAAGACACTCAACATGCCCACCTTGGGCTTCCATGTGCACATGCACAAAATACCTGCCCACATACCAGATGCCATCACCCACTATAACAAGGGCCATCAGACACAAAATGTTAAATCCTGTACAAGTCCACAGGCATGGGACAATTACAGCAGATAAATACTGAGACAGAAAGGAGCTGCCACTGCCAGACATTAAGGGTAGGAAAATAGGGAATGACATCATAACAGATATGAAATTTTCATTTGGAAATCTAAAAAAAAAAAAAAAAGAAAACACAAAGTCAGAGTCCTGCTCTGGGGCACAGGGTGGCTGGAACTCTGCCAGAGTGCTGGATGTTGGGTGCACACCACCACTGCCCAGCAGACTCAAATTTAAATTGTGCCTGAGAGTCAAGCAGCAAGCTTGCAGACTGGCTTGACTGGAGAGGGGGACTCACATCTCACCTATCACAACCTTCCCAAGCATCAAGTTCTTGTGCCTGGAAAACAAGACTCATAGCATCCACAGGATGCCAATGAAGAATCACCTCTGTCCAACTAAAGTGTGCTCCTGAGTAGGAAACCACTGCTGCCCTGGAGAAAAGGTCACCGCAGTCTCAGCATTACCATTTCCTAGTTGTGCCACCGATTCTCTGTTCTAGATTTACAAGATCTGACTTCAGAGGTATGAAACAGGTTGGATGACAATGTAAGTTCAAGTGTTTTCCAGCCACGTGGACATCAGGATGTTTGGGTTTAGGAAGGCTCATGCTACAATGGGAGAAATGCTTTGACATTAGAGGTAGATGACTTCGAACTCAGGCCAGGCTGTATCAGTCGACTGCAGTATGTAGGTAATGGAATCTGCTTCAGGGTTGGAGAAATGGCTCAGTGGTTGGGAGCACTGACTGCTCTTCCACAGGTCCTGAGTTCAGTTCTCAGCAACCACATGGTGGCTCACAACCATCTGCAATGGGATCTGATGCCCTCTTCTGGTGTGTCTGAAGATAGTTACAGTCAATCATATACATAAAATAATTTTTTAAAAAATTTTAAATGAAGATTTAAAAAACCTTTAATTTTTCCCACAGTCTGTTGAGATGGTTCACCAGAAAGGCTTGCTGCCAAGCCTGATGACCTGAATTCAATCCTTAGAGTTCATAGGTAGAAGAAACAGAACTTCTTGCAAGTTGTCCTGACACCCCACCACTCATACATACAAGCACATGTGCACTCCACCACTCATACACACAACCACATGTGCACTCCAACTCTGTAATAAATTGAGCTCACGTGCATGTGTGCAAGTCTTTTTAGCAAGCTTCAACACCAGGCACCAGCAGATTCTGATTTGGTAAAACCACTGACCATCTACACCACAGACCTCACATGGCCGCCTTAAGACAAGAGCTTTGCAGAAATTGCACTTAGCACTTCCATTCCTGCAGAGATCTAGAAACCTCCCTCCCTCATCCCCCTCAGCTTGAGTTCATTCTATTCAGGGTTGTGGTTCCAAGGTATCTATATTAACTTTTTTTTCTCACTGTGTGGTTCTGGCTGTCCTGGAGCTCATTATGTAGACCAGGCTGGCCTTGAACTTGGACCTCCAGCTACCTCCACCTCCTGTGTACTGGGATTGAAGTCTCGCACCATCAACACCCAGCTTTTTTTTCCCCACCAACTCTTAAACAGAGTCATGAGAGGGGCGGGTAGCTCTTCATTTTTGAAACAGGGTCTCACTTTGTCACCAATACCAAACTTACAGCAATCCTCATACCTAAGCAAAGCTGTTTTAGAAAAGAGTTTTCAGTGTCAAGCAAGGGCACTCTGGCAAAATGGTCACCATGTTTAAAACACTAAGAATTTCCCTTAAGGAATGTGGCAAGCACCACAGTGACACGGTATTTCTCTGTGTGACCAGGGGAAGAGGCATGATGACAGGAAGTGAGCAGACTGAGCCTATTTTCTAGAAAAGAACAAAAGTGTAAGAAGTGTATGCCATTGCTTGAGAGTTGGGCCTATTGGTAGAGCCAAGAGCTCACAGGAGCAGCCTTGCAAACCTAGAGAGCCATGGAGGGAGGGCCAGGTGATCCAGTTAGTTCCGAGCTGGTTTTGTTATGAAGATGGTAGAAGACAAAACAATTGTGAGGTTCTATTCCCGTAGAAAAGGAAGAAAACAAGTGGATCTGGAAGCAAAGTGAACTACACCTGGGGGTGGGGAGCGTCAGAAAACACTGTTGACAAGGTTTTGAAGGGTTTGTTGTTCCCAGGATTAAGGGCTCCAATTCACAGCAGAATGGGAGTTCTATCCTTAAGCTTCTAAAAGGTTAATGTGCAAATGAGCCCCCCAGGGATGGAGTCAAAAGGCAGAATTTGGGCTAAGGATGTGGCTCAGTAGGTAGACTCCGGGCCTTGCATGAAGTAATCCCAGCATTCAGGAGGAGACCGGAGGACTGCTGTGAGTTTGAAGGCTGCCCTGACCTATATGCTCCAGGCAAACCTGAGCTAAGGGTGAATGAACCCCTTTTAAAAAAATTTATTTGTAGTTAAGTACATTGGTGTTTTGCCCGCTTGCCCGCACGTACGTCTGTGTGAAGGTGTCTGATCCCCTGGAACTGTTAGACAGTGTGAGCCCCATGTGGTTGCTGAGTATTGAACCTGGGTCCTCTGGAAGAGCAGCCAGTGCTCTTAGTCACTGAACCATCTGTCCAGCCCCCGAATGAACCCCTTTTTAAAAAATAAGCACAGCAGACTCTGATTTAGTGGGTCGAAGATGGGGTCCAGGTGCCACTTCCTTTGAAACACACTTGACCCCACAGTATCAACACTCCATTCCAGTGTTCTAACCTACAGGAGCCGGGCAGCAGCACTAGCCAGCTCACACACCCAACTTCCTTTATGGTGAAATTCCTGGTGAGAAGCTGCTGACCCCTCTAGGTAGTTTACGGGAAGACAGTGAAGGTTTGTGGGGGTTGGGATAAAGGAGTTGGAATCGCTTGGATGAGGGTTTCTTTACCTGTACCCATTATTGTTCACATAACAGACCACATATTACTCTTGGGAGGTAAACTGTACCAGGTGAGATGCTGAACCCTGTGCGTGTCAGCAGTCACAACTGAAAAACACCCCCCCCCGGGGGGGGGTCTGCAGAGTGGCTAAGGGCACGTGCTACTCTTGCAGAGAGCACCCACAATGCAACTAAAAGCAATCTCCAAGTCCAATCCCTGAGGGTCTCATACCCTTCCCCAGCCTCCTCTCTGGGCATTCCACACACAGAGCGTGGATCTCCATACAGACAAACACCCGTACACTGTGCAAATCCTCCCTGCTGAGAGACGAGGTTAGCAGCTCCGAAACAAGCCAGACGAAACAAAAGTATACTTTTTCCATGGAAATGAGAATGAAACCAGGTGGACAAAATACCAAATAGCTCTCGAACAAGAGCAAGCTCTGACAATTAGCAAAGACTTTGAATACTGAGACCACCTGCTGCAGAGTCTGAGCGCCAGAGGTCAATCCCCAGAACTCACTGTGGAGAGAACCAACCAGCTCCTATAAGATGTCGTCTGACTTCGCGTGGGTGCCCATGTTCCTCCCTGACCTCCTCTCACAAAAATAATGTAAAAAACTTTCATCTCTTAAACGTTCAAAGCACTAGAAGAGTTCTAGAAAGGACTTCAGGAGAATGGGACCCAAGTGTGGTGGTGCACAGCTGTACCTGGGAGGTAGAGGCAAGAACAGTTCCCCGTCACCTTCAGCATCCTCAACCGAAAGGTTCAAGGCCAACCTGAGCTATCTGAGAGCTTCTCTTAAACAAACAAAACAACAATAACAAACCAAACAATAAGGGGAGGAAGAAGGAAGCCAAGTAAGTCTCAGCGAGCTGGGGCACACCTGCCCTGCTAGTATCTGGTAGGAAGGTCCAAAAGCTGTAACTAAGACCCTGTTTCAAAACAAACAAACAAAACCCCACAAACACAACAGAGGCAGGAGGGGAGAGAAAAGATGAGAATGGGGATAGAGCTCAGTGGTGAAGGGCTAGAAGCCCGGGGAAACCCCAACACCGCAAATACACAAAATAAAAATACTCACTCTGAGTCAAGCATGGTGGTACACGCCTGTAAGCAGCACTTGGGAGGCAGAAAAAGCAGATGATCTCTGTGAGTTCAAGGCCTATATAGCAAGTTCCAGGTCAGCCAGGGCTACTTTATGAGAATACCTCAAACAAAACAAAACAAAAGCCTCAGTTTGAAGTAAAGCTGCCCTGACAGAAAACGCCCTGTTGCTGGAATATAAAGACACACAAGAAAATGCCAGCACTCAAGAAACCGAGTGTGGCAGAAAAACAGCTCCGAGTTCAAGGCTGGCCTGGTCTGTACAGAAAGACCCTATCTGAGGAAGACCTAAAAATGGAAGCCATCACTATAAGAACTTGAGAGCTGGGCAGCAGTGGTGCTGGCTCGCCTTTAGTCCCAGCCCTTGGGAAACAGAGGCAGATGCACCTCATCGAGGGTTGCCTAGTCTACAGAGCTAGTTCTAAGACACTCAAGGTTACACAAAGAAATCCTGTCTCAAAAAGCAAAAAAAAAAAAAAAAAAAAAAAAAGAAAGAAAGAAAGAAAGAAAGAAAGAAAAGAAAAGAAAAGAAAAGAAAAAAGAGGCTTAGTATGGTGGCACACACCTTTTAAACTCAGTGGGAGAAGACAGGAATCTCAGTGAATATGAAACCAGCCTAGTCTATACTGTGAGACCCCTGGCCTCTCTCAAAAAAGAAAAGGGAGAGGGGCATGGTGGCAGAGCTGAGACAGTAGTATTTCAGAAAAAGCAGCAGGAAGATCTTGAGTTCTGCTACAGAGTCCGAGCACCCAACTTGTTCACCCAGGTTGGGCTACATAAAAAAAAACCTGTCATCTACACAAAATGGAAGTGAGGGCTAGAGAGACAGGCAGCTTGGAAGTTAAGAGCACCTGCAGATGAGGAACTGGGTTCAGTTCTTAGCACCTACACCAAGTAGCTCACAGGTGTCAGAGAGCTAAACCCAGGTTCTAGATGTAATGACCTCTCCAGAGGCACGCAAGGACACACACACACACACACACACACACACACACACACACACACACACGGTGCACATAAACACACGAAGGCACACACATAAAGTAAACAAATCAATCTTTTTAAAGGGGCCTGTGAGATGGCGTAGTACAAAAGCACTTGCTACACAAGCACAAGGACCTGAGTTTGATTCCCAAGAACCCACATAAAAGCTGTTGAGCAATGTCATTCAAGCACTCCTGCTACAGAGGGATAGGAGGCAGAGATCCCTAGAAGTGCCAGGGCCAGCGAGCCTGGTACATGCAGGAGAAACTGTCTCTAACAAGGTGGAAAGTGAGATTTAACAAACCAAGGCTGTGCCCTAACACGAGCACAGGTAAACAAAGGGCTGGGAGGAGGCTGGAACCTGGGTATGAGGGTACAAGTGTGTAATCCCAGCACTAGGGAGGACAGCCTGGTCTACAGGGAAACCGTGTCTGTGTGTTTCACTCTTTCTCTGTGTGTAAGTTATTACTTGTGGTGTTGGCATTATTTTAAACTTCTTTGCCTCTAAGACACTGTGGCTCACGCCTATAATCCCAGCAGTTAGAAAGCAGACAAGGGAGCATCAAGAGTCAAGGTCATGCTTCCCTCTCCTACCAAGTTGGAGGTCAGTCTGGGTTATGAGAAAACCTGTCTCAAAAACACACAAAAAAGGTCACTTTGATGAAACAGAATGCACAGGGCCACCTGATAAGAGGCTATCTGTGAATGTGCTCAAAAGACTGCACTCTCTGTGTGGGCAACAACTGTGGCTCAAAGAGCTGGAGAGATGCAGAGCCAGGTTACAACCTTCTAACACTCCAAAAAGTCACAACATGACAGGAGTTGAGGGCACCTGAGAGACTAAGGCAGGATGACCACTTCCCAAGTTCCAAGCCAGCCTTGGTCTTAAAAAAAAAAAAAAAAAAAAAAGCCAAGATTCCACAAAATCAAGGGAAATAAAAAAAGATCAACCAAGGGTTGGGGATTTAGCTCAGTGGTAGAGCACTTGCCTAATAAGCGCAAGGCCCTGGGTTCAGTCCTCAGCTCCAAAAAAAAAAAAAAAAAAAAAAAAAAAAATCAACCAAGACAGCAAGCACAACAGAGCTTCCACTCAGAGAAGAAGCACTTGCCTAGAATGCATAGGCCTGAGTTCCAAGTGGGAGATGGGGGGAGGGGAATGTGTGACCTGAATCCTCCCCCATGGTGTCAAGGGCGACAGGTTCCTAGGAAGCAAACTGACTTCAAGCTGTTTCTCCTACCCCAACAGTAAACTCTGCAGCAGGTTTTTACCTGAGGTGAGAACTGATTAAAACACAGGAAGGTGTCCTTAACTCACCAGCCTGGGGGATTCAGAGATAAAGCAAGTGTAGGCTCAGATTCCAGAGCACTCACTGAAATCGTGGATGGCCTATACATAGTTTCGTCTGTCCTTTGTACAAATGACCAACTGGGGAAGGGAAAACATGGGAAGTTTTAAATAGCTCCTGAGTGTCGGGGGAGGATAACTCCTCTCAACTATATTAAACATCTTTTAAGGGAAGGGAGAATGCCTCGTGGAGTCAAAAGAAAGAGTCCATCCTACATAGAGCTTATGGAGAGGAATAAGTTATTAATACTCTCACGAAATGTAAAAGTTATGCTACATTTCCCTTCACCGTAGCCCATGCCTTCAAGCATTTTATCCTGACCTGAGCAAAAAGGGCAACAGTTATCAAGCCTTCAAAGCTTATCATCTGTCAGCCTGGGGCAAAATCTCTGGGAATACTAGTAAATGTCATCACTCTGCAGGTCGCCGGGAGTCAGGCTACTGCAGCTAGCCACAGGCTGGGAGTGCCAAGCCCTCCCAAAATAGCTCTGACTTTATACACAATGCTCAAACACCTTACAGACAAACCCTCAAATAGAGAGTGCTGAACTACAGATCACTACTCAGCAGCCTGTGACATAGGTAAATGAAAATGCCACTGACTGAAAGGCATGTGGTCCTAAACGACGAGCCCAGAACAAATTTAAATATGACTTGCTCTCCCTCAAAATAGTATCAACATGACTGTCTCAAAACCAAATCTCACCACCTGTTTTTAAGTCACTGTCCCCAACACAAGTAGACTTAATCACAGGGGAGGTGGGAGAGAGGGAAGAAAACACAGAAAAATACAGACCAAATATCCAAAAGACATTGTTCAGTAACAATGCAATTCTCATCTAATCGCAGAAAAACCATCCACCTACTTTCATTTTGCAGCCCAAGACTTAGAGGTATCTTTTTCTACATGAATTTTAAAGAACCTGCTCTGTTTTAAACTTGTAGTCCTCATGTGATAGGCCCCAGGTTTGACCCTCAGCATCTCAAATTATTAAAATTTAATAATAAAAGACATAGTTTCTCGGGGCTGGGGATTTAGCTCAGTGGTAGAGCGCTTACCTAGGAAGCGCAAGGCCCTGGGTTCGGTCCCCAGCTCCGAAAAAAAAAAAAGACATAGTTTCTTAGCATCTCATTTTTTGTATTCTAAATATTTTATAAATTTTCTCGCTTGCAAGCTCGGTATTTGAATACTTGGTACAGGTTTTCCATTTTGTCATTTAAAAAGTGCAGTTCTTGAGGAGTGAGAATGTTGTGTTACGTTATAACATTCCAAAGTAACACAAGATGACAGTTTCAAATTGCCCACCTCCCGAGTTTCTTTAAGAGACATGATGAGCCTTTTGATTTACTCCACATCAGTGTTTCTGAAGGCTCACCATCTTAGCCCTAAGAGCCTTGTAATGTTATATTATTAAGAACCTATAACGTGCCTTTTATTCATTGTGTTGTTCCTCTCCCCTCCTTCAAAACCTACAGTGATCAATGAGATAATTCGGGAAGCTGATTTGTTTCCGAAAGAAAAGGAAGAACTGAACGAAAAGCGGGGCGGGAAAAGGAGGAGTGGGGCTCCGGGTCTTTTTTGCACTTTGTTGATAAACGCCGGCTTTAAGTGAGGTAACTTAAGTCTGCTTAAGCCTCTAGGAAACCACTGCCACAAAACTGATTTGAGAGTCAGATCAAGGCACAGGAGTCTTGCTTTTGGGAAGTTTGTAGCTGCTGGGTCGGGCCCGGGGCACACTTCGGGGTGACCCCGCTGCCTATGATCTCACGTGCAACCCCTCCCGTTAGGGTCCCTAGCACCGGGTCCCACACTCAGTCTTGCTCGGACCCTGAGGTGGCCCATACAACCAGGCAACCTTACACAGGCTCTCGACCCCAGCCTCTCAAGTCCCCGGCGGTCGGGGTTGCTCTCGCCCTAGCCCGCAGGCCCCGGCCTCTTGTCCGCCCGCGCCCGCTTGGCCCGCCGCGCCCCTCTCGGCCGGAACCCGGGCCCCGCTACCCTCACCCGCCGCTCACCGAGCCATGGCCGTCCGCCGCCCCCGCCGCGTCGTCCTGCTGCAGCTCCGCAGTCATGGCCGTGGTGCCTCCGCGTGTAGCCCCACTCTCGTTGTCGTCTTCGCCGCGGTCACCACCGCCACCACCGCCGCCCCCGAAGCCCCGGAGTACCGGGAGGCACCGCCCACACGTCCCGCCCCCGCCCGCGGCGCGCGCTGGAAGCCCCGCCCACGCCAGCCCGCTCCCAACACTCCCCACCTACAGCACGGGGCAGAGGCTCCGCCCACGGCGTTCGCTGGATGCCCCACCCCCGCCCGCCGGCTCCAACCCTCTTGCGGCTTGCGCCGGAGACTCCGCCCACATGCCCCACCCACACAACCGGAGTCCCTCATACACAAGGCCCCGCCCACGCCAGCGAGAGCCCGGGCGGCCCCGCCCATACACTCTGCTCACGCCCGCAGCGTGCGCCAGAGGCGTCACCCACGCGCCCGCCCCTGGCTTGCGTGAGCCGGAGGCGGGGCGTCTTCCCGTGCTCCGGCCCACGTGACCGCAGCCGGGCACAGACTGAGGGGTCAACGTCGCATCACCAGCTGTTTCGATTTCCGCCTTAGGTGCCCTGGAAGTGGGCGGCGAGGCCTCTGGGTTTCCAAGACTCCTTTTTTTGCCCATCCTGCACTGGCTGAGCCTCACATCTGCGTCCGTCCTCCACCCAGCTCGCCATAGGCCTCGAGAGGCTACTAGGTTCCTTCTTCTGACAGACTTTCTCACTAGGCCTCCTAGCCATTTCCTATTCTGGGAATGCGAAGAGAATCAGAGAGAATCGAGTGGTTTGGATAAAGACAACTGAACAGGCAGAACCTTCTCAGAGCTCTGCATCGTGTCTTAATCCTGAACAGAGGTGCCACATGTTCCAAATTCCTGTTTTCAGGTCACGTATGTGTAAACTGTGTTGAGCCTAGCGCCCGCACTAAGCCACATCCTACCCTTTTTAATGTTTGGGAAGAAGGGTTTAATTGTTGGTGGTTTGGGTTTGGATTTTTTGAGACAGGGTGTCACGAGAGTTGAACTATCTTCAGACTAACTGTGTAGCCAAGGTTGGCCTTACATTTTTGATTCTCTCCCTCCACCTGGTCGTATGATGATAAGTCTTTACTGCCATGTTCAATCTAATGTTTTACTTTGAGATGATCTCATTAAGTTGCCCAGGCTGCTTTGAACTTTTACGCTTCTGCCATAGGCTCCTAGGTGTCTGAAATTTGGGACCTGTGTTTATCAGGTCCATCTTTGTCAGGATTCTCTGAGGACAGAACCATTAGATTTGATAAAATTATAATAGGAGGGCCCCGGAGAGATGGCTCAGCGGTTAAGAGCTTCAAAAGCACTGGCTACTCTTCCAGAGGTCCTGAGTTTAATTCCCAGCAACCACATGGTAGCTCACAACCATCTGTCATGAGATCTGATGCCCTCTTCTGGTATGCAGCTGTACATGCACTTAGAGCACTCCTATATGTAAAGTTGTTTTTTTTTTTTTGTTTTGTTTTGTTTTGTTTTTTTTTTTTTGGGTTCTTTTTTTTTTCGGAGCTGGGGACCGAACCCAGGGCCTTGTGCTTCCTAGGTAAGCGCTCTACCACTGAGCTAAATCCCCAGCCCCAGTTTTTTTTTTTTTTTTTTTTTTTTAAGATTTATTTATTATATATAAGTACACTGTAACTCTCTTCAGACATGCCAGAAGAGGGCATCAGATTCCATTACAGATGGTTGTGAGCCACCATGTGGTTGCTAGGATTTGAACTCAGGACCTCCGGAAGAGCAATGAGTGCTCTTAAGCCATCTCTCCAGCCCCAAAGTTTTTTAAAGTAGTAGAAAATTATGGAGAGACTGATTAAATTATTAGGTTGACTTACACCATCAAAGGCAGGTGTGTCCAGTGTCTGCACTCACTGGAGAGTCAAATCACAGAACAGTAGGAGTCAGTACAAGAAGCTAGAATTCCTAAGATTTAGTAGTAGTAAACCATTTATGTGGGTGCTGAGACTCAAACTCAGGGCCTCTACAAGAGCAGTGTATGCTTTTAACCACTGAGCCGTCTCTCCAGCCCCATTTTCTTAAGTGGTATAGCCACAGTTAACTTATTCATGCATCATTAAGTAATCCCTCACTCATGCTTGTGTAAGCAGCCCAGTTGAATCTCAGTGGGTCACTGTCCTACAGTAATTCCAAATTCAACCTACTTTGGAAAGTAGCACCTTATGCTCAGGAAGTAGACAACTCAAAGACTTCAGGAAGTCCTTGAAACTGACCAGAGTCACTAGGTCCCACCCTCCTGAAACTTACATAAACAGGGCAGCTGAGAGAAAGGGAGCTGCCTGGAAAGAGGCTCAGACAAGCCAAGCTGCCTGCAAGAGACCCACTCCAGCCTGTCTCGGAGCCTGCAAGTGGTGCATTGTGCTTCAGGTTTCCAGCTTTATTGGATTGTCACTCATGCTGGGATGGGTTTTGGTGATAACAGCTATCTATGAGTCATTTCTGCTCCTATAAATGGCCTTCACTTACACTCCTATAGGTACCTCCAGTAAAACTCATTCATTTGCTAAGTTGGACTTTGGAATTCTTACTTTAGTCAAATACACAATATACATGTATGATAGTCGCAGAGAACTGGGGGAGGCTAGATATAGTGGCCTGTCCCTTTAATCTCAGCACTCAGGAAGCAGAGGTGGTTGATTCGCTTATGAATTCGAGGCTAACCTGGTCTACAGATCAAGTTCCAGGACAGCAAGAGCTACACAGAGAAACCCTGTCTCAAAAAAACAAACAAACAAACAAAAAAAAACCAAAACAAAACAAACCCACACACACAGGGAAGAGAGTGAGGAGGAAGGGAGGGACAGATATGGCTGTGTATGCCTATAATCCTAACTAACACTTGGAAGACTGAGGCAGAAGAATTGCTGTGAGTTTGAGACTAAACTGAGACTAACTATGTATTAAGTCCAAGGCTAGCCTAGAGCACATAAACAAAAGCCTATCTCAACAAAACAAAGGGCAACAAGAGAGACACACACACTGGTGACACTGCTCAAAGGAAGGCTTCTAGGAACAGAGTTTTCATTAAGACAGTCTGTCACTGTGTCTCCTAGACTGGCCTTCAACTCTAGATCCTACTGCACCAGTCTCCCTGTGCTGAGATAACAGTCCTAGGCCATCTGGCCTGGTGGAAGCAAGTTTTTAATCAAAGGAAAGTATACATACTCAGATTGGAAAAAGTCATCAAATTCAGATTTGAGCATGTTCCTGAGTTCATATAATGTGTTCAAAACAATGACAGAGGTCTGGGGGGAGATGGCTCAGTAAGGTAGAAGCCAGCCTGAGGTCATGAGTTAGATTCCCACGACCCTCATCGTGGAAGGAGCGGTCCAACCCCTGTGCTGTGGCATACCCTCCCATGCACATCTACATAAATAAGTAATAATAAAGATTATAGCTCTGATTCTCTGACACACACACACACACACACACACACACACACACACACACACAGAGCCACACACCAGAAGCAGACAGGAAAGCCTCCGTGGAGTATTTAGTATTTTAATGTGCCAGGTTTATTCTAGGTCTCATAAAAAGAGTAAATCCAAATGAACCAGCTATTTTTAGTTGGCTCCTTGTTTCTGTGGAGGCTGTTATCTGAAATAACAACAGTGAACAATTCTGAAGTCTCCATAATCAGTCCTTTACAGGGGAGCAGCCTTCCCTCTCCCCAAATCCTACCCCTGAAGCATGGGTGTTTACTCCAAAAGGTGCCTGCCTGGAGCCTAACAAAGGCTCAGAGATCAACCACACTTGAAAAGGAAATCAAAACAGAGACTAAAGTTCTGCAAAGGGCGTGTGCCCTCTTTGTAGCTTTACTCAAAACAGCAGGCCACGGCCACAGTATGAGTGATCAGAGCTCTGACAGAAAGGCATCCAGACCTCTCACTTTAGGAACCACAAAGCAGTACTTGAAAGGAAAAAAAAATACACACAAAATTAAGGGACAAATGTAACCCAATAAGAGGAACAGAAAACCCCAAACCATGCCTACCTATTCTCGTAGACTATGAGAAGAATGGCACGCTGTGGTGCCATTACCCTGAATCCTAGCACTCCTAAGGAGGGGACAGAAAGATTACTGAAAGTTTGAAGCCAGTGTGTGTGGGCTACATAGAAGCACCGGGTTATCCTGGGCTCTAGAGTTAAGACCCTGTTTCAGAGAGACAGGGAGAGAAATGAATCCCAACAACTATTTAATAAAGAAGCAAAACCTATAACAACAAAACTAATAGGTAATAAAGATAGAAATGTAAACAAGGGCTGGAGAGATGGCTCAGCGGTTAAGAGGACCCGACTACTCTTCCAGAGGTTCAATTCCCAGCAACCACATGGTGGCTCACAACCATCTGTACTGAGATCCGATTCCCTCTTCTGGTGTGTCTGAAGACAGCTACAGTGTACTTATATATAATAAATGAATAAATCTTTAAAAAAAAAAGAAATGTAAACAAAGAGAAGGCCGGAGTTTAGGTCTATAGAAGACGTTTTGTCTAGCAGGTAGGAGGCCCTGGGCTTGATTCATAGCATGATATTAACAGCACAGAGAGACAATGTCCCTCAGTTGGCTAGAGTGTTTGCCTAGTATGCAGGATGCCCTAGGTTCAACCTTCAGCACCCCCTAAACAGCATGATGGTGTGCTGTGTCCATCACGGAAGTTCAGGGAGGAGGATCAGAGGTTCAAGGTCATCCTCTCCTGTGTATTGAGTTTGATATCCTCCTATCTTAAAAAACAAAAGCAAAAAAGGACGAAGAAACAAAAACAATAAGAATCTGGAAAGCAATAAGACGAGTGATCTAAATCTGTTAATGTCAATAATTACTTTAAATAGTAATGGATCAAACATTCTAATTAAAAGGAAGAGCTTAACACATTGGCATTTAAAAGGCAAGCACAACAATGACCCGGAAACAGTTTTGCTGGGGAATGGACTTCTTTGAGCACAGCTATTCTGTTGGTTAAGTCCAGGTTTTCAGTCTTATCAACCGTTAACTACAAGAGATAATGTCTTTAAACCTACCACGGGCACGGCTCTATACATAGTTTTTAATTGCTGCTTGTCTTCTGTTTTTCTTTATCCATTCCCAGAGCTTTAGTCAAGTTTAGATGGTACATTCATTGTCTTAAAGACCACTCTTTTAATCCCAGGATTCAAGAGGTGGAGGAGGGGAGATCAGAAAGTCAAGGTCATCCTCAGACTCTCACTGAGTGTGAAGCTAGACTAAAGTACAAAGAAAATGTCAGAAAGGGCAGAGCAGAGGAGCAATGCCCAACCCAAGCAAACCTGAAATACCTAAGCCTTTGGACTACCCAGCCATTCATTTCTTTACCGTGGTGTGCTATTCTAATTCAATACCCGCAAGTTGGAAGAGTTCTACTGCTCCTTTGTGGGCAGTAATACAATGATGGTGTGTCTTCTTGCTACCCAGATGTCAGGTTGTCCAACTGCAAAACCCGATGTTGGCATCTGTCATTGTGGATGGCTGTTGGCATCAGTTATCACAGTAAACTCCAAAAAGCTGAGTATAAGAAATCCTATGGAGGAGCGTTTGAGGGATCAAGAGGGGAAGAAGAGAAGAAAGACTAAGGAGGAGACATTGAATTGCAAGGTAGACCTCGGCTGAACATTTTAAGTGTTGGATTAGCCATAAAAGGGAAGGGAGACAGGGCTGACCTTTATACCCACTGGAAGTAAGTCACCCCGGGACAGGATGTGACCTTGGAAAAAGTATTACCATTTAGCCAAGGTATATAGTCTTTAAAAAACCAAGTTGTTGTTGTTGTTGTTGTTATTACTATTATTATTATTATTATTATTATTACTGTGGTGTGTGTGTGTGTGTGTGTGCAGGCATATACATGGAGGTTAGAAAACAACTTTCCGGAGCTGATTCTCTCCTTTCACCATGGATTGGTTCCAGGACTCAAATCTCAGCTAGTCAGGCTTGTTCAGCAGGGACTTTTACCCACTGAAGAATTTGGGGTAAACACTCTTCTCACTAAAGCAAGCTTTGGTGCATCATGGAAGACGGGGACACCTGAATAGTACAAGCACCTTCCACACTGGCCTCCGGGATGAAGTGCTGGACACAGCTCGAAGCTGTGTAGGATCCGGAAGTCCGTATACCCAGGTCTACAAGACAAGGCAATCACTATTCAGATCACCAGAACTAGGGACACAGCTCTGGCTGCTGACGGTTTCTGGAAGTCCTTTTTGGTTTCGATTTTTAGAACACGATATTGCTATGTGGCCCAAGCTGACCTCATTTTCAAAGCAACTCCCCTGCCTCAGCTTCCCAGATACAGATATTACAGGTGAGTGCTATGATGTCAGCTTTCCTAACCGCATCCCTTAAGAGTGAAATACAAATCAGGGTGTGTACCCTGCCTGTATACCCAGAAGGAAGATTGAGAGTTCAAGGTCATCTCCTGCCAGATATGGAACCTGAGGCCAGCCTGGGCCGCAGGGAAACTCAGGGAAAGAAGAGAAGGAAAGGAGAAGGAGAGGAGGAGGAAAATGAGGAGGAAACTAGTTGGGCGTGGTGACACATGCTTGGAATTTTAAGAGCCTGAGGCAAAAAGATCACCAAGAGACTCTCTGGCAGCCAGCCGAGCCGGGTCAGGGAGCCTCAGGTTCATTGAAAGACCCTGACTAACAACAACAACAACAACAACAACAACAACAACAACAATAATAATAAATATGAAGAGAAAAAGTCAGAGTGACCTGATGTTGACCTCTGTGTTCCACGTACCTGTGAAGTTGTGTACTTATACACATACCAACACAAACTTACACACACACACACACACACACACACACACACACACACACACACACACTGGTTTACCCCCGCTGATTCTGAAGTCATGGGATATGGGATGTGTTTGAAACTCCATGGTGACTGTCATGTGTGGCCACATCTGCAAACAACAAGCTCGAAGAAGCAGGCTCACCTGTACATGGACTGAATGAATTCCCACTCAATGACTGATTCTGCTTCAATGTCCATGAAAATCTTCTTTGCATATGTCTGCTTCTGTTTTATAGTCTCACTGTGCCTCCTCAGTCCCAGTGCACTGTAACTCTGAAACAGTGACCCACAATAAGAAAGATGTGGTCAGGTCAGGAACCCTGTGCCTCTGGTAAAATTTATAGACAAATCATCAAAGCTGTCGGGGGAAAGAAGAGTGCCTTCTAGTAGGAGTAATGTTCATTTGAAAATAGCTAATTGCATTTCTGCATGACTGAGCTCTAAAAAAGCTAGTCCTTAGGGTTCTCAGAAACAGTATGGAGTTCCAGTCTCCTCCCGGCTGCCTGCAGTTCAAGATGTAGAACTCTCAGCTCCTCCAGCACCGTGTCAGCCTGCAGGCTGCCATGCTTCCCTCTATGATCACAGTGAACTGAACCTCTGAACCGGTAAGCTAGCCCCAATTAAATGTTTTCCTTTATAAGAGTGGCTGGGGGTCATGGTGTCTCTTCACAGCAATAAAACCCTAAGACACCAGGCATGCAGGAAGTCCAGGTTCCACCTCCAGCATCAGAAAAACCAGGCATGATGTCGTTCCAGTAATCCCAACACTCCAGAGGAGAGACGGGAGGATCATGAAGTGCATCTTCCACTACATATGTTGAAGACTCAGAAACTGTACCTCCCTTATGTCACGCTGTCCCCTGCAATGGAGCATATTTCACGGTCCCTGCAGATCTTTTCTGCATCCCTGGTAGTGTTTCTATGTTTCCACTAGGCTTCTGTGCTTTTACTGCTGAGGTCTATGGCTCAGATTTTTGCCAGACTTTTCTTCTGAACTAATAAAGCTTTGTCTGCCCAGGAGAAGCGTGGGAAACTTCTAGGAGTCCCTTCCTTTCTGCAATCCTAGACCACGCAGATCCCTTACACCAGTGAGGTAAGTGGCAGTGTGCACGCCGGGCCCCCTTGTGCAGCTTTCTTGGTCACACTCCCCTGTAGGCCCAGGACGAAAAAATTTCATCTCATTTCCTGCTCTCTATTGCATGAAGCGGAAATTCCTGGTTGTATCATGTGATATAGGCTCACGTGATGTTTTGCTGACGCAAGACCCGTGAGAGGACTCGTGATGTTTAGAGAGAATATAAGTAGGACTCAACAGCCAGTGTCGGGACCGGGCACTTGCATAGCTAGCCATGCAGCTCCTTATTGGTCTCAAGCCTCTGCTGTCCTTCACTTCCTTGAGAGAGACACAGCAGAGAACTCCTGGCACTGCAGTTGGTCCTGGTCACTCCTGCTGGCTCTGTGCTGATTTGGTGGAGACCTGGCAGTTTCTGCTGGATCTTGCTGTCCTTGCTGATTAGTGTTTGGTGGTACTTTTGAACTGAGCTGTTAGTATCCTGATACTACTGAACTGGACTGCTGGTATCCTGACAAATGGAGAATGGAATCTCGACCAAAGAACTACTTGTAAACAGGTCCACATCCCCTTGTCCTGTCTGCCATCTTTTCGACTCTACCTTTGGACAGTGGGTGAGAAGGCGGGGGTAGGGGGTTGGGGGAGTGTTGAAGTGTTCGAGAACCCTTATTAAAGTAGCTTTTGAAAAATCTAAGCCTACAATTGTGTACATGAAATAAATCACCTGTAGCCAGATCCTGATGGCAGGGAGCTTCTAAGACCTTATAGAATTTGACTTTCTTATAACATATGACAAAATTCAGTATGGTTTTAAATCATTGTTTGTTTTGAGACAGAGTCTTGCTATGTGGCCTATGTTGGCCACAAACTCTTGGCAATCCTTCTGTGTCAGCCTCCAGGATGCCGAGATTACAGGCTTGTATGATCAGCTCTGTTTCAAAACTTCTCAGCGGGGGGGGGGGGGATTCATTTATTTACTCCTACTCAGGAATTCTACTCTTTTTTTTTTTTTTAAAAAGGTTTACTTTATTATATATAAGTACGCTGTAGCTGTCTTCAGACACACCAGAAGAGGGCATCAGATCCCATTACAGATGGTTGTGAGCCATCGTGTGGTTGCTGGGATTTGAGCTCAGGACCTCTGGAAGAACAGTCAGTGCTCTTAACCTCTCAGCCATCTCTCCAGCTCAGGAATTCTACACTTAAGAAGTCACTTAAGAGGGGCAGGAGAGGGGTTGGGGCTTTAGTTCAGTGGTAGAGCGCTTGCCTAGCAACCGCAAGGCCCTGGGTTCAGTCCCCAGCAAGAGGGGCAGGAGAAATAGCTCAGTGATTAAGAGCACTGGCTGCTTTCTAGAGGACTGGGTTTTAATTCCCAGCACCCACCTGGCCGCTCACTGCTGTCTGTAACTCCAGTTTCCAGAGATCTGACACACTCACACAGATATCCGTGCAGACATCAACACACATGAACTTAAAAAAAAAAAAAAAAAAAAAAAAAAAAAAAAAAAAAAGGTCTAGGCTGTGGTGGCTCATGCATTTAATCCCAACACTCAGGAGTTCCAGGACAGCCAAGCCAAGCTGGAAAAAAAAAAAAAAGTCACGTAGAAAACTGGAAGTCTCCTTTGAATGGAGATTTGAAGGAGCAAGAGTGAAGTGGTTAGTGTGGGGTGGATACATAGTTAATAGTTGTAAGTTGACAGAGTGGACAGGTGGGTTGGTGTGGGGCAACTCCAAGAGGGAAATTAAGAGCAAAGTAAGAGTGACCCAAACTGAAGAATACACGACTTTCGAATAGTCTGAAAACAGCATATAATAAAGTTTAGAGTTGCCAGAGGCCTCATCAGCTATAGGCACTTGCCCAGGGGCCCGACAACCTAGGTTTGATCCCCTGGATCCACATGGTGAAGGGAGAGAACCAACTCCTCCAGGCTGTTCTCCAAACACGGACATGACACCCGCTCAAACATAGGCACACAGACACAGCAAATAAATACGCCAACACAGTCAGTTCAATAGTTTGTTTAAGGCTGGGTATGGGGAGTCTCCATAATCCCAACCCTAGAAGGTATACATAGAAGGATGTGGAGCTCAGGGTCATCCTCCATTATAGAGACCAGCTTGGGTGACAAAAGACTTCCTTTCATTAAACAAAAACAAGCCTATTTAAAGAGTGGTGTGTTGTTGCACTTGGGAGGCAGGGGTAGGAGAGTCACCCCAAGTTCAAGGCCACACAGGGATGCACAGTGAGACTTTTCCTCAAAAAGCCAAGAAAAGCAAATTGATAGAAATAATCTGGAATAGGTTGGCTACAGTTTTCTCACTGCACAGAATTTGCTAACGGGAGCAGAAGGGCCACCACAAGGTGGCGCTCTAACTACATCCATCGCCTCAGACTGGCTTCCTGAGAGCTTTATTTATTTATTTTTTTAACTCTTTTCCCCAGTCTTTAAGGGCCCTAACTAGAGGTCTGTCACACTCCAGCCATAGTCAGCCCCCCTATCATTAGTGCCAAGCCTTCCTCCTGAAGCAATGACAGTGTCAATTTCAGCCACGGGCAACGACGGGGCAAATACAGCTGTTGTGCCGTTTAGGATAATTGCTCCAGGGCACTGGGAGACAGCGTTATAATCTCAGCGCTTACACAGACGTATACCATATTTCGGTTTCCTGTTTTAAGTCCTGTCAGCACTCTGTGTCATGAACTTGTGAATCTATTCAACTAATGTGAGTCCGGAATTAATCTGCCCACGGTTTTACAATGTGCTCGTGACCCCATGTTCTCATCTTACAGCGTGCTGTCCCCATCCTACCTGGACTCAGAACAAAGGGCACACTCTCAAAACAAAACAAGCAACAACAAACAAACAAATAATAAACAAACCAACCCCCCCACCCCTCCCCACCCCTGTCTCTTATAGACTCTACTGGCCCCCAGCTCTCTATGTAGCTGTCCATGGTCTTGAGTTCTTAACCCTTCTTCTACCTCTATCCCAGTGCTGCGGTTACAGGCAAGTGCTATGGTTCTCAATTTCTGTAGTGTCAGGGATGGACCACAGGCTTCTATACACTCTACCAGCTGAGCTATATCTGAGCCTCCTGTCCACTGCCCCACCCAAGATGGGATCTTGTCCTATGTTCTCTGTGTGGCCCAGACTGGTCTTGAACTTGCCTTATAGAACTGGTCTCAGACTTTAAACGATCTGCCTGCATTTGTCTCCCAAAGGCTGAGATTGTAGGTGAATGTCACTGCGTCTGGCTGCAAAGGCCACTTTACCCTGCCTTGTCTGGCTCCCTCCTATCTACTTCCACCGTTTCTGGGAGTCCATCCATCTTTCGGGCTGTTTTATTTTCCTCAGGCATCTGAGGAAAGTTTCTTATTTTCAGCCTCCATCCCGGTCCACGGTGCTTTCTGCTTGTTCCATCTCTCATGTTCTGCACAATTTCTCACCTAGTGAGAGGAGGAATAGAGAAGTAAATAAAGCAGCCTCTAAATTCAGTGTCATGGCTTGGGCCTGTGACCCTCGAAGCTGTGCAGCTGATGCAGGGGGATAGCCACGAGTTTGAAGACAGCCTGCACCACAGTCTTATCCTTATTTTTTGCTGTGATGAGACACCATAACCAAAAGCAACTGGGGAGGAAAGGTTTATTTGTTTTACACTTCTTCCAGATCTCAGTTCATCATCAAAGAAGTCAGAACAGGAACTCAAACTGAGCAGGAACCTGGAACCAGGAGCTGAGGCAGAGGCCAGGGAGGGATGCTGCTTACTGGCTTGCTCCTCATGGCTTGCACAGCCTGCTCTCTTATAGAACCCAGGACCACCAGCCCAGAGACGGCACCACCATCGATCAGTAATTAAGAAAATGCTCTGCAGGCTTGCCTACAGCCCTGTCTTATGGAGACAATTTCTCAAATGAGGCTTCTGATGACTCTGTGTCAAGTTGACATGAAACTAAGCAGAACAACCTCACGGCAGGTTCCGGGTCAGCCTGGGACTGGGCCACAAAGTGAGACCTTGTCTCAACAACAATAACAAAACTCCAACCTGAGTGTGAGGGGGGGAACGTTGGGGGATGGATATAATCAAAATATATACACATATGAAAGTATCATAATAAAATCTGTTTTATATGATTAATATATCCAGATAACAAATTTCTTAAAAATAGGGCTGGGGCAATGTCTCACAAACACAAGGATCTGAATTTGAACTGCCAGCTCCTGAGAGTCAAGTGTAGCCACATCTACCTACACTCCCAGGTCCAGGAATGTGATGGAGGGGATCCTCTGCCCTCCCCAAAATAACTCAGCTCCAGGTTCATTGAGAGATCTTGTCTGTTAGGAACAAGGCTGAGAGTGATGACATAGCACGCACAACATTCTCTAGCCTACACACACACACACACACACACACACACACACACACACACACCTTAATCTCAGCACTCAGGAGAGAGGCAGGCAGATCTCTGAGTTCAAGGTTAGCTTGGTCTACACGAGTTACAGACTAGCCTTTCAACAACAAAACTACTTTAAAAGGAACTGGAGGGATAGCTCAGCAGTTAAGAGCACTAACTGCTCTTCCAGAGGTCCTGAGTTCAAATCCCAGCAACCACATGGTGGCTCACAACCATCTGTAATGGGATCTGATGCCCTCTCCTGGTGTGTCTGAAGACAGCTACAGTGTACTCATATACATGAAATAAATACATCTTTAAAAATAAGTAAGAGATACCAATAGGAACAGCAGTAACAACAAAAGGCTCTGTAAAGGCTTTGCTCAATATGGAGTCTAAGGCAGAGATGAAAATAACCAGAAATCCAAATCCTAATCCTTCAGGCAGCTGGGATTAACCACATCTCTGCACAGAACCTTTAGATGAGTCTACGTGGAAAGTTCAGTGCACAATAGTGAACCACAGGTCAGGAGAGCATCCCCAGTGCTTATAAGGACCTCCCAATCTCCAGTCTGAGCAGCATAGCCACTAAGCCTGTACAGGACTCAGGAGGTCTAAGCAGTTACCTGGAGCTGATATAGCAGAGCACAGGCAGGTACTGGGAACTCTGTGTGTGGTATGTGTACCTGTGTGTGTGTGTGTGTGTGTGTGTGTGTGTGTGTGTGTGTGTGTGTGTGTGTGAAGGAGGGGAAGGGGGAGAGAGGGAGGGGGAGAGGGAAAGAAAATGTGTGTGTATGGAGAGAGAGACAGAGAGACAGAGAGACAGAGAGAGACAGACAGACAGACAGAGAGAGACAGAGAGAGACAGGGCCTGGTATGGGCTTTTGAAACCTCAAAGCCACCCCCACTGACTTACTTTTTCCAACAAGGCCACACCTCCTAATCCTTTTCAAACAGTGCCGCTCCCTGATGACTAAGCATTCAAACATACAAGCCTAAGGGAGCCATTTTTATTCAAACCATTTCACCTGGCAAGAACTTGGCTGACCAAGTCATCTTTGAGCCCCCAACCCCTATACCATCCTCTTTTACAGCAGAGTCTTCCTGTGTAGCTCTGATTTGCTGTGAACTCAACTACATAGCCCAGTCTGAACTCAAATTCATGACAGTCCTCCTGCCTCACCTTCCCACGTAGGCGGGATGAGTGACTGAGGTAGCACACTTGGCCTAGTTCCTTCTGTGTCTTAGAGTTCATCTTACTCCCAAGGATTTGTAAGATCCTGGAATGCAGGCAATCTCCGGGAACCCAAGAGAGGTGGCATCCACCTATGCCTGTGTCTCTGCCTCTCTATTACCCTAAGTGCTGTGTGCTTACTGAGCCCAACAAATAACAGCCTGGCTCAAATCCCAGCCATCCTTCTCCTCGTGCTTTATGAAATAGTGGCAAAAAGATAGCATCTTGGGTGTGGTTCTGAGAGAGCTGGGTCCCTCTAAGTATGCCCTTTCATGAATAAGCCAAAATTCCTTTCTTTTGGTTTGCTCACTTTTTCTTCCTTCAACCCCTCTGGATTTTTACTGAGTATTCTTCAGTTCTGTGCTAGAACTACAGAGACAAACAAGACCACTTTTGCAATCTCCATGGTGTGACGTTAGCTTTAATTATCAACTAAACACAACCTAGGAACACTTGGAAAGAGACATTCAATGAAGGGTTGCCTATATTGGTTTGGCCTGTGGGTATGTATATCTTAGGGGCATTGTAACACAGTCTGGCCTTGAACCGCTGTAATTTCTTGAATTGGTATGCCAAGAGCTGTGACTATAGGCACAAACCATCATGACTGCCGGTGCTAACGAACAGACTCGTTAATAACCAGAAAATATGTATTATTAAATTCAAGTTCCAAACAGAGAGTGTGAGCTTGGATTTGACGTGCCGTCTCAGTAGTGAGGTTGATATTTATTTCGTGGAGTAATGATAATGACCTATGGGGTGGGAAGTGGCGTGTAGCTCCGTTGGTCGAGTGCTTACCTAACGCTCACAGATCAACAGAGTTTGGTCACCAGCACCAGGTATGGTGGAGCACACCTGTAATTCAGGAAACAGAGTCGAGAGGATCAGGAGTTCGAGGCCATCCTCAGGCCACAGGATGGCTGTGAGGTCAATGCCTACAGGGTAAGATGCTATCTCCAAGCCAAAGGAAAAGCAACAACACAAGGAAGGGCCTGCAGGGGCGCTGAGGGGTGGGCGGACTCAGTGGACACGGATTCGGTCCGCTTTCCTCCTCCCTCCAGCAGGACCAGATGTGCTCAGAAACCTTGGTTCTCCTTGAGTATATGTACATCTGTCAAAATTCCTGTCAATTTTAGCCCAACTGCCAAGGGACTGAACAAAGAGAGTTAGCGATTAACTTCAAAGAACTTTGTTGGAGAGGAATAAAGATATTTAAGGCCTATTTTGTGAACTAATTGCATTTGCATATTTATGGGATTTACTGATATAGCAGTAATTAAAAACTATTTAGTAGTCTTAAAGGACACATAACTCAGTCGCCGTTTGCATAATAAACACTTCCTTATTATGTTTGCATAATAAGCACTCTCTCCCTGCTTCTTCCAGAAGACATTGGTCCATCTAAGAGGTGCCACGTCCTGCTCACAAATGGAGAAGCATGGTACAGGGGTTTCTGGAGCTGTGGAGAGGGGCTTCTGAAAGAATATTCTTCTTGCGATTCTCTTAATGGTGGTGGGCATGGCCTGAGTTGCTGCTAGAGAATGGCAGACTCAAGCCTTACTTGAGGTTTTGGCTTACTTTGCCCCAGTGTTATTCCTTGAGGATTCTGAGGTACGGGCCTATAGCCTCAGCACACATACACACACACATGCACACACATCTCTTGACTCCAACTTTGCATCTTAAATGTACTGATTTGAGAGGCATGGAGAGTTGGCTCCATGGTCTACAGCACTTGTTGCTCTTGCCAAAGAACCAGGTTCAGTTCCCAACTCCCACAAGGTGTTCCATCACCATTCTGTTTCAGGGAACGCAGCACCCTTTCTGACCTCTAGGCACTAGGCAGGCCTGTAGTGCACGCACATACACACACAAATACAGGCAAGACACTCGTACACAGAAAATAAAATCAATGAAAAAAAATTGTCTACATAATGAGTTCCAAGCCTGCCAGAACGATCTATGTAGTAAGAAGCAGTCTGGAGGCTGGGGGTAGGGTTGGGGGACTGAAAGGTTTAGCTGAGAATCTAAAACCATTGAGTAAAATATGGGAGAGTTAGACAAAGGAGAGAGCTGAGGCAGTGAAAACTCTCCTGAAGACACGGTACCCACGCAAACTCCTGGCCGGAGGCTGCAGCCAAGAGCTGTGGCAGGTAGCAGCGCCAGACTGCTGTTAAATCAGCTAACGAAGGTCATAATGGACCTGCATTACACATCATTAGCAATGGCCTTGCAGTAACAGATGGGCACATGAGAAAGTGCAAAGAAAAAGAGGGAGGGAATGTTCCCGAAGGGTCTGCCTTAGAGTCACGACACACTAGAATGTGTGGCAAGAGACCATGGGGATCACCATCTCAGTTCAAACCTCTGCACAAGGGGAGGCTTCCCAATCCCTCCCCTAGAAAGACGCTACCAACCCAGCTGTACTCCCTCTTGTCCAGATTCTTCCCCATGAGCCAAAGCAGACTCTCAGAACTGTCAGGAGCAGACAGGAAGGGGCCAGATCGATTCTTGGTGAGCCAAGCTCACCAACAAAATCAGAAGGCTGGTGGAGAGAGCTCTCCTCTCCCACCTCCAGCCACACAACTCTTTCACAGCCAATTAGCTGCAGCCTTGACTAGCTAGTGTGCAGTTACCACATCAAAGACTATCTCTAGGGGTTGGGGATTTAGCTCAGTGGCAAGCGCAAGGCCTTGGGTTCGGTCTCCAGGGGGGGGGGGACTATCTCTGTTTGTTAATGGGGGGATTAGCTTGCTTCTTTTCATTTCTTCTTTGTTGAGACAAGGTCTCCTGTAGCTCAGGCTGGCCAGAAGTCAAGCTCTCCTGTAGTCAAGGCTGGATTTGAACTCCTGGTCCTGCCTCCTCCTCTCAAGTGTTGAGGTTATAATTGTGAGCTGCTACACTGGGCCCCGACAAGGACATTATTTTATTTATTTCTTAGTGTATGTGGAAGCGGTGTCTGCACACTGGTGTGCACAGGTACACGGACACTAGAGGGACTCCTGCTCAGTAGCCAGAGAAGAGAAGGTAATGTCACAAAAAGTAACCATATTCAATCCATCGAACAGCAACACAAGCCACAAGATGGCTCATGGGGAAGGGGTGCTTCCCCCCTAAGCCTGACAATCCAACTTTGGTTTGATTGGGACCCCATTTGAGTCCCCAGGACCCACAGTCTCCATGTACCCCAAAGCACTTGTCCACCCCCACATACAAAATAAAGAAATAAAAATAATTTTAAAGGGACATTAAAAAAAAACTTTTATCGAAGGATGTTAAACATTAATAGTTCTCATCTTCCAGAAGCCTAGAAGCATCTTGTCTGAGTTACTTTGTGGACTGTGCGCAGTGAAAATTTAAAAAGCATTCCTATATATCAAAAATCAATGCTTCCCTTAATTAAAGGGGCCTAGCAGAAACAAAAGCACTCTTTCCACTGTATTGTTTGTAGTTGATGCTCATTAGACAATACCAGGTTCCCATTAGCTGCTTGTAACTCAAGAGCCCAGTGACTGTTCCCAGAGACCGAAGATGTTCCTGCCTACGTCTGATTTAAGGCAACAATCTGGATCTCAATTATTAATGAAATTAGGGTCCTGAATGCCAGCAAGAACATTGCCTTAGGTAAAGGCTGGAAAGGAAATCATATTAGCCTGGAATTTCCTCTCCTTGGGGCCCCCTCTAAAATTGCATTATTCACTTAGCTGGCTCCTGTAAGGGAGATGGAGTCTTGGCCATCATCCTAGGGCACAGCCAAATGGAGAAGCTTGTGGGCTTCGTGAAGGCATTAATCCCCAAACCTCTGTGCGGTGCACATGTGCCTGTCCAGTCGGATGTTTACAAAATCGCACCAAAGTTACCACAAGTGAGCAGACAGGAGACGAGGGTGGAGGGGCACTGAGAGATGCAAGGTCGAGCAGTGCTCTCGCTCGCCCGACCGCCCGACCGCAGTCATCGCTCGTCTCTGGTACCTGCCCCAGAACAATAGGCAAGTGCGATGATTCTTCTGTGGTCCTGCCTCCTGGTGGCTGTCGTAGGTAAGTCCTGTGAATGATTCTGCCGGGCGCTGTCTGTAGTGCCCACACTGTGCCGGGAACACCTCAGATCTGTTCCTTTGGACTCATGATCTGTTAAATGCTAGCCCTATGAAGCTTTGCAGAGACCAGTGATGTGTCTCTGACACTCCCCTGCCACCCCCTCACCCCCCCCACCTCCGTCTACACAGGTGAAAATTCACTCCAAAACATTACTTCCACGGGAAAATGTTCTCTTCTGAAGAAATCCAGCTCACTCAGGTGGTTTATGTTGTTCGGGGCAATCTCTTTCAGATATGCACAGATAATGTGTTTTAGGATCCCAGATAACCTTGGCTTTATTATAAACCTTTAGCAGAGCAGAGAAGAGTCCCATGGATTCGTCTCAGCTGTGTATCATTTTGATATCACAGTGTTTGAATCCAGCTTTGCAGAAACTGCGGAAGCGGCCAGTTAACTGCTGAAGGCAGATGTAAAGGCATGTAAGTTTTAAGTACACGATTTCTATGAAACTACTTTAGCGGTTATGTGTGTTTTAATGTATGGAACGATACATCAACAGTGGCATTGACTCTACTGAATTCGACTGTTTTAGTTAGGATGCAACTGATTTTTTAAAAATGTGGATTAACCAAGAATCTATGGGTTGTCCCTACCCTTACCTGGGCATGTTTCATTCTCTTTGTCTTAAAACCCACTTTTTTAATTGGATTTTTTTATTTACATTTCAAATGTTGTCCCCTTCCCCCACCCAGCCCACCCAACCCACCCACCCCTTCCTGCCTCCCCACCCTGACATTCCCCTACACTGGGGGTCTAACCTTGGCAGGACCGAGGGCTTCCCCTTCCACTGGTGACCCAAAAAGGCTATTCATTGCTACCTATGCAGTTGGAGCCCAGGGTCAGTCCATGTATAGTCTTTGGGTAATGGTTTAGTCTCTGGAAGCTCTGGTTGGTTGGCATTGTTGTTCTTATGGGGTCGCAAATCCCTTCAGCTTAAAACCCATTCTTTAATCTGGTAATGCGTCCTTTCCTTCATCCCAACTGTGTACAAAGAGAAAAGGAAACCTGTCTTTGTCAGCGACTCCTAGCACAGTACTTCTGTTCATCTTATGTTTATTCTCTACCTTTTTGAGGGTTCTCCTAGAGCTTGGGTCTGAATTCTCAAAGTTTAAAATAAAACCGGAAGTAGGACGAGTCAGTTATGGAGACAAATAAAGGCATTCGGTAGCTAGAGAGCTAGACATTTACCAACTCAGGAAGAAAATGTTGGAAATGATTTTTTTCCTTCCTATTTGGCAGAGAAGAAGAATAACCACATAAATCCTGGACATTTAACTTCCAGGATAAAAGCCCGTCTTAATTATAAGAGTGAAAGAGAGGAAGTTTCATTAATGCCAAATGGATTTCTTTGCAGAAAATAACCACCAACATGAAACTAAGATAAAATAGATAAACGATGTCAAGTACACTCAGGAAATTCTTTTTACCAGCTTTTCTCTCTGATGTTTTGTACTGAGGTTGGATTTTGGTTCTCAGTGGGGCAAGAACAGAGTCGAATGTCCAGGACCTCCTCAGGAGTCATGCTAAGGACATTCATGACAAAGAACCAGGCATTTTACTAAGTAATTTAGAGTTGACTTGTAACCGTCAGAACTGAGCTTTTCTGTGTGCCGAGAGTATGCTAGGGATGAGGCTAGCCCACCTCCAGCTTCACTGCTCGCCAGCCACAAGGCCCACACAAGTCAATTCATTCTTCAGGCAGTTTTTCAGGGCCTTGCACAGCCTAGGCTAGCCTCGAACTTACTGGGTTGCTGCGTGTTGAAATCTGAACCCCCTGTTTCCGTCTCTCAAATTCTAGATTAAAGTATATACCACCCCACCCTGTTTGTGTGGTTGTAAAGGTGGAACTCAGGCCTTCATGCATGTTAGGCAGGTGCTTTACCCAGTGACCCTCATCCCCAGACCCTTAATATTCATGAAGACTGGTTACTGGAAGTGTAATGTGCAACACAAATGTAAGATATTACCAACCCGAAGCACAGGCTCTGGAAGACCACTGTCTGTTTCTGCTCAGTAACGGACCGTGCACGGCGTATAGGTTTTCCTTCCAATGGCCTACTCAGTGCTGTTCCTAATATTTGTAGACAGCCAGGTCACCACAGTGTCATGCCTAAGAGGAGGTTCTCTGAATGCAGACCAGCTGTGCTTTGACCCCAGCCTCTTCACTTGTAAGCTATTTCCCTGGGCAGCTGTGTCCTCACAGCTGTAGTACGTATGCCATCCTTACACACACACAAACGCACACACACAGACACACACAGTCACATACACACATACACACTCACACACTCACACACACATATCCACACACACACGTATACAGACACACATACTCACACATAGACACACACATAGACACACACATAGACACACACACTCACACATATACAGACACATTTACACACACAGACACACACAGACACACACATAGGCACACACACTCACACATATACAGACATACATACTTACACACACAGACACACACACATATACAGACACACACACTCACACACACATATACAGACGCACACACAGACACACACACAACAGAGACATGCACATACACAGACACACACACAGCAGGGACACACACACACACTCAGCAGAGACTCACACACATACAGCAGACAGACAGACACATACATACCCCAAACCAAATCAAATCCAAACAAACAAAAACAAGTGAAAAAGGAAGAATGTTTTGTTGTTGTTGTTGTTGCTTTTGCTGTTTTTGAGACAGGGACTCTGTTTAGTCTGGGCTGGCATATAACTCAGTATGTAGCCCAGGCTAGCCTCGGATTTGTGATTCCCTGCCACAATCTCTGGAGGGCTCGGATTCTAGGCATGTGCCACCATGCCTGACTTTGTATTCCTATTGTCCTTTCAGATCCCTTCGCTGCCAAATACTGTGTAGTTCAGTCCCTAACACATTCCGCTCTACAGAAACAATCCATGTGACTAATGGAAGTCGGTTATCGCATCTGAGGAGGCAGGGTTGACTGGGAATCTCTCCTGAGCCCGCCGATAGCTTCCATCAGTGTCTGTGGAAACAGCCTCGAACTCTGAGTCATTTAGCGCTTGTGTGAATGTCACATTAGCTTTCAAGGGGGCATCATTTGCTGCTAATTAATGGTCACTTAAATCCTTAATCTCTCTCCTGTAATTGATCTTTCTCCTCACGCAAATTTGCATTCATAGTAGAAATGCAATTTATTTCCTCTCAGCTTATGCCAGAACCCTGCTCCATGTGAGCTTGCTTCCATTTGCTTTTGATTTTTTCCTTTTGTTCTTAGTCCTAGCTTCCAGAACTTTCTCTTTTTAACCCAACACTTCCAACACATTCTAGAAAGGCTGGTTCTATCCACAGGAGATTTCCTAGGTAAGAAAGCAGAGACTGGAGTCCTTGCGAGCACAGGCTACAAGGGAACACGCCTACATCCCTTCAGATTATACTTTAATTCCACCTCGGATTTCCTGTGTTGAATCCTGCCCATTTCAGGACTTCTGCAACTGAGACTTGAATTGGGAGTTCCCAAGAGAGGCTAAAAAAAAAAAGCTGCCGCCCAAAGCAAACTTTGTAGGGAGATCAGCCGGTTTTGATGTTCCCGACTTCCCCTCCCTGGTGGGGTGGGGAGAGTTACAACGTTGAGAAATGTTCTCAGGTAGACAGTCACACCACACGTTTTGACAATAACAATTCACAAAAACCTTAAAAACTAAACGATGTCCCGTGCAAGGCGTCCACCTCCATCCTGCATGCCTGAATAGCTTCTTCCAACCTAAGCTGCTCCTCTGTGGGTGAACAGTCATGGAGTTAAAACGTTCATTAAGTTCCCAGTTCTGGTAGTAATGAAAGCAGATCTACTGCCCGCCTCCAGCCTCAGACTGCAACTCCAGCATCCACTAGGCGCCACTAAGCTCCACCAGCAGATTTTTTGTTTTGTTTTTTTTGGGGGGTGGGGCTTCGAGTCTTCCCCCACCGCACCCCCACCGCACCCCCACCCCCACATTGATAAATCACAGAAATTGCTGCTTGTGGTGGCAGGTGGCAGGTGACTGCATTCATCAAGAGATGGCTCCAAATGGGATTGTTGTGCAGGGAGTAGCGATCTCATCCAGTTTCCGACTGGATCCCTCAGACCGTCAGGAGCTCATCAAAATAGGGCAATCCACACGCAGGACACCGCAGATAGCTTTCATCCCACACCATGTCAGGAGGTGTGCAATTTGCTTCAGTCCAATGACTTATCGAAGCTTCAAAATCCCCCAAGGGTTGGCAGGCGAAGCCTGTGAACAAAATAATCTTTTTGCAATTCAGAGAGAGCCCTCGCAAATCTGTCACTTCCAATCCCCTTCGCTTGTTCCTCTTGCTTGCTCTCCCCTGCCTCGACACCAATCATGACTCCTCTAACAAATCAAGATCCCTGGACCAGAGGAAATGATTGTTTCCTGAAGCCGGGGAGAATTTTCCCAAAGCAAAGATCTCATTTTCTGACAAGCACATTTTATTCAAAGACAGATGGTGTGAGAAAATAGATTTTTTTTCAATGGAAACAAAAAAAAAAGTGTGAATTGAACTCTCATTAATTCCATCATGTGGAAATCCATGCAGATCTTTAGGATCAATGGATTGTCCATTACACCCAGGAAATCAAAAGAAAAAGAAAACAAAAACAAAACTAAAACAGGCCTAGGGGATGGTTCAGTGGGTAAGAGTGCTCTGTTTTGAAAGTCTGAGGACCCAAGTTCTAATCCCCACCGTCCATGAAAAAAGCAGAGCATAGCTATGTATGCACCTACAGCTCCCGGACTGTAGGGGACAAAGGCATGAGCATCACGTGGCCTTGCTGGTTGCTAGTCTAGCTCCGTGTTCAGTGAGAGATCTTATCTTGAGGGAGCAAGTCAAAGACAGACAGGTCTGGACACCCAGTGTCCTCCAGGTGGAAACCTGTACCTGCCCACACTCACACACACAAACCAACATAGGGTTTAAGTTTGAGCTCAGGGTATAGGCGAATTTTTTCATCAAACCAATAGAGTATGTTACAAGAGCAGAGATGGAATGCTGCCTCGGAATGGCCACTGTGACTTGGAACTGTAGGGACAGACCTGCCTTGCTGAAGATTAATTTATGTATCTTTATGATGCAGTCTCTTTTGAGGGCATGTCCTAGTCTAGTTTCCTGTTGCCATGACAAACACACTATTGCGCCAGGAAGCGTTTGTGAACCCCAAAAAGACTACCAAGGAGCTCGAGCTTGGGCCACACCACGTCTCTGATGCAGGAGAATGGGAGGCCAATTTCAGGCAAGCAGTTATAGAGGCAAGAAGGGGATATCTAGCCTGGAACACATCTAACTGGGGGACCACTATGGCCTTTGACGCAATTGGTGTTTTCTTCCTGATTGGTGGTTGTTGAGAAGTGAAGTGTTAGGGGCGGGCTTGTCACCTTGAGGTGCAGATTTGTTCGGGGAATAACCAGGAAACTGGTGCTAGACCTAGGTTTTGTTGGGGGCAGGCCAGGTAACCTGGAAACTACTTTATTAACTCAAGTTCAACCTTAGGAAGGTTCTCTAAGGTGGAGTCCCAAACCCAAAAGATCTGGTTTCTCAACACCAACCAAAAGCAGCTTTGCTCATCTTACAGGTTATAGTCTCTTATCAAGAAAGGGCAAGGCAGGAACCTAAGACCCTAGCAGCATGAACTGAAGCATGAACACTGGAACACTGCTTACTGGCTCACTCCCACACTCTGGATCAGTTGCCCTCTTAAATGGCAGAGGCCCGTCTGCCCATAGATGATACAGCTTACCATGGGCTGTCCCCCTGTGGCATCAATTAATAGTCCAGACAATCTCCCACAAACGTGCTCACAAGCCAGCCTGGGGGAGGCCATTCCTCAGCTGAGTTTCAAACTAGCAACAGAGAGATTAGCCATCACGGGGCACTTGGGCCATTGTCTGCTGGAGAGCCCACTGGCTGGCTGTGTATTTACACCGACCAACGTCAGCTGACTATTGCACAGAGAGTCACTACGTCACAGCCATGTGATTCTACAACCCACAACTCCCTAGAGATGCTCATTAACTTCATCACCTCAGCACCAGCTTTCTCTTTCTAGGTATTCTAGGCACAGCGACACCTCAGCCTGGGAATTCCTCTCTGCATCGCCTCACCAGGCAGCTGCTACAGCAGTACCACAAGGAGGTCAGACCAGTTTACAACTGGGCTGAGGCCACCACTGTCTACCTGGACCTTTGCGTCCATGCTGTATTGGATGTGGTAAGGACTGTCCTCCCTTGCTTGTTCTGGTCCTGAGTGATTGGCTGATCGAATAATTGATTGATCGAGATGGGTCTCATGTAGCCCAGGCTGGCCCTAAATTCACTTTGTGGCTAAGGATGGGCATTGGACTTCTGGGCACTGGGATCACAGGTTGCATATCTCCACAGCCAACTTCTTCCTGTCCTCCATACTTTATCCAGAAGTCTATTCCTGAGACTAGTTGAACTGCTAGGGCTAGGCAGCGTCTACATTCCCAGAGATGAAGTTGATTTACTTATCTTTTCCATTGTTATCGATAATTAAAATAGACATCCAGGTCTGGGGTTGTAGCTGTGAGCACCTCCCCAGTAAGATCCACCATTTTACCGTCTGAAATGTGAAAACCAGAAAACAAACAAGCAAAGAAAACCTCGGCTTTGATTGTCGTGAATTCATAAAGGGGTTTTCTAGATTGTTTGCGGAGGACAGGAAGAAGGACTCATCTGAGACCTTGTCTCGAAAACAAAACAAGACAAACAGAAAAATGTATCAAGAGAAAGGTTTGTTTTTGGCTCGTGGTTTTGGACATTCCATTCCTTGGCCGAGGGGTTTCATTGCTCTGGGGCCTTCAGCAGTACATACCACAGGATCACACATGCAGGAGCAAAGCCACTCAGTTCACACGGGGAAGAGTAGGAGGGATCCAGGTTCCCTTCAATGCCATATCCCTGGAGGAAGAGACCTCTTACTAGGCCCTCCCTTTTAAAGGTTTAATGTCCTTCTGATAGCATGAAACTGCTGACCTATCCTCTAACACATCTCAGTTGTGGTTTCCAGTGCTGTGACCAAAAGCAGCTTGGAGAGGAAAGGGGTTTTGATTTGTTTTTAAATACTACAACTTCCAGGTCACACCTCAGCACTGAAGGAAGTCAGGGCAAGGACTCAAGCAGGGCAGGAACCTGGAGCAGGAGCTGCTGTAGAAGCCATGAAGGATTGCTACTCACTGGCTTGCTCTTAATGGTTCCCTCAGCCTGCTTTCTTACAGAACACAAGACCACCTGTCTAGGGGTGGCTCCACCCACAGTTGGCTGGACCCTCCTCTCATCAATCATCAATCAAGAAAACACCGGACAGATTTGCCTACAGGTCAATACTTTGCAGGCATGTTCTTACTTAAGACCCTTCTTCACAGATGACTTTAGCTTGTGTCAAGTTGGCGTAAAACTTGCAAGCACACACACTGTCCTCTGGAGGACGATCAATATGCAAACCTTAGTGGTACTCTTTGTGTATCACCACCATAGCAAAGCTGCACTCATGTGCCACCAGCCCAGGGCTCTCTGGTGCTGTTTTTGGTATCCCTGTCTTTTTTCCCCAGTAAATCCCACTCATGTCACCCACTGAGTTGACCACAAACTGTGAATGTGTGTGTAGACACATACATGCCACAGCACATGCATACAGGTCAGAGGACAACCAGGGGTATTAGATGTTTCCTTCCTCCGTGTTTGAGACAGGCTCTCTCCGTTCATCTCTGCAGATGCCTGGCCCTTGGGCTTTTGGGGAATGCTCCTTTGCCCGGCTCCACTGCGCCATAGAAAAACCGTGATTGCAGAGTTTGCTAATGTGTCTGGCTTTATGTGGGTTCTAGGACCCCAAGTCACAGTCCTCACTCTTCTGTAACAAGTGTAACACATCGAGTTGTGTCCCCAGCCCTGCTCTCAAGCTTGGTATTTCTCCAAGGAAATAATAAACATGGAACCACAAACACATGACCTTTTGACCTTTGATACATTTTGTTTGTTTGTTTTTGTTTTGCTTTGTGACAGGTTCTTAGCATGTAGCCCACACAGAGCTTGAAGTCTTAGCAAATCCTCCTGCTTCAGCCTCCCAAGTATGGAGATTACAGGCAAAAATCACCACATCCAGCACTTTTTTTTTATGAAACTAGGACTCTCTCTCTCTCTCTCTCTCTCTCTCTCTCTCTCTCCACCCCTACATTTATTTAGTCCACCACAAAGAGACAGTAGTTGTGGCAGACACAGGTGAACAGCCCCTCCACGTCACTTCCCTGAGTCTCCACTGCAGTGCGGAATGACTGTCTATCCCTTCTTTCCTCAGTAGTATTCTAGGCCATTGTTCTTGATTTTTCATTCATTACTGGTTTAAAAACCCATTTTAATTGACTTTATCTTGTTCATTTACCAGCTAGAATGATTTTTTTTAATTCTTCTATTCCTTATATTCTTCCCTATCTCAGGTAACTTACACATTTTTAATAAATATTCAAGATAATAAGACACTTTAAGCATTTTTAATATTTTGTTTCAGTTATTTGTGATAGGGTCTCACGTAGCTCAGGCTAGCTTCGAATTTACCATGTAGCTAAGGATGACCCTTAACTCATGATTCTTCTGCCTCTATATTCCAAGTGCTGGGATTACAGACCTGTATGTACCACCACGCCTGGTTTTATGCAGTGCTGGGACCCTGCGCTATATTCCAGACCCAGACCCTTTTTTTCTATTTAGATCTTAGTGATAATATGCAGAATCTTTTTTTCTCTTTTTTTCTTTTCTTTTAATTTTTTTGAGACCAGCACTTTGCTATGTAGCCCAGGCCTGAATAGAGTTCATTATCCAGCCCGGATTAGTCTGGAACTAGTGGCCATCTTCCTGTCTCAGGCTGCTGAGTGCTTGGCTTGATTATGGGCATGATGGCCCATGCTGTATTCCCATCATTCTGGAGACAGAAACAAGAACATCAGGAGTTCAGGGCTAGTCCTGCATGGCAAGTTTAACACCAGTCTAAGATACACAGATTCATTCACTCATTCAATCAATGATACTCCCCAAATTCTTCCTTTTAACAACAACTTTCACTTTTGTTTGTTTGTTTGTTTTTAATTTTTTGGTTCATTTATTCGTATTTTATGTGTATGAGTGGATTGTCTTTGTGTGTGCATCACTGACATGCTTATAACCTGAGGAAGTCAGAATAGGGCATCAGATCTCCTGGAACTGAAGTTATAGACACTTAGGGATTACCATGTGGGTGGCAGAAATCAAATCCAGGTCTCCTGGGAGAGCAGGCATAACCACTGAGCCATCCCTCCGGCCCTTAAATTTCACTTTTTTCAGTTTGACTTTCCTGTAAACTAGCAAAAGTAACAGCCTTATGCTCTTAGATAGTATTGTTAAATTTAATGCCAGGAGCTATTCCTACACCAAAGACTTAGTATGACTCACACTGCTAATAGATCACTCCTTTAGGGTCCCTCTTTTTTTTTTTTTTTTTGGTTCTTTTTTTTCGGAGCTGGGGACCGAACCCAGGGCCTTGCGCTTCCTAGGTAAGCGCTCTACCACTGAATCCCCAGCCCCTAGGGTCCCTCTTTTTAACAGTCTCTTTTTAATTGGTTATTGAACTAGAATTCTGGAGACCTAATTTCTGGCAGCCGATGCTTTAGCTGGCTACAAGAGACAGCATTCCTTACCCTGTAGTTATTGGTGGATTATGATAACCATTCTGCTTCCCAGAGTCCAGGGGTAAACATGATCTGAATGAAGATACCTAATATGACAGCCACGATGTATACACCTGTAATCTCAGCACTTGGGAGGCTGAGGCAGGAGGATCCCTGTGAGTGTGAAGTCAGCCTGAGAGACAGAAAGAAGTTCTGTTTCAACAAACAAACAAATAAATGGCACACAATAAGAGCTGTCATGCAAAATCCCAGAGCAGGGGATAATAAGCCCCGGGAAGGGCTTAGGATGACTCTTAGCTCTTTCCTTAACCTTCTCCTTTCGATTTTATAAGATTAAAATAGTTTCTCAGCCTTCCCTTCAGAGGTTTACTTGCAGATAAATATAGAAAAGATATAAGGTTAGGGTGGAGGGATGGCTCAGTGGTTAAGAGCACAGACTGCTCTTCCAGAGGTCCTGAGTTCAAATCCAAGCAACCACATAATGGCTCACAACCATCTGTAATCGGATCTGATACCCTCTTCTGGTGTGTCTGAAGACAGCAGCAATGTTCTCACACAAAATAAATAAATCTTAAAAAAAAAGATATAAAGTCTTTATATTATATTTTCCTTTGGAACAAGTGTATCAAATTGAACTTTTATAATCCAGCTCTTCCTGCCTTGGTAAAAGGAAGTAAAATCATTTCATTCAGTGGAGTCATGCATTATAGGTAAGGAAACACTATTAGTTTTTTGAAGATGTGTCTGCCCTCACCATGTTGTAAAGTAGTCTTATTTGCTGCTAGATTAGATTATCTCATGGTTAGAGTACATTTTCTGTCGCACGTGTTCATGTATGCAAATTTGTATAGGGGTGCTGTGGGTGTATGCAGAAGCCATAGGGCAACCTCACTGCCATTCCTGTTTTAAAATTATATTTTTATTTGTTCTCCACCCCCCCCCCGTGTGTGTGTGTGTGTGTGTGTGTGTGTGTGTGTGTGTGTGTGTGTGTGTATTTGAGCCACAATATGCAAGTGAGAATCAGTTTTCTCCTGCTATTCCATAGGTCCCAGGGATTGATCCCAGGTTGTCAGGGTTTCTGTCACACATCTTTATTTGGTGAGTCATCTCACAGGCCCCTTAGCTACCATCCTCAGAGGCCGTCCACTTTATTTGCTTCCTTTTAAAACAGAGTCTCTCGCTCATCAAGTAGGCTAGGCTGGCTCCCCAGTGAGCGCCAGGAACCCACCTGTCTCTGTCCCCTTAGCTCTCGAATTATAAGAGGGAGCCACTGCTTCTAGCATGTGTTTCTTTTAACATAGGTTTTGGGGATTGAAATTTGGTCTTTATGTTCATAAATGTCCTCGTTTGCTTTTTGGTGTTGTGATAAAATATCGACCAAAGACAACTTGGGGAGGAAAGAGTTTGCTTGGCTTCTAGGTTATAGCCCGACATCAAAGGAAGCCAAGGCAGGAACCTAGAGGCAGGAACCTGGAGGCAGGAACTGAAGCCTACTGGATTGCTTCCCCAGGCTTGCTCAGTTTTCTTTTCTTTTCTTTTTTCTTTCCTTCCTTTTACCATTCCTTTCTTCATTTCTTCTTCCCTCTCTCTCTCATCCTCTCCTCTTTTCCTTTCTTTTTTTGACCGTGTCTCTCCACACAGCCCTGGCTGTCCTGGAACTCGATATGTAGACCAGGGTCTGCCTCCCAGGACTGAGCTTAAAGACCACCATGCCCGGCTCAGTTCTCTTTCTTATACAGCCCAGACCCCACCTGCTCAGGGATGGCACCACCCACATCCTTCTTCAATTCTCAATTAAGAAAACACACCCCACACATGCCCACAGACCAGTCTGATGGAGGCATTTCCTCAGCTGCAATTTCTCATGTTCCGATTTGTGTCAAGCTAACAAACACTGTATGACAACAAGGTAAACACTACTGACTGGGCTGTCTTGTCTGTCTGGCCACCAACCACCCCTTTGAGCATTGGGATCATAGCCCGTGTCACTATATCGCACTTGGATATAGCAACTTTTTTTTTTAGATATTGGGAAGGTTCTTATACTTCTGCTTTCATCCTTTGTACAGCCTTGCCTTGTCTTGTATTTTTCAGTATTTTGAGGAAGCTGGGCCTTGCTTTTCAGTCTATTTCCTTTATAATCTTTCAAACCTCAGCTTCTAAACGAAAATTCTCTCAGCTCTCCACGGTAACAATGATGTCTTTCTTGTTTCAATCCACCTAAGTCCATGTTTTTTGTTTTTGTTTTGTTTACTTGTTCTGAGAAAGGGTCTCTGATAGCACAGGCTACCTTCCAAATTCACAGTGTAGCCAAGGCTGACCTTGAACTCCTGATACTCTTGCCTCTACCTCCCAAGTGCTGGGATGACAGATATATACCCCAAAACCTGGCCTGAATCTGTGTTTCTCATTGGGCATAGTCAGTTGGCAAATTTCCCATTTTTGCCATGTGTAGTCAGGCACACTTGTAACACCGGTACTTTAAAGGTAGGAACTAGAGGATGAAGAACTCATGCCATCTCAGCTACAAAGGAAGTTTGAGGGCAGCCTGGGGTACGTGAGACCCCCTGTCAAGAAACAACTGCAACCAAAAGTTACTGTCCCTAATTTGCTATAAGGTTTTTGTTTGTTTGTTTTTGAGACAGGGTTTTTCTGTGTAGCCTTGGCTGTCCTAGAACTTGCTCTGTAGACCAGGCTGGCCTGGAACTTGCTCTGTAGACCAGGCTGGTCTGGACTGGAATTCAGAGATCCAGCTGCCTCTGCCTCCCAAGTGCAGGGATTAAAGGTATGAGCCACGGCTGCCTGGGTTGTTATAAGATTTCAGATGGAAAGATTTTGTTACTTTTATTATTTCCTGCCACATGCATTGTAATATATTTTACTTCTAAGATGCTAGATCAATACTGTAAAATAGCTAGCAATTAGGAAAACACTAATTCTAAGGTTATCTCTGTTGATGATTAGGTCACTCCAGAGACACTTTATAAATGTCACGATTATATGTTGATGCGCTTGCTCCAGCTAGTTCAGACGACATTAGTTGCAGCCACCCAGCACACAGTTCTGAAGGATCTGATAAAAATCACTCGCAGAGTCTGTTCAAACCAGCATGCTCCCTCTGTGAACAGCCAACTTGTCAGATGCCTCTGCCAGCAGCTGTACTGCTGGCAACTTTGTGTCTGAATGAAGAACTCGCAGCCTGGCTCCCATCATGGCTCCTTCTCCTCCCTTCTCATGTTTTGCCTCCTGTTTTGTTTATGGAACAGCCTACAGTCTTGTCTTCGAATTTCTGAGTATTATGAGTACCTTAGGGAAATCTGATTATGGAGATAATCTACTCAACAGTGAAGAGTTTCAATTTGTTTCTATTGAGTTTTGTCGATTCCGAATCCTGAATCCCGGATACCTTTGTACTCCAGTCCATTGACTAGAGCCTCCCAGCCAGACGTTGAGGCATCTGTTTCCATAGTCTCCGGAACTAGGAAAGATAAATAAGAATGTGAGGGAATTATCTGTATATTTGCTAACCACCAATTTAGATCTAAATAGACTCCCTCTGTTAGGAAGACTAATGAATTCCAATTCTCGGAAATATCCTTTGCTTTTAACAAGCAAGATGGAAGGTATCTAAAGAAAAAAAGAGAGGCACACAGAGGGAAGAGCTGTGAATAATGCCACCAGAGAACCAATTACATTCACCAGCTGGCATTGGGAAACTTGTATCTTTAACAAAAAAAAAAAAAAAAAAAAAAACCAAAAAAAAAAAAAGAAAGAAAAAAGTTTTTTGGCTTTAGCCTCCAACTACTTTTTGACTTTGTGTTCTTTAGGTCTAACTGATGAGTCTTGCTAGTTACCCCCATAAAATTCTAGGGCCAGAAAAAAAAATGTGTAAACCTCGTTTCTAGGTGTAAAACCAGCAAAGCAATAGGCAAGAGAGAAGTGAGGGCCAGTGCCAAGATGACTGGCAGCCAGAGTCATCTGGATCACTTGACAGCAGAAAAGAGAGAGACCATGCCATCGGATGGTCTCTTCCCAGCCATCGGACCAACAAGAAATGTCTATAGGGTCCTGTGACAGTGACAGAGAAATCGGTAAATAATGCAATTGTGGAAATAAAGACAATGTTCCTGTGAGATCCACAGGTAAAGGAGCTCCCTCCTCAGAACCTACATAGAAGGAGAAAACCCAGTTCTCAGATTGTCCTCTGACCTCCACACTAACACTATGGAATCTGTGTGCATCCAAACAGACACTCAGACACACAGACACGAATGTCATTTTTTTTAAAAAAGAAAAGTATTCCCATGAAAACACAGTTAATAGTTTGTTCCCCCTTAATATAAACTGCATTTTGGACTTTTAAAAAATATCTACCTGTAGGGGTTCCTCATGGATTATAACTAAGTCTAGCCGAACTTGGGTGCATAAGGTCGGTGGATCCCGTAATCACTAGACTCATACATTTCCTAAAGAAGTGAAGTGAGTAGCATCCCCTGATCTTGGTCTCTCAGTAGAAGACTTTTAAAAAAAAGAAAAAAAGGAAAAACCCTTCCAGAACCCCTGCTGAGCCAATCTTGGCTGGGGGTCCCCACTGGTCCTTCCACAAGCTGTTCCTTGGGGAAATATTTGTGAATTCAATCTTTTCACTTTGCATACCCGCTTTAAAACCTGCCTCTCTCAAGTATCTATTTAAAGTCCATAAAAATCTGTAGAACCAGTGAGTTCAAAGCAGCCTTTGTTGAGCCTGGAAAACAAGGCTCCCAGTCTCTCTCCCTCTTTCTTCTTTCCCACAGTACCTAGAGATGCGTATTCAGCCAGGACTCACTTCCTTGACTGTAAAAGAGGGAAACTTTAATCTAAAAAGGTTATTGTGTTTCCTTTGGGTTTGGGAGGTAGCTCAGCCCGGGGAAGCTTGCTTAGTGCGCATGAAGCCCTAGGTTCTTTTCCTCACCCTTGCTGGTGAGCGCCTGATTCAAGCACTAGGGAGGTGGAGGCCTAGGAAGCAAACTCAGATCTTCTGTGAGAGGACTCCTGACTGCTGAGCTCCCTCTCCGGCTCCCAGAGGAGCTTGTAAAGACAGGCTCTCAGTATTTTAGGCTGATCTTAAGCTACTTACATAGCCGAGGGTGACTTTGAATACTGGGTCCTCCTGTCTCTGCCTCCCAAGGGATGGGACCACAGGAGTGGAGCCACAAGCTTAGGTTTTGTTGAGCCGTGCTTCGACTTTGCCTGGTTGCTTAGCAAGTCATCCACTTGCCCTAGGTTTTTTGCAGTTGTTCGTAGAGCCTCTTAGGAGCCTTCATACTTCCTTGGTATGTGTTGTAGTGTCTTGGGGCCAGGGGGAGATGGCTTGGTTGGTCAAAGCACTTATTCCATTCCCAGAATTCACAGCAGAAGGCAAGAAATGACTCTTAACATGTGTGCCATGGCATATGCACGCAAACTCACCACACAACAACAACAACATTGATAATAATAATACTCTAATGCCTTATTCTCTTTTCTAATTTTATTATTTAGGCCTTCTCTCTTTCTTTTCAATAATGTAATTAAAATTTTGTTAACTCTGTTTACCTTTTTTTTAAAATTTTTTTAAAGATTTATTTATTTATTATATATAAGTACACTGTAGCTGTCTTCAGACACACCAGAAGAGGGCATCAGGTCTCATTACAGATGGTTGTGAGCCACCATGTGGTTGCTGGGATTTGAACTCAGGACCTCTGGAAGAGCAGTCAGTGCTCTTAACCACTGAGCCATCTCTCCAGCCCAAGGCATTTATTTTATGTATATGAGTACTCCATACACGTCAGAAGAGGGTATCAGATCCCATTACAGATGGTTGTGAGCCACCATGTGGTTGCTGGGATTTGAACTCAGGACCTCGGGAAGAGCAGTCGGTGCTCTTAACCACTGAGCCATCTCTCCAGCTTCTGTTTACCTTTATAAATTTAAAGATTTTTAATTTTTTTTGAAGTATATGTACTGGCGTTTGTGTGTGTGTGTGTGTGTGTGTGTGTGTGTGTGTGTGTGTGTGTGTGTGTACCACATGTGTGCAGCTCGCTCAGAGTTCAGAAGAGGGTGCTGGATGCTGGAACAAGTTCTCTTAACTGTTGAGCCATCTCTCCAGCTCTAACATATTTACATTTATTTTTTATATGTGTGTGTGTGTGTGTTTGCATGTCTTTACATGTGCAACAGTTTATGTAGGCCAGAAGAAGCCATCAGAGTCCTTGAAACTGTAGTCGCAGGCAGTTGTGAGCTGCCAGATGTGGGTCAGGGAACCACACCCAGGTCCTCTGCAAGAGCTGCCAGTGCACTTAACTGCCGAGCCATCTCTCCAGTCCCACATGAAACTTCTTAACTTTGGTTACCCCCCACCCTCTTTTCACTTGTTGCTTCTGCTCTTGAATCTAAGAAAACGCCACCAATTTCAAAGTCACAGGGATCTGAGAGCTTTCTAGTCTCAGCTCTAACATTCAGGCTTCTGATCCATTTTTATCGTTAATATTTGTAAGATACTTTATGTGTGAAATAACTCTTCTCTTTTTCTTTTACTTTTTAAAAAAGATTTATTTATCCTATGTATATGACCACACTGTCCGTGACACACCAGAAAGAGGGCATCAGATCCAATTACAGATGGTCGTGAGCCACCATGTGGTTGCTAGGAATTGACCTTTGGAAGAGCAGCTAGTGCTCTTAACCGTTGAACCATCTCTCCAGCCCCAACTCTTCTCTTTTGATCCCTAAAAGCATCTTAATTTTGGAATGTTTCTTTCTTTTTTTTTTTCGGAGATGGGGATCGAACCCAGGGCCTTGTGCTTGCTAGGCAAGCCCTCTACCACTGAGCTAAATCCCCAACCCCTTGGAATGTTTCTTACTGGGTGAGATATGGAAAACTCGGGGAAAGGGGCTTTCATTGTTGGTACTGCTACTGCTGTTGCAGGGGCTCTTTAAGCAAAGAGTCGCTAAGGTAAAAGGTGGCTCAATGGTTAAGAGCACTGGCTATTCTTCCAGAGGATCTGGGTTTCATCCCAGCCCCCAAATAGTAGCTCACCATCATCTGTAATTTCAACTTTGTGGAGTCCAGTGACCTTTCCTGGCTTCCACTGGCACCAGGCACAAACATGGTACACGAAGGCAAAAGTCTCATGCAGAAAATAATTTTGGGGGGCAGAAAATAATTTTTTTTAATTTAAAATATTGCTGAGTTATTGCAGACATGGGAACTCACATCTGTTGTCCTGAAGGTATACCTTACCAATATTGAGCTCATCAGTCTGTTTCATAAGCAGACGCATTTAAATACAAAGTAACCTAGCAGAAATGGCTGCATGTGTCAACACAGATAGCTCTCATGGAAGGATTATGAATAATATCTTGATTAGAAATAGAAGTTGGGTCTCATCTTTTCAGCTCAATGTTGGCTGAGACCTACGTACTTTTTTTTTGGTTTGATTAATGGCAGAATAACTAATTAGAGAGGAAAAGAGATTAGAAAATCACTCAAAATGTTAAGTGCAGTCAGAGTGCTATGTTGTCATGGATAATAGAGCAACATTCAAAGCCACAGGTGTTCACAACAAGCAGGAACTGAGACTACTTGGGTATCAAGGAGGCTAGGTAATGTTTTTAAAAACAGCACTAGCTGGTTGGGTTTGATTTTGCTCCCTCTTAAATTGTCAGAAGCATGAGGAAATTCTTTTTGCTCTGCAGGATGTACAGAATCAAAAATTAAAGACAAGCATGTGGTACCGAGAGGTAAGTGATGCTTCATCTCTCTCTGCATGCTGCTTTCCTGACCGGGATCTTCCATTATTCTGAGGAGGAAGTACTGCCTTTGGAATAGTCCCTTAACTCAGCAGCAGGCCTAGTTTATTAGAATCCATGCAAGGATGTAGTCATAGACTGGATTTCCTTCCCCCTACACATTAAGGGCTGATGAATTGGGTCAGTACTCAGTTATGTCAGTGGACTTAAGCTTCCTCGTTTTTGATGGTTCCCGTTTGACTCCTAACAGGTTTGGAATGATGAGTTTCTGTCCTGGAACTCTAGTCTGTTCGATGATATTCAAGAGATCTCTCTCCCTCTCAGTGCCATCTGGGCCCCTGATATCATCATTAATGAGTTGTAAGTGTGCTGGAACAGATCTCTGTGGCCTTGGGGTTGATTCACCTGCTCCGACCCAAGTGCTGTTTACTTTCAGTCATTGCTGTTATACTTTTGTTTTCTTCAGTCACTGGGGTCATCATACTATAAGGGATATTCAGGATGGAGTGGTCATGAGTTGACATCAGTTAAGATACAAATTGCGGGGCTGGAAAAATGGCTTAGTTAAGAATTTGTACCGCTTTTCCCAGCACCTATATTGAGTAGCTTATAGCGTCCTGTAACTTAACTCCTGGAGATCTGACACCCTCTTCTGTGCTTGCTATCTATCTATCTATCTATCTATCTATCTATCTATCTATCTATCTATCTACCTATGTGCTTGGAGTTCCTGTCTATGCTGTAGCAGTTAATTGATGAGACTCATCATTTCTGAATGCATCCTTCAGGGCCAATCATCTCATGGGAAGTATCATTCTGTCCTCTTTTTCTAAGTATAGCTTTGGGTCTCATGGTCACTACCTCCTACTCACTTCTGTGTATGTTCAAAATGACTAAGGTCTTCTTCCTAACAGGTTCTCTTGTGTTTCATATAGTGTGGATGTCGAAAGGTCTCCTGACCTGCCCTATGTATACGTGAACTCTTCCGGAACGATTAGAAACCACAAGCCCATCCAGGTGGTCTCCGCATGCAGTTTGCAGACATACGCTTTCCCCTTTGATATCCAGAACTGCAGTCTCACCTTCAATAGCATCCTGCATACAGGTAAATAAACCATGAGAGCCACGGTCTACCAGGAACACGTAGGCTATGTGGGCATACATAGGTGAAATGATATTAACTTCAGATCTATTTCATTCATACACATAATTGATTATTTAAAAATAAACCTCAGAGGCTAGAGAGATGGCTTAGCAGTTAAGAGTACTGGCTGTTCTTTCAGAGAACTTGGGGGTCAATTCCCAGCATCCTCGTGGTGGCTCACAACTGTAACTCCTGTTCCAGGAGATCTGACGCCTTCACACCTTCACACATGCAGGCAAATCACCAATGTCCATAAAATAAAATAAAAGAAATTACAAAGTAACTTCAGCTGGATGTGGTAGCACACGCTTGAAATCCCAGCACTTTGGAGGTAGAGGCAGGAAGAACAAAAACAATAAAACCATAAGCCTCTTGATGCAGTGGGTTTTTCCAAATTCAAACAAGGTTATAACTAGTGGGTAGTTATAACCCACTAGTGCTGTTAATTTGTTATTATAATATCGGCATTCTATCACCGTTGAGAATGTTCTAGAAGTCACAGGGCATGCTTCATACACTGTGGAGAACAGGTTCCAAACTCTAAGTTCACAGCTTAATAAAAATTAGAAATATTTTTGTTTCCTACCTCTGCTCTTTAATTCAAATACTGGTGATACCAGGGCTGCGGGGGTCAGGATAAAAAGAAGGGCTAAAACTGGGAATTGGGAAGGTGATGGTGCTGGTCCCCTTTCTCCCCCCGGAAGTCCGTTGTTTCTGTTGGTTTTTAGTGGAAGACATAGACCTGGGCTTCCTGAGGAACCAAGAAGACATTGAGAACGACAAAAGGTCTTTTCTGAATGACAGCGAGTGGCAGCTTCTTTCTGTGACCTCCACTTACCACATCCGGCAGAGCAGCGCTGGTGACTTCGCACAGATTCGGTTTAATGTAGGTTCTCCTTCCCACCCGTTACCAATCCCCTGCAGTCCTCGGCCTTCTCTGCTGAGCTGTGGGCTCTGCTGGATTACAGCTCCTCATTACCCCCTGAGAACAGTGTGCTGCGATGGCTCTGCCCATCCACCTGTGCACCAGTGTCTGCAAGCAGAGACCCTGAGCCTGGTAGCCCAGGATCCTCTGTAATCTCCTACAGAGGAATCAGAGAACAGTGCACAGATTCCAGAGATCTGACCCATCTCACAGCAGAAACCACTGAACCTTTTGGCTTATGCAAACATTATCATGTTTAATTGCCACTGAGAACGAAGCCCACAGCAATCTACACGACATCAGCCTTACAATGAATTGGAAAAAAAAAAAAAGAACCCAAAGACAACAACAAAAACGCTTGCCAACATAACTGTCCCATTTTTAATTGAGAAAAATATCAATTAATTTTAGAAGCAGATGCACAAAATGGTCACATTACTAAGCTGAGTCTCTGAAGGGATGAGCAGATCGTCATCAGAGACAAAGAGTAGGGCTGGGATGTAGCTCTGTTGGTAGCTTACATGGATCCTACTGGCCTCATAAACCACGCATGGTGACACACACCTGTGATACCAGCACCGGGAAGGTGGAGGCCAGAGGATTAGAACTGATTTTTGAGGTTAGCCTGGGCTACATGAGATCCTATTTCAAAAAAGGAAGGACAAGGGAAAGAGACAGGAAGGGAAAGGGAAAGGGAGGGAAGGAGATAAATAAGAGAAAGAAAAAAGAGATAGATAGATACACAGACAGACAGACAGACAGACAGACAGACACAGAGAGAGATAATGCAAACAAGTGGCTTCAGGGTCAGAGGAACTGCTGACCAGAGCATGCCGTGGGCATGCTAACATGATGCTTTGATGCATCCCTGGGAGTACTGTTGGCCAAACTGTTCCAGGGAAAGATGTCTGTCCTGAGGGGCCGGGAGGAGGGCAGTGGTGCCCACCTCTCTTCCTGCAGAGCTCCTGCTCCTCCGGCTTCCCTAGCAAACCACCTTGTCATGATCACAGGTCAGTCCATATCACATAGAGACTCACAGTGCTAGGATAAGGCTGCACAGAGTGAAGGTGCCATTTGTGACAGGATGGGAAGGTGGTATTCATGTCAAGGAATGAATCCAGTTGGAGAACAGAGGCTGCAAACAGGTCAGGAGTGCCCGTGACATAGATTCCCCCCAGAAACAGGCCTTGGGGAACGAGGAGGTGCCTGTGACCAAACTAAAGATAGATGCAAAGAATCAGAGTGAGATTAACTGTGACTGAGGGCATGAGTGATCGTTGTTGATGGAAATGTATGTGTTTTCTAGAAAAATGTTCATTAAACCAGAGCCTTAAAGTGTTGGAGTTTGAGCCTCCCTTGTGGCCACCTGTATGGAATAGACAGCCTATTACAACATGTGCTTGTGGAGCCCAAGATTCTGGACCAGAGTTCTTTCTGACTCAGAATTTAATGACGTGTCCATTGTGTGCCCACTCTTATTCCTTTGTTTTGTGATCCTAGGGCTCCAACAAGGGCCTCTCTCGTGCAAGGCAAGCATTGTACCACTGACCACATCCCCAGTTCCCGTCCACTCGCTTTCAGTAGGAAAAAGAGAGCAGGGGGAAGAACGCTTTTTTTTTTTTTAAATTTCAATGAGTTTCTTGGCAAAGAGTAAACACCTCATTAATTTTAAAGATATCAGCCTGCAAACATTATTAATGCAGCCCAAATAATGGAGAACATTAAAGGGAAATGTGAGGGAATGGCACATGCAAGGTGGAACCAGTCACCTACCAAGCACTCCACGGCATGCTACACACATCATTACCTGCACTGCACGGAGACAGGCCAAGGAAAGAGGAGGCAGGTAAGCAGGAGTGTGTGTGTGTGTGTGTGTGTGTGTGTGTGTGTGTGTGTGTATGTGCGCGCGCGCGCGCGCATACCCCTGTGTTGGTTCTCTCTCTCTCTTTCCAATTACATGTCATTCTTTCCCCTAAATATTACCTTGTCTTTTTGAGAGCAGCAGGGTCTGTTTGGAATAGGAGAGAAGGTAGGTGCTCCTTCCTGGGAGGTATCCCTCCGCAAAGGAACCATGGTTCAATTCCTTTACCCTCCTCATCACCACATCCTTCTCTGTTAAAGTGTTCCCACAGTGTTGTCTTGGAAGAAGGAACACATACATTTGACTTTATGGCCTGGAAGTTTTCTCCAAGGTGCCTTTGCCCTGGGGCTAAGGTGGGTTACCTGGCAAGGCTGGCTCCCACCTGACTCTCTGAAACCGTTTCCCCAAAGAATCCCCGGGAAAGTCACAAATCGTATCAACCAGACTCACAAGTGATCCTGCAGCTCCAGAAAGACTTGCATGTTCCAGAACCCTCGATGGTTTCCATCTAGCAACCTCCATCCCTCCCCTGTGGTTGCCATGGGTTCCGTGCCTGGTTTCATTGTTCTCTAATACCATATAAGACATTCTGAATTTAGCATCTGAGGTATCCTGGTGTCATACAAAAGCGCCTGGCTGGTATTATAGTATTTGGAGTCCAACTCTGTGCTAAGAGTGGGCTCATTGGTGTCCTGACAGCAAAGGACCATCTTCCTGTTAATCCAATCACTCACTGTCCTGGCAGAGGTAGGGACAGTTGGAACACTCAAGAGAGACAAAATGTACCATCTCTTCAAAATGTACCACACACACACACACACACACACACACACACACACACACACACACACACACGAGGTTACTGTTTATCTACCATCAAATACTTGGGATGCCGTTAGCTCCAAAGAGCACAATTGTAGCCACTAGTGCTGGGACACATACTGCTTATCACAGGGCACTGCTGCCACTTTAGAATCCAGCTACATTCCACAGGGGGCCCAGACAAAGCTCTTCTGTCTGCAAGGATGTTTGTGTACAGCCTGGGACCCAGTCCAACAGCCATGGGAGAGGAGATTACTTCCAATACATATTGGAGGTGCTGGTTTCCAGAACGCAGCAGGATGAACATTCGATTTCTGTATGACCTTGCAAGAGCGGGCAGGAGTAGGGGGGAAAATAGAGAAGTCATTTTGGATGGCAAGGGACTCACCAGGCAAAGGAAACTCACGAAGGATGGGGAAATGAAAAGGAGATTAGGGAGAGAGGGATACCTTGCTCATCTCTTTCTATCACAATCCTCATGCCTTTTCTAGATGAGGGCAATGTTGATGAGCTGTCCATTGAATACTTCAAATGCTTAGGATCTAAGACATTCTGGCATCCTTCAAAAGTCCTTGATCAATATTGTGGTTGAGGCTCATACATGACAGGTTGGCCTTCCAAGGAGGAGGGAGGAGGTAGGAGGTGGGAGAGGAATCTTAAGCTCTAGAATCCTCCTAGGAGTGTTCAAGGAATATAGTAATCACAAACTCTCACTTAATCCAGCCCAACCCACAGTCTACATCCAAAGTCCTCACTCGGGTGCAAGACTCTCACTTAAATGGCAGCAACTTTCCCATTCTTTCTGAACTGGGGGTATTAGGAAAGCCTTGGAAGGAGAGGAAAACAGGCTTCTGTATGAAGCGTCAGTCTGGGCGTCAAAATTCCAAGTATGTCATAAAGACGGTCATGCAAAATTGAGTACTGGTGGGGTCTACCATCAAGGAGGCCATTAGAGGCTAACCTTGGGGCCTATTCCATCTCCAAGGAGCTCTCCACACACACATTCTGAATTAGATTGATCTCTTTCATTAACATCAATAGGCTCCGAATACCTTTGTGTACATATTATTACCTGGCTTTAATGGATAATGAAATTGTGGCATAATATTGCTAACACCTGAAGGGTGTCTAATGGAGAACACGGACTGAAACTAAAGTGCCTTTTCTTCCTTTTCTGTGGAATTTAAAGGCACCAGCTCCTTTAGTCCATTAGGAATGATGAGCTCTGGGTAGGGCAGGCATACAGAAAATAGCGTCATACTGAGCAGGTGACACATTCCCCTCGCAGAAGCAGGAGTCATTGGTTCTTCTGTGATGTATGAGAGGAGGCCCATATGAAGCCTGACCCCAGTGGGATGCCCCATTTGGGCTAATGTCACATCCCATTCTGTTGGAATGAAGAGTAGCATCAGTAACAGAAACTGATGTAGTTCAGAGAATATCTGTCTTCTCAGGCTTAATGGTTGTTGGAATTTGATCTCTGTTGCTGGGGTAAATTACTGTCACCAAAAGCTACTTGGGGAGGAAAGGGTTTATTTGGCTCACGTTTCCAGGTTACACTATCATCAAAGGGAGTCAGGGTAGGAATGCGAGGCAGGAAGCTAAAGCAGAAACCCCAGAGGAACAGTGCCTGTACTCCAGATTGCTCATTCCTAGGTTCGTGCTTGGCTAGCCTTCTTATACAGCTCGGGACCACCTGCCTAGGGATGGTGCCACCCACAGTGGGCAGCACCCTTCTGCGTCAAGCAATGATCAAGACAATCTCCCAAAGACAGGCCCAGAGACCGATCTGATCTAGACAGTTCCTCAGTCAAGTTTTTTTCTCCCAGATAACTCTAGGCTGTATCAAATTGTCAGTTAAAGCTAACATGGGCAACGACAGGTATATGAGGTTCAGAGAGGAACAAGAAAGGCTCAGGCTCTTGGTGTCTAACATAGACATCAACTCTGCCCAAGGAGGTACAGTTGGTAGGGTATTTGTCTAGCAAGCAGGAAGCCCTAGGCTCAGTCTCCAGCACTGCCTAAAATAGCACCCAAGCTTAGGAAAACGTCTTGCGTGTCTTCATGCAAGTGAGAGAGGGAGTCTGGTTTTGGTTCATTCTGGAACGAGGCTCCTTTCTGCCCACAGACTCACTAAGTCTGGTTCCTGAACTCAGAAGACCAGGCAAGGGCAGGGACTGTCCCTGCACATGCACCAAGTGTCCGGTATTTACAGTAGCTTGTCAGCAGTCTCTCCATGCTCAGTGTTTGCTGAACAAGGGAAAAGCTGAAGGGCCGAGTAACAGTACAAATTCCAGGAAGCAATAATGAGGTTAGAGGTTCGGTTTGTTCTCATTGCACTTTTTAAAAGGCTGTACCAGGCTTACAGGGAACTTTAGCTTAATCCTTAGGAGGCACTGACTCTAAAGCAAAGAGCAAGGTAGGTCCTTTGTTCTAGAAGAAACCCCGGACTGTGGCACTGTTTGGTTTCTCTTAGGAATGGCTGCATCCTTGCTAAGGACACACGAGATTAGAATCTTCTAGAAGGCGTAGTCAGCTTTCCAGTTTTGTAAGATAGATGAAAATAGGAAAATGTCTTTGTTTTATGCCACGCAGGAGCTAATTACCTAATGGGATACTTGTCTCTTTCTGCTTTTGGCTTCTACTGAGACCCAGTAAAGATCCTTCCAAGTTCAGGACCATGTGTATATGTACAGTTCAAAAGCCCATGCACTTCATAAGTCTTCTCAGACCTCCCTCAATCCCAGACACTTGGGGACCTTTAGCCTGATAAATCTATATGTCCTTGGAAACCAGGGTCTTCGAGGAACCACACCACTCACTCACCTTTGGTTTTTAGCCTATATTTATGTTTTCTGTCTGCATCTGGGTGGAGGGGAAGCGTCTTTACCTGTGCTAATTACATCAGAACTTGATTTAAAAGGACAGCAGCTCAATTGTACCTGGGATGTTTGGCAAGGCAAAAGTATCCTGCTTCTTTAAAAGGAAGGGGGAGGGGCTGAGGAAATAGTTCAGTTGGTATATTGCTTGACTTGTAAACAAGAGTTCCTGGGTTCAATCTCCAGAACATGAAAAGCTGGTGTGGTCGGGTGTGCTTGTAATCCCAGCACTGGGGAGGTAGGAACAGGCAGATCCCTGGGGCTCCCTGACTAGTCAGTTTGGTCTACTTCGTAAGTTTAAAGTCAATGACAGAGAGGTCCCTGGGAATAACACCTGAACTTGCTCTCTGGCCTCCCTGTGCACACATTCATGTGTATACACAAACCCATCCCCATACACACAAACATACATACATACATACATACATACATACATACATACATACATACATACATACATGATTACAGATCTGGGTCCTTCCCACTTAACCGACATGCCTTGTGCTTGTCTTTAGGGTGATGCTCATATGCTTTTCTCCCACCTCATGCAATCTCTGCTATGAAATCTTCCAAGGTGATCTCACTTCTTCCTCCATCCGAGCAGGTATGATCCCTCCATCCCCCCACTCCAAAGAGGCCAGATCGCCAACCTTCCAGGCTGCATCACAACATAAAGCCCTCTGGGCCTCTGGCCACTCAATGCTCTTCCTCCCTCCCACCACCGTCTCTCATAGCTACCTCATTAGAGCCAACAGAGATGCAGGTTGATGATGGTTCATTGTGGGTTTTGTTCTTGTTGACTGCACTTTGATAGAAATGTGTTTTAACCAAATTATTGCAAAGCAATGTGTGCTGCACTGGTATAGATATTTGCAGCCAATTATGTTTAATGCAGAAGACAACAGCCAGGCTACAATCCACCAAACAGCTCTGGCCTGCCAAGCTCCACTGAACCGGGACATGTTCCTGGATTTGATGGCTAAGGGAGCCTCAGCTCTCATCAACAAGGTGTGTGGTAGACACTCCCCCCACCCCAGACAACGTGCCCACCCCCATCACCAGCCTCTATACCTCCTCTGTGTTTGTGGCCATTTCTTTGTACTTTTCTCCCAGAGCAGTTCTATCTCTCCTCTGATAGCTGATTTGTAGCTGACAAGCTCCAAGAATCAGAAGAAGTAGGGTTACATCACAGCTTAGTCGCTGACTTGACTTACTTACGGGTGCAGTGCTTTGAAAAATCTATGAGATGGAGGGTGTTATCTACCCTACATGTTGAAAATGAGAAGGAAACAAATAATATAATCGATGTGAAAGCATCCAGCATGTGAGCCAACGCATAGAAAGCAGTCAAGTGACCCATTGTCTGGCAAACTCAAGAAATGAGAGCTGTTAAGAATGCTGGTCTAGGGGCTGGGGATTTAGCTCAGTGGTAGAGCGCTTACCTAGGAAGCGCAAGGCCCTGGGTTCGGTCCCCAGCCCCGAAAAAAAGAACCAAAAAAAAAAAAAAGAATGCTGGTCTAAACTAGACTGGTGGGGGGAGGGCGGCAATGGGGGGAGGGTTGGGAGGGGAACACCCATAAGGAAGGGGAGGGGGGAGGGGGATGTTTGCCCGGATACCGGGAAAGGGAATAACACTCGAAATGTATATAAGAAATACTCAAGTTAATAAAAAAAAATAAATTGTAAAAAAAAAAAAAAGAATGCTGGTCTAAATTCAACAGCTAAGGGATGAGGATGCTGGATTGCTCTGTCAGGCTTTACTGAATGTCCACCTCAGGAGAGACCCTATTAACTGCCCTGAGAGGAATCATCGCCTCAGAGATGGGACCTTGATTCTCTTGCCTCTACCTCCCAAATGCTTGGATAACAGGTGTTACCAACACTTCCAGTTTATGCTGTACTGGGCTAGAACCCAGGGTGTTGTACATGTTAGATAGGCACTTTATCAACTGAGCTACACCTCCAATTATAACCCCAGCACTGGGGGACAGAGGTGTGTCAGAGAACTCACAAGCTAGCCATCCAAGTGCTGAGCTTCTGGTTTAGTGAGATGCCGTGTTTCACGCAATGACTCACAGAATGATAAAGGACGGCACCTGACATCTTTCTCTGGTTTCTGCATGTATCTGCATGGACAGCATCTGTGTACCCATGCACACACAACGGCATTGTTAGGTCGATTGAAAATTTACCTTTCCATCTTTTTGAACCACAAAATAGCTGTGTGTGTGTGTGTGTGTGTGTGTGTGTGTGTGTGGTGTTTGAGACAGGGTCTTATTGTGTAGTCCAGGCTAGCTTCCAACAAGTAGCAATCCTCCTGCTTCAGCTCCCTAAATTCTGAGATCACAGGCATTTACCAGCACACCAGGCCACCTCAAATACATTCCTACTATAACTTACATTGCCATTTGTCATTATGCACGAGCGGTGGGACTTAAGTGCCATGGACTCAACCAAGTGTTAAGTCTTCTGCTTAGACTGAAAAGCTCCCTTGTTCCCTGCCAGGTAGTGATTCGCAGATGTCCATTGGCCTATGTTGTGAGCCTCTTGATTCCTAGCATCTTCCTGATGCTCGTGGACCTGGGAAGCTTCTACTTGCCCCCCAACTGTCGTGCCAGAATTGTGTTCAAGACCAATGTGCTGGTGGGCTATACAGTCTTCAGGGTCAACATGTCTGATGAGGTGCCAAGAAGCGCAGGGTGCACATCTCTGATTGGTAAGCAGCCCCAATGTCACCTGACACCCTCCTAGACCACTCCTGGCCAAGATCTACTCATCCTATGGAAGACTTCTGCTAACCCCCTCCTCTCTGCTCTGGTTCTCCCACAGGGGTCTTCTTTACCGTCTGCATGGCCCTCTTGGTTCTCAGTTTATCCAAATCCATCTTGTTGATCAAATTCCTCTATGAGGAGCGGCACAGTGAGCAAGAACGGCCTCTTATGTGCCTTCGAGGGGACTCTGATGCCGATGAGTCTAGATTGTACCTCAGGGCTCCATGTGCTGAGGACACAGGTTCGTCAGAAGCCTTGAGGAACCCCCCCCCAACCGCTCCCTCTCCCCCCACACCAATCCTGCTTGCTTTGTTATACTAAGCACCTGTTTCTACTGGGGAAGCATCAAACCATGTCTGAACTGAGTGAATGATGGCAAACACTGGCTTTAAAGTGCCTGGTCTGTGTTTGAGGTTTCCTCTTTGAACTGAAGGCTACCTCCTGCTGGAGGTCATTTCAGCTTGTAGATCGGGTCTTCTGTCACCTCTAGTTTTCGTCATTTCCACAAGAGTGACTGAGCCATGAACTCAAAAGTTGTAGAATTCTGACATATAAGCATACACACACATATACATCACACACACACACACACACACACACACACATACACACGTGGGGAGGAATAGTTGGGTTCTGGTTGCTTTACACAAAGAACTTTAACTATCACCCTCACTCAGAAATCTAGATAGATGCAGCCTCCACACGCCCCTCAACACGGTCCAGCTCTGCCACGTTCCCTGGGAGTTCCCTCAGCGTAGCTGTGCCTCCTCTAACCAGCCATGGTGAGAGTCCTCAACTCCAGCAAAGACTTTTCCTTAAAGAATAAGAACAAGTAGTTCCTGGTTCATTCAGAGTGTTTCCCTCTATCACACAGAGTCCCCGGTTCATCAGGAGCACCAGGTCCCATCAGATACTCTGAAGGATTTCTGGTTCCAGCTCCAATCCATCAACAACTCTCTCCGAACTCGGGATCAGGTTTACCAGAAGGAGGTGGAGTGGCTCGCCATCCTGTGCCACTTTGATCAGCTGCTCTTCCGAATCTACCTCGCCGTGCTGGGGCTCTATACTGTCACCTTATGCTCTCTCTGGGCACTGTGGAGCAGGATGTGACAGTGGAGACTGCTGGTCTCGCTTGATATGAGGTCATAACACGTAGGGAAAGCTGAACAGTGTTTGGAGAGGGTCTGAAGAAGGAGGGATGGGTAGGTTTAAAAGACGCCTCTGGGATGCTATTGTCTCTTTTCAGTGACTCCAGAGACAAGCATCTCATTGGCTATTGACTGAAGCAGTAAACATATATGTTCCTAATAAAGATGTATAAACAGAATAGGGTATGTAGCAACAAGCAAGCTTTCACTCTCCGAACCATCAGCCACTGCTTACACTTGGGTTTAAGCAAGGTCTCTTACAGTCCAGGCTAACCTTGAACCCCTGACACTCAAAGCCTCTACCTTCCAAGTGCTAAGACTGAATGTATTGTACCACCATGCCCAGCTTCATTTGGTACAGTCTGCTTCAACAGTCCATATGTCAGTAAGCTGCTCAAACCAGCTTAAATCCTCCAGGATCACCAATACATGGCTGTCTTCCTCAATTCTGTCTTTGACCTCACGTTGCCTTATATCCTTTTCCCTTGGTAGCCTCTTTAATCCCTGTGTGTATATGAGGAGGAAGAGGGACAGACAGATGACAGACAGACAGACAAATTATCTAATAGGCCACATGCTTCCAGCCCCCCATGCTGAGCCTGCTTCTATCACTGTTCATTTGGGAGACCTCAGACTTCAGTTTGCCTTATTTAAAGCAAGGGCTGCTAATATTTAGTCTCTCCACATCATAGAATTATGAGGGCAAAATCAAGCTCAATGGCATCTTGAAAAGTACATAATAGATGGTGAAAATAAATGTGAGACTTGCCTGCTGTCAACAGAGAAGGGCTGTGGTCTGAGTCTTTGGTGTGTGTGGGTTTCCAGTTTCTTGTTTGCTCTTTCTGCTCCCCCCTGCACCTAGCCTAGATCCCTAGAGCTCTGCACGCAGGGATTCTGCAGGGATGACCACAGAACACTTCATACTAGCTTACTGCTTGACGGACAAGTGTCTGATGTGCGTTTCCAAGTCAGAGGGACAAAATCTACCCAAGGTCAGACATCCAGTTCCCTGGGCCTCCACATCGCTCTCCATCACAGACCGTGGTCCTCAGGAGACCAGTGGGCAGAACGACACAGCGAGGCTTAGAGATATTATACATCCTGGTGCTTCGAGCTCAGGCCATGAAAGTCCAAAGCTGTTTTCTAGAAACCTATTCCAGGACTAAAATTGCCTTTAAAAAAAAATCTGCCCTCCCATCCCCACTCTGAAGAAAAAGAATTTAAATTCCAACAGCCTTTACCTGCACCCCGTCTTTCATTACCTCCCAGTTAGTGCTCAACGCCAATTGTCCATGAAATTCCACTGCTGCCGTTAATGAAATGGGGAACACAAAAAGTTTGTGAACAGGAAGTGTCCATGCAAACTCCACCTGTTTCCTTCTTCACTTCCTATCTTTTTTTTTTTTAATCACTGGCCTCCTCTGCCTCTGTGGTGTTGTTAGCTTCTTAAGTTAATCCTGCCCTTCTCTACTTCCTCCCGCTGCCATCAGAGGGGGAGTTCAGAAAGGCATGGCTGTGGCATTTCCTCCTTCCTAAACGCATGCTGGAGGAGTCAGAGGCAGGAGGTCTGGTCCATCATTGTTTACCCGGGGGAGCTTGAACTTCATTTCTCAGACCACAATTTGACTTTCTTGAAATGGATGCTATAAATATTTACTATCTCCATGTCACAGACTTCTGAGAGCAAAATGAAACAACTTAATGACATTTCAAAAAGTCAATAACAGATGACAATACAAACAGGGGACTCGCCTGCCATCAATAGAGAGGTTCCGGCCTAGAGCTTTTGGTGTGAGGTCTGATTTCCAGCATCTCTAGTTGCATTCAAGTAAGGACTCAGCTTCTCCCGAGGAGTGAGGGGCCTTATAATAGGATCTAAGGTTCAAGGGCTGATGCCATCAACTGACCCCTTTGTAGTGGAGGGGCCCGAGAGAGACTTCCATTCCACATCCTGGCTAGCTCACTTTTACCGCACTTAGCATCACCTAGGCTCTTTCTAACATCCTCTAAGAAGCAATCCTTCCCTGGTGGAAGGTAACCTCTAAGTAGAGTCCCTCTGTCTAGAGTCCTGCAGCCCTGATATCGGCTGGCAGCCTCAGGGCCAGATCTGCTGCCCAAAGCAGTGGCACTAAGAAGCCCATGGCTCTACGCTGCTCCTGGGAAAGTGTGCTCTGCCCTGAAAGAAACATGGTTGCCCGCAGCCTGGTATATGGAACGGTTTTAGCTCAGCTCTTCCACACGCTTATACTTCTCATGAGTTTTGTTTCAGAGACGAAGGAAACCAAGGAACAGAGCAAAAATGGGATTCTCCCAGCTGCGACTGCTCCTGCCATCTGCTGTCCCCCGTTATCTAAGAAATCACAGCTCCAGGGAAATGGGTTGAATACAAAGGAAAGCACAGGTCCTGGACTAGCCAAGACCCCTCTGCTTCACCTTACTCTCTCTGCCGTTGTGACCTCCCTGAGCATGGTAGTCTATCTTTTTATTCGTTTTGTTGTCTTGATTTTTTTTTAAAGATGGGGATCTCATGCACCTCGAACTTGCTATGTATTTGAGGATGACCTTGGTTTTCTGCTCCTACTGTCTCTACTTCCTCAACAATGGGGTTATAAGCTTGCTTCACCATCCCTGGCTTTATATGGCTTGTAGAATAAACTGAGGGCCTGTGCATTCTAGGGAAGCATCCTGCCAACTGAGCGTCACCCCCAGTCTTTTTGTGTGGCAAATACTGAGGTGACAGAGGGTGTTCCTTGCCTCCAAGGCTGCCTTTTACAGACCATTCTAGGGTGGGAGCAGAAAAAGAAGCTGAGCTTTTTAGCATTTAAATCTCCATCCACAGCAAGTCTCTGTGGCCTCACTGCCTGGGTTAGAGGGTGAGAATCAGGAAACATACAGTAGCCATGAAAGGAGTATGGAGCCAAGACAGAGTTCTTGCATGGCAGGAAGCCACCCAGGACACATTCTAGGGCTTGTGTGTGTTTACTCTGGGAAGGACTGGCCTCATCCTATCTCTTGCAGTCCCACTATGTGTCCAGGTCCCCCCACTCTGTTCTCCTTGTCAGCTTGCCTAAACCCGCATCTATTCTTATGCCTGTCTATGTCCCATTCAGTTCCCTGACTTTGGCTCCTTGGATGTTGCCACTGCTCAGTTCTGAGTTATTTACCTGCAGAGACGGTGAAAACTTCATAATTAGCTGAGCCCCAGCATGGAGGCTTTTATGAGCAGCTACGTGCCCCACTGCTCTCTGCTGTCCGTAATTGAAATGACCCACACCAGTGATTAGATTAGGGGGCTGAAGGAGCCCAGCATGACATCCCCATCCTCTCCCCTGTCCTGTTGGGGAAGTGATGTAGTTAAATTTGTGCTTCATTTGGCAGAGGCCATAAAGCGGGAATCACAGCTCGGCTTTCTGCAGGCGCTGGAAGACACTGCTGGGCTGTAGGCAGTAGGCTCCAGTATGGGCTCAGGTGGAGGGAACCACTTTCTCACCTTTACCTTGGTTTCTTATCTTTCCTTTCTTAGCATTCAGCTCCAAAGACCTGGGACCCACCTGAGCCAAATGGGGTTACTGGCCATCTTCAGTATCAGTGGGACCCAGGCTATGTGCGGACAGCCAGCCTTTGGTCCACTCTGTTCTTGGTCCTCCTGGTTACCCACTCATCCGCTTTGCAGAACTCCAGACTGAGAGACAGAAAAAGCAAGCGCTGCTGGCACTTGCTTTCCCTGTTTCATTGGACAGTCTTGGCTTCTCAGCTCCAGGTCCAGTAGAAGCCTTGTTGTTATTGTTCTCCTCCTCCTCTCCTCCTCCTCTTCCTCCTCCTCTCCTCTTCCTCCTCCTCTTCTTCTCAGGTATGTCTTGCGGCAGTTCCATCCCCTCACCTTTTGAGCCTTTTGACAGGCAAGGTGGAATCTGGTGTGGCGCACTAGCAGAAGTTTATCTACACTCCCTATTGGTCTGTCCTCCTCACACCATCCAAACTCCTCACTTAATTCTATTAACCTCCCCATGGCTATCTTCCTGGATGCTGCACACCAACTATACAAGGTTCTCTCTGTCTGGATCAATTCCTTCAGGCTCCTTTAAAGTGGACCCATCATGGCGCACACATGCAGAAGAACAAGTTCATACCAAACTTTCAGTCTGGGGAGGTTACATGCCTGGAGGGGCTGAGCAGTATGTCAGGTAGACTCAAATGCCAGAGTCAGAATGTCTCCTTTCTAGAACAGCCGTTTTACTTAATGGTATATCAAAACCAACACAAAACAAATACACAAACCAAGCAAACGTAGATTCTGTGAACTAACAAGGGACGTCTTGCACTCTAGACTTGTTTTATTTTGTGTGTGTGTGTGTGTGTGTGTGTGTGTGTGTGTGTGTGTGTCTCACAGGGATTAAACTCAGGTTGTCCGACCTCACAAAAGGCTCCATTAGCCACCATGCTACTTAGCCAGCCCCTTACCTCTGCTTTAAAATATGGCATATTAAGTTGGACATGGTAATGCACATGTGTAACCCCGGCACTCAGGAGGAGGGGGCAGAGGCAGGTTTGTAAGGTCCACCTGGGCTGCATGGTGAAGTCTTAAAAATAAGTATCACGGGGTTGGGGATTTAGCTCAGTGGTAGAGTGCTTGCCTAGGAAGCGCAAGGCCCTGGGTTCGGTCCCCAGCTCCGAAAAAAAGAACCAAAAAAAATAATAAGTATCACTTAAAAATAAATAGAGAAATAGTTCAAGGGTTAATAAGACTTAGAGCTCTTGCAGAGGACAACCATGTAAAGTAAACATGGGTCTGCTAACCACTCATAAAACTCCAGTGCCAGGGCATATGAAAAACATCTGAACTACAGTGTGATTAGCAGACCAAGGACTTACTATCAGGAAAGATCTTTTATTGTGCACCATTCTCATGAGTGGGAGCCATACTATGTCATTGTAGAGTGGGTAGTGTGTATGCCAGAAAATGCTGAATTTCATCAAAGGTGCTGAAGACGAAGGGAAGGTACGAGAGCCTTAACTGTGATTTCTGTAAGAAGAAATAGAGGAGTCAGGGGACATAGATTTAGCATGGGCTTTGAATGATAGTCATGGCTATGTCAAGAAGGCTATCCCTAGTAGTCAGACACTAGACTTTGGGACGAGTAGAGTAGGTGCCCATCATTTGGAACACAGGAACTCATAAGAAGGTTGCAGAGACAGGGTGCAGGCTTTGGCTCAGTGGCTCACATTTGGACAAAATGCTTGCAGCCTAGCCATTCACCATGCCTAGGGAGTGCCTCACTCTGGGGGAACAGTCTCTCCAGTATCAGAAGGACCCTAGATGTCAAAGCACCAGCGTACATAACGTAAAAGTGGTGGGCCTTCAGCCTGCTCTGAGGGTTCCAGAAGTACAAACCCTCTTTCCTCTGCTTTTCTGGGCACTTCAGTGTAGCATGCTACAAAACTTAATGGTTGGCTTCAACGGAGGAGACAGTTGTACACTGAGTCATGCGTGAGATGAAGGGTTGCTTGAGGGGAGCAGTACCCTACAAATCAAACTCATTCATGTACCCACTCACCCTTTGGCTCAGTAGCATCTGCTCTGTGTGTTAGGGACCTGGCTCTGTGCCAGCAGAGCTCCCCAGAGAGATGCTCAGAGTGCACAGGGCTTCAAGGGGCTCTCTATCTGACAGAGTGATGGTATAGACGAGAAGAGGTTTTGGGGGCTCAGAATCACATTTGAGCTTCACTGCTGTACTTCTTTTTTCTTTTTTTTCAGAGCTGGGGACTGAACCCAGGGCCTTGCGCTTGCTAGGCAAGCGCTCTACCACTGAGCTAAATCCCCAACCCCCACTGCTGTACTTCTTAAAGCTGTCAGACTTCATCTGATGAAAACCTGCTGGTTCGGCTCAGGCTGCCTGGATATATAAAGAAATATATCTAGGTGCCCACAAAGGCTATCAGGGATGTCAGATGCCCTGGAACTGGGGTTACTGACAGTTGGAGGTGCTGGGAATGAAACCCCGGTCCTCTGGAAGAAGAACCTGAAGACATTCCAGCAGCCTCTGCCTCTTCAGGATTCCACCAAGTCCCAGTGGCACAAGGCTAGGGCCCAAGTCATGAACACACAGAGCTCTAGGGAGTAAATATTCCAGATTCAGGTTACCAGGTTCAAATCTGAGCACTGGGTCCAGAATCCATACCTTTGGACTGTCCACTGTACTCAGATACTCCATGGCTCTGGCTCTGGCACTTGGACCCTTGATCTTTACTTCTTTTGACGTGTGTGCGTGTGTGTGTGTGTGTGTGTATGTGTGTGTGTCTGTGTGTCTGTGTGTGTGTACATGCATGCACATGTGGCTCTGTGTGTGTGTGTGGTATGTGTGTGCATGTGTCTGTGTGTATGTATATGCGTGTGCACACTTGTGTGTGTACACACTTGTGTGTATGCATGCACATGTGTCTCTGGGGGGTATGTGTGTTCACATGTGTACATTTGTATGTAGAGGTCAGAGGTCAACATTATGCATTTTTTTTTATCACCCTTCACCTAGTTTTAGGAGGTAAAATCTCTCATGGAACCTGAATTTTGTTGCTTCAGCTCTCCTGGCCAGCAGCAAGTGCCAGGAATCCTCATGCTTCTTCCCACATAGAACGCCCGTGTACTATCACTTCCAGTTTCTTACACAGGTGTGTGTGTGTGTGTGTGTGTGTGTGTGTGCGCGCGCATGCATGTGTGTATGTACATCTGGGTGTATGCATGCACTAGTGTGTGTGCATGTATGTGCGTGTGCACACGCATGTGCCTGTGCGTGATCCAAACTCAGGTCGTCCTGCTTGCATGCAGGCTTTTAGTTCACTGAGGCATCTCTCAAGTGACATTTCATAAAGTACAGCTTTCTGTGTGACTGGAGGGAGAGGTTAGTGTCACAATATGTGTTTTGATTTCCAACCAGACACTCATGGCTCTAGGCAAGCTAATAAAGTCATTTTGGATCCTCAGGGTTCGTTGTTTGCGTCCAGTATCATCTGTTAATTTAGAAAGCTCTTTGCTGAGGTGCTGAGGCTTACTGAACGTCAAGCCTGTGCCCGGCACAGTTGACACTCTTTCTCAGCACCTCAGCATCAGACTGTTTTTGAGAGCCCAGGGTGAAGGTGGGGGATGGGGAGAGACAGACAGAGAGAGGCAGACACAGACAGACAGACAGACAGACAGACAGACAGACAGACAGACAGACAGAGACCTAGACTAGCTTTGGCACTTCTTGGGAATCTGTTGGTGTGCCATCTGAGTTCAAGCAGATCCCTATGGGGTGTGTTTGCACACTCATCCACACGCTACTCTGGGGGAAGCAGGGGTTCTAAGGAACGACAGGATTGCAGGTGACTGTGGGGTTCTGGGAGGCCTGAATAATTGGAAGCCAGGCATTCAGAGATAGAACAGTGTCACTTGGAGTCCACTATGCTACCAGGGCAGCTGGGCTCCGGGGCACCTGCCAATCACCGAACTGCACTCGGTAATCTCTCCTCTGCACAATCAGATCGGTCAAGCACCAAGTGCAGCTGGGCCTCTGAATTATAGGCTGTGGGCAGATGGCTGTCCAAGGAAACAGCCAACGAGTGTGCATCAGGTCCCTTCCTCTGGCTTCTGCTCCTGACAGCAAACACCCACTTTCTCCAAGGAATAAGGCTGTGACACACCACATCAAATGCTTACTGCATCAGAGCCCATTCCCCGCCTTGCTTAGGGAAGAACCCTGGACCTCCCTGCCCTCCAATGTATGATTCTTGCCTCTGACTGGTATGATCCTCTTGTTCACCACACCCCTCCCGTCTCAGAGCTAGGAGCCACAGAATGTTGGGTGGAGGTAAGTCTGAGACTGCAGGGAACATAAGGTACCATCCACTCTCACCTCTGGCGTCCAACACACTGTCAGTCCAGTAAAGGTCATCCTGGGAGTGGGAAGGGCCTGGGAATCCCAAGTGTCAACCAGGCCACGATGCTGCCATCACTCCTGTCTCTTGCCAGGGCAAATACCAGGAGGAAGAATCATAACTTTGAGTCCCTGATGCCAAGTAGCCCATTTTCCCAGTTACTGCTTCTTCGTTCTGGTCCCTGAGAGAATGAAAACTCTCCCCATTTCCCATCTTCCCCTGCAGGCAATATTTCAAATACCCATTAGGTTTTATGGGGGCATCTCTTCCAGGGCTCCAGGAGATGGCTTCACCCTAGATCTAAGGCCACCCTGTAGCCTGAGTGTCTTCTGGATACTCCTCATACTCTGGATTTTCTGCTACCCTGAATTAATTCTCCTTGACAGCCTGGGTTTCTCCAGGGCACTGGGCAAAGACAAGGCTGACCATTGTGGGTTTATAGACTTGGAGTCTCTTGCTGTTTTGGATAGTAGTGGGCATGCATGTATGCATGTGTGTGTGTGTGTGTGTGTGTGTGTGTGTGTGTGTGTGTGTGTGTAACACAAAATTGAAGGGCCATCAGAGTTCTCATTCTGGAGATGTGGCTGGGAGGAGATATTATCCTAAGATTATGATAAAGATGACAGCCATGATGTTGGGTACAGAGACTGCTATCTGCAGGCACTGAGATCCGTTTGAGATAGGGAAGAAGGCTAAACAGACTAGTAGTCACTGAGCCTCTGTACTATGGTCAGGTTCTAACCTTAGTTCTGAGGGGGTAAGGTCTGTTGATGATTGAGGCTGTGGTAGAGATCATGCCTAGTAGCCACAGAGCCCTGGGTTTAATCCCCAGCACCGTACAGATTGAGTGTGTATTATTCGGGAAGTAATAGCAGGAGTATTTGAGGTTTGGAATCATCTTCGGCCAGCACAGCAAGTTTCAGACCAGCTTGGGCCACAGGAGACTCTGTTCTTAAAAAACAAAGAGGCGAGGATGAAGAACAGTGGGGAATTGTGGGTTGGGTACAGAAGCACATGTCTGTAGTCTCAAATTTTGGGAGGCTATAGAAGAAAGATGGCCAGTTTAAGGCCAGTCTGGGGTACATGGTGAGATCCTGTCTCAATAAATACAAACACAAGCAAACTCACATCACAACAAAAGCAAGTCAGAAAATCAAAGCAAACAACAAAAGCCACACAATTTAAACACACGCACACACACACACACACACACACACACAGAGAGAGAGAGAGAGAGAGGCAGCATTTGTGCTGGTGGTTATGGGGTGGGGCTGTCTATAGAATGGAATGAATGTTTCCTGTTGTTACTTCAATAAATTGCCACAGATTTAGTGGCTTAAAAATAGCACACGTTCGGGGTTGGGGATTTAGCTCAGTGGTAGAGCGCTTACCTAGGAAGCGCAAGGCCCTGGGTTCGGTCCCCAGCTCCGAAAAAAAAAGAACCAAAAAAAAAAAAAAAGCACACATTTATTCTCTTATAATCTGGGGGTCATTCTTCAAAGCTAAGATGTTGGCAGAACTGATCCCTTCTGGAAAGAAGGCAGAACAGGTTCTTTCTGTTTTCCAGCTTCTAGAGGTCATCTGCCCCCCCCCCCCCGTGGCTCCTCCCTGCTTCGCCAAGGCTCCACACTCCAGCTTCTGTTTTCATCTTCTCCTTCCTTCTCAAATCTGCTTCCTATGAAGAGATTCATGGTTACATTAAGGTGGACCCAGTGTATTAGCTATCTTCTTGTCACTGTAATCAAATACCCGACAGGAAGCCATTCGACCTGTAAACCGGACATCTGTGTCACCCCCTCTGAGGTTCATGGAACATCCTGGAAGGAAGACAGTGTGGGAAGAATGCCACAGCAGCTGTAGTTACTTACATGAGACCTGTACAAGATGAGGCCTGCCAATATTCCATCGGGGCATGGAGGCAGGGTTACTGAGGTTCAGCCTCTAACAGAGGGGCTAATCACAGTTAATGGTTACTAGGGGCAGAGGATTCACTTTATTTGGTGGTGTGGCCACTGATAAGTTGTGCATGCTCCTAGGGTCTTGTGGCAACGCCAGGAGAGCCATGCTCTGTTAATACTCCCCCACCAAACCATACTCATGCAAGCAATCCTAATTAAAAAAATAATAAAATCCCTCAACTAAAACCCAAACAAAAACAACAAAGGGACAGGAGAGTAGAAGGTGACTCCTTGGGAAGAAGAGATTTAACACTTAGGGAGATGAGAGGATAATGGGGTGTGTGTGTGTGTGTGTGTGTGTGTGTGTGTGTGTGTGTGTGAAAATGTTTGAAATATATTACATATATCCATTAACTTGTAGGATAAAAAAACTAAATACAAGAAGCAATTTAAGTAAGGAGAAGTTTATTTTGGCTAACAATTTGAGATGAGTAGTCTATTCTGATGGGAAGGATGGCTGAGTGGGAGTGGCTTGAAACCTTGTTTCCAGCACTGTGAGACTATGAATCTCACACTGTGACTCTTCACGGACCAGATAGGAGAGGGGGCAGGAAGAAGAGCTCATCTGTAAGCCTGGAGCTTCCTCCCATCCCCGGTATCCTACTTCTCCAGCTAGGTCTGTCAGGTCATCTTGAAAGAGCACTGCCACCTGGCGTGTACACACACGTGCTTGTGCAGGTATTTTACATTCAAACTAGGACACCCTGATAATCCAGTTTAAAATCTCATCTTAAAAACCTTCACTTAATCACAAGTATGAATCCTGTTTACCACCAAAGGCAGCAGTCTTAGGTTCTAGAGATTAGGACCTGGGAAACACCGCTCATGATACCATATTGAGCCTGTAGATGAACTGGCTAACAAAGGAGCCAGCCACAGAGCCAGTCACAGAGCCAGTCACAGAGCCAGTCATAATCTAGAACTCTCGCTGGGGCCTCCAGAATAGGGCTTCTTCAAATTCATATCCAGAGTTAGGACTTGTGGAGACTCTAGGAGAGCCGATGCCCAGTAATTAGTACTGCAAAGCAGTAAACATGTGGTAGAATAAACCAATGAACTAACAGGTCACCAACGTCTACAGGGTCCTGCGAGTGGTCCTTTAACCCTGTACCCCATGATATTTATTAATTGTTGTAGCAATTTTCAATTCCAACTTGGGGTTTCTACTCCACCTTGATCATTCAGTTCCCGAATAAGGATAGAGGGACACATAGCTTTTATTATTTACAATAAGCCATGAACAGCATGAGAGTTGAGCAGATTATCTACCTTATATGCCGTTAGAATCTACTTTCCTATCAATAACCCCAAGGTATTACTTACTGTGTTTCACCTGGGCTGCCCTTAACTCCAAATGGCTGACTCTCAGGTCCACATTGTCATGACTCACCTAACCCATGGCAGCTCCACCCCCATTCACCTTCTTCTAACCTACCCCTTGGTCCTCTGACCTCCAGCTTGGGAATCCTAAACCCCACCTATGTCTCTTCTTCCTGCTATTAGTTGTCAGCATCTTTATTTACCAACCAGAAAGAACTTGGGGACAATGTCACTTAGAGTCCCTTGGGTCTCTGTGTGGACTCACTCTCTCGTCTCTGGGGCAACCAGGCCTTGAGGAACCAGTATTAGCACTAAAATACAAGTAGCATCAGGCCAACCCACTACAATTAATCATCTACTGTATGCTATTCTCCATTCTAAACAGTTTGGGTACATCAATAGACAGAGATCATTCTACTCAGGGAACTAACATTCCGTTGGTGTCAGGAGACAATAATTAAGTCTTGTGCTATGCTGTGAAGTAACAAGGCCCGGGCAAAAGGGAAAGTAGGCAGGGGAAAGAGATCAAACGTGTTTAGTATGGGATAGGATAGGTGGGGGTATTAAAAGGACTATCCACAGAAACTGGGCACAGTGGCAAATGCCTTCAATTCCAGCAGTCAGGAAGAGGCAATAGACCTGTGAATTCAAGGCCAGCCTAGTCTGCAGAGTGACTTCTAGGCCAGTCAGCCACATAGTGAGTCAGGAAGAGAAGGAGAAGACAGAGACAGAGACACACAGAGAGACAAAAACAGGGAGATGGAGACAGAGGGAAACGGAGAGAGATGAGAGTGATTTCTGAAGAAACAAAAGGAGCTGTTCGGAGAGGTCTCAGCCTGTCTTGAAGATGAAACTCAGAGACCTTTTACTGGGACATCATAATGCTTGAATGGTGAGGTGGGATGGAGTTTGGACTAGACATTTGTCTAAAAAACCAAGGTGTACCTCTCCAGTTGCCTTCTAAACATTTGTGTTTACTCCCAGGGGTTATTGATGTCATCTTTATCTTGGAGGAAAACTTTTCTGCCCCAGCTGGTAGTAGTTATGGTGTGGACCCACAACCAGCCAAGCTGCTAAGATATAAAGGACTCTTACTCTGACATGGGGCCCTGTGCTCAGTCATAAATGAGAGAAAATAATCGAACATCTATACACCTTCTCCAAAACTCAGAGAATATTGAGAAAGAAGAAGGAAGAATATGAGAGACAGGCAGGTAGAGTATTGTGTAGCTATTTCTTTCAAATTAAAACATTCTCTTTTGATAAGGGAGGAAGGTTCGTCTTCCATGTAGGCTTTTGGTAATGTAGCTGCTTGTGAGCCACACATGGGCCTGTCACCAACCCCAATAAACTCACTGGTTCACCAAGTTAAACTTGGGTGAGATAATTTGTTTGGTCTGTTGTTGGGGGGGGGTAAATAGATACTTGTTTATATCTCCCCTAGAAAATCCATCCAACAGGAGTATCTTCCCAATTCCTTCTCAGGCCCAGAGGAGGCAGGCAACAATCCCAGCTTCAACGCTCCTTCACTATCAGCATCCTTCCCGTCTCAGCTAACCGGCCACCCTAAGAGGGCAGGCGGAAGGAGCCCTAGAGTCCAGGTAGATTTGCATGGCCCTCCTACTTTTCTTTCTTTCTGATGTCATTAATTCAGCTGTTCATTTCTGTAGCCTCTGAAAGCATGTGAATAACCAGGTTCTGCCCCCCAGACTACTCTAAACCCTCTGTGTCTCAAGGGATTTCCAGTTTCTCAATAGGCAGGTGGCCAAGCTCTGCCCTATAGAGTAAAAAACAAAACAAAACAAAACAAAACAAAACAAAGCAAAAAACAAAAATCAGGCCACAGATTTCCACCAATCCCTGAGCTTGCTCCAAGATCAGGCCACAGAATCCCACCAATCTCTGAGCTTGCCCCAACATCAGGCCACAGATTTTCACCAATCTCCGAGCTTGCTCTAAGATCAGGCCACAGAATCCCACCAATCCCCGAGCTTGCCCTAAGATCAGGCCACAGATTTTCACCAATCCCTGAGCTTGCCCTAAGATCAAGGCCACAGATTTTCACCAATCCGTGAGCTTGCTCTAAGATCAGGCCACAGAATCCCACCAATCCCTGAGCTTGCCCTAAGATCAGGCCACAGAATCCCACCAATTCCAGGCCACCCTGAAAAGTTCTCCCTTCCTCCAAGAAAACCTATAGAAAGCTTGCCTCCTGCTCAGTTCTCTGCTGTTTCTCCTCTGGGCAGAGGCAGCCACTCTCTTGTGGTTTTTTCTTTTTTCCAATAAATCTCTCGTGTGAAGTTTGTTGTGTGGTGTGAGTTTGTGGTATTTCTTTACTTCCAGCTGCCAGGATAACTTTCCCTTCAGAGCTACAATATTTCCATAGGGGGAACCTGTCCCCATTTACAATTTAAGCCTATGGATATTGCTGGAACAGCTTCTGTGTGGCAAGCCTTCTAGGTTCTGAGAATCCGACATTCTTGCAGGGCTTACACTCCAGAGATGAAAGACTGTAAACAAGATGAAAACAGTAAAGTACATAGTATCCCACACAGAAGGAATTTAGAGAGATTCGGGGCATAATCTAGGTAAGACGGTCCAAGAAGGTGACCTTTGAGGAGAATCATGGTCAATCAAGACAATGAGCAAATTTTTGCTTCCCGTTCTCTCATTTTTATTCCCAGACTCCACCTTGGGCCACTGTGTAGGCTGTATAGCTTCTTGGTGTTATGAAATATAATGTGGCGTAGGGGTATCTTGGTGGCTGAGCCAAGGGTACCCCTGAGAAATTAAGCTATGCAACAGGTATGGTGCAAAAAGGAACTGGAGAAGGGATAGAAGCAGACAGGTGGACATGTAGACAGGCAGACAGATGGGGAGCAGAGCCCTGAGGATGGGGAGTGGGGACAGAGTGGGAGAGAGAAGGGGCACAGGAAGAGAACAGAGACAGGGAGTGCAGAGAACAGAGAGACAGCAGGGCTGGTCCTTTCAGCTACAGCACATATCTGACACAGCTGGCAGCAACAGGTCAGGGCCTCAGTCGCTGCTAGGTCCCGAGAGCAGGCCAGTGGAATTGCTTGTATCCTAACACTTGGTATAATCCTTTTTGGCTGTTTTTAATTCTGCTAAAGTGTTTCTTTCTTTTCACTTCGCTTGAAAGGAGTTGGTTCCCTTTTTCTACCCTGTGGGTCCCAGGGATTGGTCTTACGTCCTCAGCCTTGGGAGCAAGCACCTTTATTCAATGAGCAATCTGATCCTTTAATCCTAACAACAGCCTATAAATGTAAACATGGCTACATCCAACTCAGACCTGGGAACAGCAAGGTTAGACACTTTGGTATTACTAGAGATTGGATGTCTGTGCCCCTCAAACATCGATATTGATGGAACTTAGCCTCCAGTGTGATAGCTGTAGGAGGTAATACTTTTTGGAGGTGACGAGAGTGAGAGGCAGAGCCCTCTCAGATAGGAGTAGTGTCCTTAAGCAAATGGTTCTAGAGACCAGTTAACATGAATTGTGGTTTTCATACTTTCTGTGAGGTGGAGAAAGAGGATGGAGGGGTGACATACATCATTTGAGCCCGGTCACACTGTGTCACCTTATAGTACCAGATTAATAAGTGCGGAAAATGTTGCTGTCATTGAATTTGATAGACAAGCAAATTTAGCAGACGGGGCAGCTAGCACATCATTGCATGGCAGGTATGCCTCAGAGGCCTAGACAGTTTGGCTGGTTTGCCCAAGGCCACGCTGGCTTTCTGGGATGGAGTAAGACTGGGCTGGATCCTACCCTGGCCAATGCTTACCACCTCGTTTAAGCTTTTGTCTGTTTGCTTGTTTTTTGTTTTTGCCTCTGTATTTCTACATTTAACATACATTTACGGTTTAGTAGCATAAAAGGTAGAGAGTGGGAGTAAGTCTTCCTTCTACCCCACCTTCTAACAGCACCCGTCCAGAGGCAACAGCTGTTACAGCCTGTTGTGGTTTTTCCTTCTTCCTGTCTTATCCCAGTGGGAAAGGCAGAAGACAGAGTCAGATCTTCAGACTGTTACCCTGCCCTGATTTAGGATTATGAGCCACGCACGAACACCTTGAGTGATCTCCTCGGTTTCTTGGAACCGTAGTCCTTCACCTATAAAAGGAAAACCGTATCTCTAGCCCAGAGTGCCAGGAGTTCAGACAGAATGTTAAGGCAAGTGCATTGCAAGCCCCTGCAAGCCCCTTAGTGATGTATTGATGTTGGCAGTATCTCTCTTCCTGGCTTCTCTCTGGAGTAGCCCAGGACCATTCATGGTGTTTATGTTTCCACCAAGAGACCATGCAAAAGATGGGTTTGGATAGGGGACTTATTTCTACAGGAAAAAGGGAATGATTCAATTTGTACCAAGTGCAATTAAAGTTAGAGACTGGAAGAGACTTTGTTTTAAAATCCCAAAGAGGATCTTTGAGGTCTGTCTTTGAAATTTCCTCAGAAAATACTAATTATGACACATTAATGTCTGCTTTTCCCAGAAGCAAAGAGATAGATAAGATAGGCCCTCCAGAAATTAGAATTCGAGTAAGAGAATAATTTGAGGCAAACCAATATTTGTTCAGTTCTAAGGTCGCCAGATGGATGAATGGTGACCCCCCACCCTCCCCCAAACAAGTAAGATAGCCTGCATGGATCCTTCCTCCCTGGGATTCATTAATTCTCTTGAGAGAAGCTTAAGCCAAGTGACCTTCTGCCCCCAGCCTGAGCTCTGGGGTCCCATATGGGCTCGTGGCCTGCTAAAGCCTGCCCTTCTAGGAGCTTGCTAACGTAGGTATGCAATTAAACTGACCCTCTGCCTTAGAGAGCACATCAGTGGTGCTATATGGGGCGAGGGAGAGAACTGCTACCTTTAAGTTGATGAGATGAATCAAAAAGGCTGGAATTCAGGGAATCTGGGGAGTGGATGGAAGTTTTTCCTTCCAAAAAGGAGGCATACCTGAGGGGCAGAGTTTTCCTCTTCTTTGAACCAAGAATTGGAACGAGGGGGAAAAAACTGGCAAATGAAAGTAAAATATGAATGCAAACATATTCCTTCTAATTTTGAAACTTAGATTTAAAATAAAAAGAGAAAGTAGAGGAAAACCATTTTCTGATCCATCCTACGAGGTCAATACTGCTCTAACTGCAAAATCTGAAATGAGGCCTCCATCTTTCCTCACTGAGGCAGGGAAGAAAGACATGAAGGCCAGACAGTGTCGGCCCGTGAGTCCTCAAGTCCTCTGGGGCTTGGCGAAGGCTTATCAAAGTCCCCAAGTTTAATGCCATGAAGATCTCGATCTGGGACACAGCTTACCCTTCTCTGCAGCTTCTCTCAGGCCACTGCTGCCACCGCCACACTGTCCTAATGCAGGACAAATTCTCTTCCATTTCTTCTATGGATGGTGAAGGTTGGCCACACATTCACATATAGGATGGGGAGAGTGTGAATCTCACACTGTAGCCCAAACTGACCTTAAACTTGCTCAGTCGCCTAGACTGACCCCAAACCCACAGCAATCCTCCTGCCTCAGCTCTCCAAGTACTGGGATTGGAGATTTGAGACACCCCTCTCAGCTCACTGTGAGTATGGTCTAAGGACATGGGCGCATACAAGGAAGAGACAGGGAGCAAGCAGAAAGGTAGGTAATGGCTGAAGTCTAAACTCCTGGGGCCGAGAGTCTCTGGTTCATTAGATCTACCCAGTGCTTCTCAGGGCTCTGAAATAGCCCAGAGTCACACGAGTGCTGGACAACTCCACAGACCCCTTGCCGGCTCTCTTCTCGGTTTTGTCTGTGAAAAATGGCAGCACCAATACCTCAGCCATCACTTAGGGACAGCTCCAAAGTCATCATGACCTCCCCAGGTTGCCATGGCATCCAGGGGAGAGTTAGAGAAGGTGGCGGCACCTGGCGACAGGTGAGAACAAGCATTCCTGTCTTCCAGTGATGTCCCACCCCACCACTCCCAATGCCATCATAAATATGGGACCTAAGCTCCAGCATCACAGCTACAGGGGCCACATGTCCCACGAGGCCTCATGCTTGCCAGAATGGCAGAGTGTTTTTTTTTTTTTTTTTTTTTTGGTTCTTTTTTTCGGAGCTGGGGACCGAACCCAGGGCCTTGTGCTTCCTAGGTAAGCGCTCTACCACTGAGCTAAATCCCCAGCCCCAGAGAGTATTTTTTTTAAACTCACTTTTAGCTAGGGAGAAAAAACAAACCCAAGCTTTGTGCCTGGTCACTTATTTTCTATCCTTGTTCTGTACGTTTGTTTACAGTTTAGTTGGGTTTTGTTTTGTTTTGAGACAGGGTCTCACACAGGCCAGTCTTGCTTGAAACTCAGTGTAGAACCAAGGATGGCCATGAGCCTCCTACCCTACCTCTCAGGTGCTGACGCCATACCCAGTTTATGTGATCCTGGGAACAGAACCCAGGGTTTTGTGCATACAAGGGGAACAGTCTACCAACTGAGCTACAACCCTCCCATCCCCCACCTCTCATCACATATACTTATTCCAGTCTTCAATGAATATAGCTTTAAAAGGAAGCACGATGGGACACATTTGTAATCCTACCATTTGGGAAGAAAGGGCAGGAAGATCAGGAGGAGTTCAAGATCATGCCCAGATGTATGGATGCATAGTAGGTTCAAGGCCAATCTGGACTACGTGAGACCTTGTCTTAACCCCCTTCCCAAGTAGAAATATATTTGGTAGTCCATTAGAGCCAACCCAATGACCCTGTCTTTCAACTAGCTCAATAAAGGCATGACCCCCGCCCCCATTTCCAAGATGAGGAAGAGAAGGGTATAGGGGCCAAAGTCCAGTCAGCCTGGGTATATGTCTTAGTTAGGGTTAGTATTGTTGTGAAGAGACACCATGACCAAGTCAGCTCTTATGAGGACAACATTTAATTGCGATTGGTTTCCACGTTCAGAGGTTCAGTCCATTATCACCAAGGCAGAAACATGGAAACATCCAGGCAGATGTGGGGCTGGAGGAGCTGAGAGTTCTACATCTTCATCTGAAGGTTGCTAGGAGAAGACTGGCTCCCATATGGTTAGGAGGAAAGTCTTATTGCACACTTCCTCCAACAAGGTCACACCTACTCCAGCAAGGCTACACCTCTGAATAGTGCCAGTCCCTGGACCAAGCATATTCAAACCACCGCAGTATAAATCAGGAGAAAAATGCATTCAGATTATCCTTAGATTATAATTGGACTATTAAAGTCATGTGTTTGTGTGTTTGCCCATACCCTCTGCCACACCCTCCCCTCCCCAGCCATTTAACTTTGGACACTTTGCCTTGCCATTCTCATTTGTGCCTAGGGAATAACTATTAACATCTTCTTCATAGAAAGCAATGAGTAACCAAGACCAAGAGTCTTGCACATCATAGATGCTCAACAAATGGTATTGTCTTAGTTGGGGTTTCTATTCTTGTAATGCAACCCCATGACCAAAAAATAAGTTGTGGGGGAAAGGGTTTGTTTGGCTTACACTTCCACATCACTGTTGATCACTGAAGGAAGAGAAGACAGGAACTCAAGCAGGGCAGAAAACTAGAGGCAGGAACTGATGCACAGGCCATTGAGGGGTGCTGCTGACTGGCTTACTTTACATGAATTACTCAGCCTGCTTTCCTATAGAGCCCAGAACCAGTAGCCCAGGGATGGCCCTGCCCACCGTGGGCCGGGCACTCCCTTGTTCATTAGTTCAGAAAAAGCCTTACGGCTGGATCTCAGGGAAGCATTTCCTTACTGAGGCTCCCTCTTCTCTGTTGACTCCAGCTTGTGTAGAGGTGACACACAAAAAATAGGTACAGTGTGGGCTTGTGCAGACATTTCAAGGATCCAGAGCCTTGTTGGCACAAAAGTGAAAGTCACACGCTATGCAACAAGGGGGGAAAATAACCAGGAAAGGAAACCATCTCTTCCTGTTGAGAAGGCCATACTTCCTTTTCTCTCTTTGCTATGTCGGCCATTGTTGTCTCTTTGAGTAGAGATCGAGTACATTGCCAGATGTTCCCCATCCTTCCATAACTATATCTACCCGAACTAACAATCCTAGAATCTTTCAGCCTTTATGCTCCATATGTTTGGTCCATGGAGCTGGGAGCACCTGTCTGTTCTCCTAGCCTGATACTCAGTGGGACGAAAGTGGGTCCTGCGAGAATCATTATTAGCGAAGACTAAGCCTGGAGGACAAGGAGACCGAGGGCCCTGCCCACAAGGTGATCGAGTTCGGCACCACAAGGACAAGCCAGACAGATGTCTCTCTTAGTCTTTCCCTGGCAGGCGGGGCCCACGGTGGGACCAGATGTTGCCACTGGTCACAGTTTTTGTAAGTTTATAGGTTTTAAAAGGTCAGGATCTTTGGCGGTAAAAGTTTTACAGACCAGTAAAAATTTACTGTGGAAGACGGAAAACCAGCTACAGTGGAAACTCCTGGAGCCAGGAGCCTGATGGACCTCAGCTCTATCCCAAACCAGCTGTGGGGATTAAGGCACGAACAGGTGCCTCACCTAAGTTCTGTGCCCGGAGATGTCACCATCTCCGGATGGGTGACAACACTCTCCGGGTACGTATGTCTGTGAGTCGGACCCTCCTCCTCCAGTGCCGGGAATATTGGACACAAAGAGCCATGCCTGTGGGTCCTGCACTCTGAGCTTTTCATTAGGTAGACTGGCTATATCCGAGTGTCTGCTTCCCCTGCCTGGGAGGAGCCCGGCGGTCTGAAGCAGAGCCCAGGAATCAAATTAGCCAGGCCTCTGCTGTTCCCTGGTCCCCACCGGCCAAGGCGAGTTCATCAGGGCCTCACGCTAATTCTTATCTTGTTTAAAAGGGGCAAAAGTGACTCCGCAGCTTCATCTGAGGCAATTTACACCCGGCCACTGGCCACGGCTCCAAGTTCCCTCTGTCTATTGTGCCATCAAATCCATTATTAGGACATTTCTTCGGGGGAAACTTGATTGCTGTTCTATCAGTGAGGCTCCCGGGCAATCTATCTCCATCTGAGGCCACGGCCTGCTCGGCTCCCTCTAATCCCGTTATCTGAGGGACTAATTCTCTAATGCGCACGCTGCATACAATGTATCCGCTTTCTCTCCTAACCCAATTGGATGTCCCAAAGGATTCCAGTACTGAACGCAGAAATGAAGGCTTAGGGCCCGTGGGACAGGGTGTCCAGTCTTTCTCTTGGCATTCTTTTATTCTTAGTGTTAAAGATCGAATCCAGAGCGGCAGTTCTCAACCTGTGGGTCGACATCCCCTTGGGGGGGGGTCACATATCAGATATTCTATATACCAGATATTTACATTATGATTTATAACACTAGCAAAATTACAGCTACGAAGTAGTGAGGAAATAATTTGATGGCTGGGGGTCACCACAACATGAGGAACTGTATTAAAGGGTCATAGCATTAGGAAGATTGGGAACCACTGACCTATACCACTATCTTAGGCTTCCGGATGCTCTAAATACTTTTAACTTATATTTTGGAGGGGTTTTCTTTGAGACGTGGCCTCATGTAGCTGGGTCAGGTCGGTCTTGAACCTTTGCATCTGTTACCTTCCCCTCCCTCGTGCTTGGATCACAGGTGTGTACTACCACACCTGTGGGCTTTTGCCGTTGTTACTGCTGCTGTTTTAATAGTTTTGAATTTTGAGATAGGGTCTCACTCAGTCACCCAGGCTAATCTCAGACTTCTTGCTTTCTTGCATGTTTGTTTCTTTGAGACAGGGTCATGTGTATCTCAGGTTGGTCTTGAACCTTTGCTCCTGCTCCCGGTACTGAGATTACAAGTGTGCACCAGTGAGGTTTTGGTTGTGTGAAGGGCCGGAGACTGAATCCAGTGCTTCTTGCACAACGCTCCAGGCAAGCTCGCTATGAACGGAATACGTATCCCCAGCCATGCTTGAACCTTCGTCCCCTTACTTCAGCCTCACAGGCAGCTGGGATGACAGCTGTGTACTACTGTGGTCTCCATCCTACCTCTCAATGGGTTCCGATGTTTATATATGGTGGGTACTCCAATATACAGTGTGGAAGGTCCACTTCCTGGAGCAGGGTTATAGGAAGAGGCAGCCCACTCCGCCTCCATCTTCCTTACATGCCTCTTCTTCCTTCCCTCCTCCCATCTCTCTTCTCTCCCTCTTTGTCCTGCCTGCCTCAATCTCTGTCCTGTTTTCCAGCCTTGTCTCTTTCCCCTTCCTTTCTTTCTCCCTTTATTTTTAAATCCTCCTCTTCTTCTATAGACATCCCCCACACCTAATATCTTCAGTTTCTTCTTTCCCTTTTCTCTCCCACTGTCGTGTGTCCCCTGTCGGGACAAGGTAGCTCTCGATGCTTCCTTCTGATTTTCCATATTCAAACGAATGGTGTGGCTTCAATATGCACTAGAGCCCCAGCGTGGAGAATCTAAGCATGGTGATGCGGCCGTGGGAGAGCAGTCAGCTCCTTGATGATAAACTATCCATAGCAGTGATCCAAGTGCATATGCCTGCTGGAGGCCCAACCCTGGCTTACTGCCATGCGATGGGATCCCAGCACTTAGAAAGTGGAATCAGCCAGATCAGAAGTTTAAGGTCAGCCCCAGCTACACAAGATCTTCTGTTAAAAAGAAAAAGTATGCTATATTATCTTCGTGCTAGGAATGAGATCTTTATTGCCACAATGTTTGCCTACCATGCATGGAGCCCTGGGTTCCAGCCTCGGCAATGTGTGTAGTGGGTATAGGGGTGCACATCTGTAAACCCCAGAATCTGTGAAGTATTAAGTGTTTGTCATTCTTGGCTATAAAGAGAGTTCCAGGCAAGCCTGGGTTAAGATGAGACCCAGTCTAAAAAATAAAATAACAAGAAAGAAAACAAACTACAATTCAAAAAAAAATGTTTCCTCTTGCAACCCATCCCACGCATATAGTGGACTGAAAAAGGAATTAAAAAGAACACAAGTGTTTTGTTGTTAAAGTTTACCATTGCAGATACAGGGGAACCTTGTCTTTAATAAAAAGGAGACAGAAGAGTCTCTCCACTTAACCGTAGTTGGGGGCAGGGCTGCTCCAAGCTGAAATTCATAGAGCCTTTTATGCAGACAACGTTTGAGGCACCGGCTGTACCTACAAGTGCTAGATGCTTACCGGTTTAACTTACAAAGTGAAAGAGACACCTCTTTCAAGAGAGCCAAATTTAGACAGAAATTATTAAAAAATGTTTACAAAAGGGGGAAGGGGGCTGAGAGGATGGTTCAGTAGACAAGAGCATGCATCGCTCCTGCAGAGGACCTGAGTTCAGTTCCCAGCATCCACTGTTGGGTAGTTCACAATCCCCTGTAACTGCAGCTCCGTGGGTCCAACACCCCTGGCCTCTATGTACCCACAGGTCCATATTCCCACACAGACACAGACACAGACAGACACAGACACAGACACACAAAAAATAAAAACACATTTTTAAAAGAAACAGAGAAAGCTATGAAATTATACGTAAAGTATATTTTATTTATCATTTATTTACCTTTTCATGTATGCAGGGACCCAGGGATGTCAGAAGAGGCATCGAATCACCTCTAATTGGAGTAACAGACAGTTGTGAGCTGTTGTGTCGGTGCTGGGTCCTCTGGAAGAGCAGCCAGTGCCCTTAACCACCAACCTATCCTTCTAACCTCCTATTTTCTCCACTTTATGGAAGGAACTCACAGAAAAACAAACTCCTTCTGGGACAGTGAGCCTGAGGAGGCTTGTAATTATTCTTTATAATTTCCTAAAACGAATACTACACGTACTTACTGTATCTAGCAAAATGTATGAAAATAAATATACATGACCTGCAAAATATTTTTTACAAGGTTAGAGAACTTGCTCAGAGGTTAAAAGCCTATATTGCTCTTGCAGAGGACCCATGTTCAGTTATTAGCACCCATGACAGGCAGCCCACCCCCACCCCCATCTCCAAGAGGATGTCTCCATCCCCCTCACCCCCACCCCACCCCACCAAACCTCCCCACTCCCTGGAGGCTCCAGTCTCTTGGAGGTTAGGTCCATCTCCTCTCACCGATGCCAGACCAGGCAGTGCTCTGCTGTACATGTGTTGGGGGGCCTCGTATCAGCGGTGTATGCTGCCTGGTTGGTGGCTCAGTGTCTGAGAGATCTCAGGAATCCAGGTTAGTTGCCACTGCTGGTCTTCCTATGGGTTGCCCTCTTTCTCCTCAGCTTCTTCCGGCTTTTCCCTAATTCAGCCACAGGGGTCACCAGCTTCTATTCATTGGTTGGGTGTAAGTATCTGGATCTGACTCTTTAGGCTGCTTGTTGGGCCTCTGTAGGAGGGCAGCCATGCTAGGCTCCTGTCTGTTCCCCTGTGTGCAGCAAAACTCCTGGGAAGCCTTCAGACTGTTGGATCTTCCATATATTCGTATTTTTAACTCTATGTGTGTGGCAGGGAGGGAGGGAGGAATGGAAGGGAGAGGAAGAGGGGGAAGGGGGAGGGGGAGAGAGAAGAAGAGGGAGAGGGGAAAAGGGAAGGGGAGAAAGGAGGAGGGGGACAGAGAGGGATCAAGATCATACTCTATACTCTATGTGTAGCCTGGGCTGGCCTCTGTCCTATCTCACCGCAACCTCCCAGGTGCTGAGATTACAGTTGCCAATCACACTGCCTGGTCCTTTTGCTTACTGACCCTTTAATTAATATTTTGTTTGTTTCCTTGTTTCCTGAGACAGAGTTGTCATGTAGCCTATAGTTCTCTGGAACCAGATGTGAAGCTCAGAGTGGCCTGGAACTTCTGATCCTCCTGTGTCTTTCTCCCTGGAATTACAGGTGAACACCACCATACCTGGTCTAAAGCACCTTTTTACCTGTGTTGCTAGAGGTTGAACTCAGGGCTCTACCACTCAATCATGTTCCCAACTTATGATAAGAATGCCATCACAAAAGGCCACCCATTTGATGATATTTGTTAAAGCTCAGAAAATCAGGTACAGACGTGTAAAATGTTATTTTGTTTTCCCCAATTCTTGGCGGCACCTGCCTTAAGTAATTCGAGTACTTGAGAGGTGATCTCAGGAGGAGCAGATGTTCAAAGCCATTCTCAGTTTCTTAGTGGTTTCAAGAACAGCCTGAGCTGCATGGGACCCTGGCTTAACAGACAAAGCAAAACAAATCAAAAGGAAATTAAAACGAAACAAAAAAAAAAAACTTTAATTGAGTGAGGCTGAAGAAGCGGACTTTTAGTGTGACCCCTGCTACCCTCTCTGTCACCTGCTTCACCAGGGGCATTACATCAACTTGAGAAGCCAAAGTATGCTTCTGGTTGTCTCTGCTTAAACCACCTCGCAGCCCTTCCCATACTATACCTGTGAAAGAAAAGTACTGACAGTGAGAGCCCAGTGTCCAGTCCCACAGCTGTCAGGCTGCATCTTTCCTTCACAGACCCTGTAGGCCCTTCCCCAAAACATTTCTTGGGCGAGATGCGGCCAAGCCACCTACTCTGGATGGGTGGGCTGAACTCCCGCTCCTGACATCTGCCAGCCGACTCCCCTCCCCTTCCTCCCGCCCTGAAACCTGATCCAGCTGAAAAGCGCTTGCTAGAAAACTTGGCGGCTCCCCAGCTCTGGTGGCCGGGAGTGCCAAGCTGCAGCCTCACAAGGTGCAGGCAGCAGTTGGAAAAGCAGCCTGCCTGGGACATGAGGTTGGCAGCGGGTGTGCAGGCTGGCAGTCTGGGGGACTCATCCTGAGTGGCTGCTCCGAGGCCCTCCCACATCCGGGAAGCTTGCCATGCCGCTCTGCATCCCGCAGGTGCTGTTGGCCTTGTTCCTTTCCGTGCTGATAGCCCAGGGAGAAGGTAAGGAGTTTGGTGGGGAGGGGAATAGCAAGCTGGGATGGGGGAAGTCCTTAAGTCTCAAGGGGTTGAAGGTAAGAGAGGCTGGAGCCACCGGAAGGCTGGTGGTTTGAGAAGTTGAGCCCAAGGTGAGCCTGCTGCTGAGAAGGGAGTAGAGTCCATGAGAAATACCTAGGTGTGTGCTGGAAGACGGTTCCCATTCTCCTAGCCTTGCCTTTCAGCTTATCAAATGGGAGCAGCTACGGACCTGTGAGCTCATTCAGTCCACTTTTCCTGCCTGTAACCACAGTCCAGAGAGGGAGAATAATTCATTCAGGGTCACACAGCTTGTCTGTAGCAGAGTGGGGACCAGAACCACTTTAGTAACCTTTTCTTGCTTTTGCTGGTTTTGTTGCGGAGGTCCTGTGGGCTTTCTCCACCCCCAGGTTCCTGTAAGGCTCACCTCCAGTAATGTCAAACTTTCCTACCCATTCTACTCAACCTTCTCCTCACTGCCTCGCAAACAAGGTGTTCAGCCACATAGGATCTGGTTTGTTCTATTGCAGACCACATTCAGCCCCACAGGAAGGCCCTTTCTACACAGCTGGGTTGTAGCATCTTGGGAGACGATGAGAAGGGTGCCACCAAGGGGAGGAACTGATAGGAAGGCTAGGAATAGGATGCTCTTTTCCAGAAGCTGTCGTTGGGAGAAACAGGGTAGATGGATGAGAGGGAAGTTGCATGTGGTAAGTGCTTTGGGCTTTCTTGCCTGGCTTGCTCTGTCCTCCCAGTTATGATCTTGTTCTGAGGTCTGGCTGCATTAGCCAGACACTCCCCAAACCTCCAAGAGTCCCCCTCAAAGCCTATCGGACTCCCCCGACAAGCCTCTCCGATAGTAGCGAGGAATCTGGTTTGAGTCTCAGGTTCTTGGCTAGCAGTGCCTGCTATTTACCTTCCCGAGCCTTGGGGATTCGTGTCTGTATAATGGTCTCTCTTAGCGGAAGACTTGTGCAGATATTATTCCATTATTCCAAAGGAGACTCTCAAAAATGTCTCTGGAGGATGAGGATACAGTTCTGTTGGTCGAGGCCTGCCTGGCACGCATTCACAAAAGCCCTGGCCCCAATCCCCAGCACTGCATAAACCAGGAGTGGAGGTATAATAAGTCTATAATCCCAGCATTTGGAAGGTGAAGGCAGGGGGATCAGAAGTCCGAGGTCTGCCTTGGTCACATGACAAGTTCTAGGCTGGGTGAGATCGATCCTGTCGGAAAAGCAAAACAAAATAAAACAAACTTAAAAATAGCCTCCCGCTTCCTATTTCTGTTTGCTCCCCTCTGTCCTTCCAAACAGGAGGGAAGCTTATGTGGCAGGTAGACACACCAGAGGAGAGCCTGCAAGAATGCTTTAGTGGGGTTGGGGATTTAGCTCAGTGGTAGAGCGCTTGCCTAGGAAACGCAAGGCCCTGGGTTCGGTCCCCAGCTCCGAAAAAAAAAAAAAAAGAACCAAAAAAAAAAAAAAAAAAGAATGCTTTAGTATCTGGAGACGCATGTGAGGGCAGGATAGGAGGACTCGGTATTGTTTAGTAGTAACCAGCCTCAGTGGCTCCCAGTTTGCAAAGGAGCAGTCCATCCTGCAGCCTCACCCTCTTGCCCTCTGAGCTCTGGCCCTCTGAGCTGTGCCCTCCCCACCCACCGACTTTTGTTTTGTTTAATGTACTACACACTGCTTCACGAGTCTGCATCTCATCCTTGTCCAGGGGCCTCAGTAACCTCTGTATCTTCTCAGTTTTAGTGTGTGTGGTGCCCATGTGAGTGGGGCTGTCCCATGTCACTCCTGCTTTTTGAGTTAGTGCCCCAGTTCCCCACAGGAAAACCAAGGAATACTCAAACCCCCCAACAGCACCAGGGCCTGGAGCTGGGGTTTCTCTTTAAAATTACATTTTGTTTTGTATTATCGTTGTTGTTGCTGTTGTTGTGTGTCTGTGGTCACACACATGCCTTGGCGTGTATGTGGGGGTCAGAGGACAAATTGCAGACGTTTTCTCCTTTCACCATGTGGATCCCAGAGATTGAACTTGAGCTATGAGTCTTGGAGGCCGTGGCCTTTGCACCCTGAGCCATCTCTCCTGTCCAGAGGAGGAAATTCTTTAATAGATTCTAAACCGGAACAAGAGAAGCTGGGCTCTGGCATCTGTGTTAAAGTGCTCTCCATTCCAGGCAGCCGGAGGAGGGCCACCCAGGCCCACAGCACCACCCAGCCTGCTCTGCTGAGGCTGTCAGATCACCTCCTGGCTAACTACAAGAAGGGGGTGCGGCCTGTGCGGGACTGGAGGAAGCCCACCCTGGTCTCCATCGATGTCATCATGTATGCCATCCTCAACGTGGTGAGCTGCCCTTGATCTGTTTGGGGGAACCAGAGGTGCCATGTAAAACCAAATCACCTACTGGGCAGTATGATGGGTACCAAGAACCCTAGTACCTGTGGTCTGGCACCATGGCTGGGGACAGATTGAAGTTGTATATGCACAGCTGCTCAAACCACAGCCCTAGGCCACCGACATGCACCTCCTCCCAGATATGGTCACCTCCTGCACATGGTTATCCATGTAGAACATGAAGGGAACTGTGTCCCCCATCATCTCTAGACCCTTAGTGCCTTACACAGGTCCCTGAGTGGCAGGTGTCACTAAATGGCAACAGTAGATACAGTGCCAACTAATAGATCAATTAACTAATCAATAACTAGAGTAGGGTGGGGTGCACTGCTCAGCAGACGGTGCAAAGCACCACATGGCGATGGACAAGAAGGCGACTGCAAGCTGTCGGCTCTCCCCCTCACAATGGGGAAGCAGGGCCTGACTTTACAGGTTGCTAGGCCAATCCCCCCATCCCCCCAATACACAGGAGGGGATCACGGTGCTTAGAACATCTCCGCAGAGAATAGCTAAGGGCAGGAGGCTGTGCTGCTGCAGAAAGGTCAGACTTGGAAACAGATGGAGGAAAGGGAGTAACCACTTTTTCTATTCCACAGTTTGGAGTCTCTTAATTTCGTAACATGGCAGTCCATGTCTGCATTATGTATGTATATGTATAAGTATATGTTTAAGTATATGTATATATTATATATAGAAATCATAGAAGGTAAGATATCTATATGTATACTATTAAATATATATGAATCTGATAAGCAATAACAACAGAAAATATGCACAATTTGCACATCTTTAGGGTTTTGTTTTGCTGTGTTTTATCGAGACAGTTTTACCGTATTCCCAGGCTGGCCCGAAGCTCACACAATCTGTCTGACTCAGCCCTGCTGGGACTGGACTACAAGCCTGTGCCACCCTAGCTCACTATGTACCTTGGAGGTTGAAAAGAAATGATTGCCTTTCTCCCTCGCTGTATCTATTTAACAGGCCAGCATCTCCTGGCTGGCCAGCAGCTTGAGTTCATCTCCTTCCCTGGTCCTGCCTTTCCAGTAGGATGAGATGTTCAGTACCAACTTTTGTTTGTGTGTGGAACCACATGCCAGCCCCTTTTACTTTTACAGGATGAGAAGAACCAGGTTCTGACAACCTACATATGGTACCGGCAGGTGAGCAGACCAGCCCCCCACTTCCTGGGACACCCCCCCTCTCTCTCAAGGAGTCAGGAATCTCAATGGCCACAGTGAAGGAAGGTGGTGAGCAGCCCTAGAGGCACTGAAGACAGATACAGGATCAGGAGTCTGAAAGGTCCTGTCTTAGGGCCAGGGGAAGATGGGTGGGGACATCCTCCTGGCCCCCACCCCTGGTTTCTCAGATGTTTTAAAGCATCTCAGACAAGTGCTCAAAGGCTAACCCTGAAGGAAGGACAATTCCTGGCCCGAGAACTCACACTATAGTGGCTTCACGTTCACGTGAACAGCTCCAACTTCTAGAAAGTTCTTCACTCTGTATGAAGTTGGATGACAACCAAATGGAGCAATCAACACAGGAAAAAAATAAAACTATCCACTTAACCCCCAGGACCCTACCCTTTTGTCACTTGTCTAGTTAAGATAGTTGTAGGTATGTTTCAGGACTTGGCTGAGCTCTGGGGAGGGAGGTAGACTGGAGAGGCCTCACTCCAGAGGCTGTATAGACACATCAGATATACACAGGTCTCAAATCCCTTCCTATGACCATGGTCATGTTCTGTCAGCACCATACACTTGTGGGACAGAGAGCAAAGTATAGGAACACTGGTCCCTATCAGACAGCTCCATTCTTGTGTCACTGAAGGACCCCCTTAATTCAGAACACACCCTGTCTCATTGGCAGTGAGCCAAACAAGAGCAGGCAGCATGTTTCCCTAGAAGATGCTACAGCCGTCTGTGTTTTATAGATACAGATGAGTGAGAGTTGTAGAGGTGGGGTCTTTTATCGACCAGGAAGAGCCATGTGTCAACACCCAGATTTCCCCCTAGAAAATGCCCACCTACTGCCTGAGCAGAAGGGATAGAGACCTGTCTGATTTGCAGGTGACCCTCACCAACGATGGGGGCATCTGCCTTTGACAGTTTCTGCTTCTCCCACAGTTCTGGACCGACGAGTTTCTACAGTGGACTCCTGAGGACTTCGACAATGTCACCAAATTGTCCATCCCCACCGACAGCATCTGGGTCCCTGACATCCTCATCAATGAGTTGTGAGTCCTTTTGTCAGAGCATAGCGGGCTGGGAGGCTATGGTTAGGGAAGCCAGGGACAGTGACAATTTCCTCTCTTGATCAAGTTCAAGCTCTCCTTGACGCAGTTCTCTCTTGTTCTTGATCACCCTCTCCCTTTCTTTCTGAACTGGATGCTACAACCTTATGCTTCTTAGTCCCAGGGACTCTAGCATAGGAACAGAAGCCAGTGAGTGATGTCACACCGAGTTCTAACAACTTAATGGAGACAGCTGCATTTGTCAGAGGGGACAGTTACATTTTTTTTTTTTTCTTTTTTGGAAAGGAGCAAAACTCTGATGACAGCCAATGCTTCTGGTCACAGAAAAGATTGGGAGCCAAGGAACATGTTCAAACCTCCCAAGCCACACGTGTGCCTAGCAGGCCACAGTTGGCACCTCTAGTATGAAGTGGGTCCCATTACCTTTTGTTCTCAGCAGCCCAACATTCTCCCATTGCCTTCAGCCAGCTGACTTTCTCTCCATTCTGCAAGTTCATCCAGGGTCCACCAACTGGACATCTGAGTGCAAAGGCAAGGAAAATGCATGGGGGAAAGACAGGACAGGGAGAGTAGGCTGGGGCTGTGATTCAGTTGGTAGAGTATTTGCATAGCACGCTCAGTGTCTGGCTTCCATGTCTAAACCCAATGTGGTGACACACCTATCATTTTAGCACTTGGGAGATGGAGGCAAGATTATTAGAAGTTCAAGGCCATTCTTGACTACATAGAAAGTCCAAGACCAGCCTGGACTACATGAAACCTTTTCTCAAACAACAACAACAACAACAACAACAACAACAACAACAACAACTACTACTACTATTACTACTAATGGAGGTGACAGAGGGATTCATTCAGTACTAACTGCACTGTCCAACTTTGACCCACCCTTGAATGCCCCACATGGCACAGGTGGCAAACATTCTAGAAATTTCTTTCTGCTCTTATCTTTCAGTCTACCCCCAAGAAGGCCAAAGGCCGGGGCTGGGGATTTTGCTCAGTGGTAGAGCGCTTGCCTAGGAAGCGCAAGGCCCTGGGTTCGGTCCCCAGCTCCAAAAAAAAAGAACCAAAAAAAAAAAAAAAAAAAAAGGCCAAAGGCCAGGCCCTGGGCTCAGTCTACCACATGCCTTAGAGTCCAGGCTCAGTAAAGACAATTCCTGTTGGATTTTCCTAGGCTCCTCTACTCCTCTTGAACTCTATGCTCTTCCCTCTGGAGATGATCGCTCTCATTCTGGGGGCTTCTAGAGATGGGAAGCAAAGCAAAAATCAGAGTCAGAACAGAACATATGATTCTTCTCTCCTATCAAACCACTGGCTCTTCTGGGAGCCAGCTCTACTCTAGTGCAGGCTGGTGTGCCAGCCTGGAGAGAGCTGGGCGAGCTCCCTTCAGCCAGTGGCATTACAATCCATGGGTTCCTTCTCTGCCTTTGAGAGCTAGGTTGCTAAGGGAGTTGAAGAAAAGAAACATCCCTCATTGTTTGGAGCACAACCTCAATAATGGTGGGTCAGAAAGCTAAGATTGATAACATTGGAAAACCATGGCCAGATAAAATGTCTGGATTATCTTGCTCTCTAGATCCTCCCTGAATTTCTTTCCCTATCGGGCTACTGAAGAGTTCTTTAGCCATCCATGGTGAGGGTCTGCCTCTTCAGCCTACAAATCGATCCCTCTTCCCTGACCAGTGTGGACGTGGGGAAGTCTCCAAGCATTCCTTATGTGTATGTGCACCATCAAGGTGAAGTCCAGAACTACAAGCCCCTACAGCTGGTGACCGCCTGTAGCCTTGACATCTATAACTTCCCGTTCGATGTGCAGAACTGCTCTCTGACCTTCACCAGCTGGCTGCATACCAGTGAGTATGTGGGCTTGTGGGTGGGGCAGAGCTTGGGGCTCCTAGGGACCGGGGGCCTGGATTCATCTTCTCTTAACCAAGTCACCACTATTTCTTCCCTCCCTCCCTCCCCTCATCCATTTCTTTCATTTGTCTGGTTCCTTTGTGGTTCTGGGGATCTAACCTAAGTAAGACCTTGCACATGCTAGGCAAATACTCCACCACTGAGCAGATATATCTGCCTCTTGTCTTTTTAATGTCAATGAGCCTCTGTTTCCTCTTCCTCCAGATGGACTCAATATTGCTGTCCTCACTGCCTCCTTTAGTTGCTTCAAGGATTAATGAGGCTCTAAGGCACCCAGCAAGGGACAATTCTTACCTAGCTCCTCAAAGACCTGACAGGAAGTGTGTCCCAGATCCACCCACTCCTCTTCAGTCCTGGGTCAAGCCACTACCTCTGCCCAGGTGTCCTCATTCCCTTCCTTCCCTGGTCCTCCCCATGCACCAGCCCCACTGTGGGTTCACGTTCCCACAGCCAGGGAGCTCTTATTAAAATGCAAATCTGATCATGTCATTTAAAGCCCTCAATGGCTTCCCAGCAGTCCTGGGACCCAATCCAAATCCTTGACCTGGTCCTGCCCACAGTGTTCCACAGCAGTTTCATCTGGTGCGTGCCAGCCCAGCTGTCTTCCTCTGGACGCTGCGAGGTCCTGCCTGTTCTTTTTATTATAGGCTGTCTCCTCTCCTAGGCTACACACTTCTCCTCCTGCTTGCCGCACCCCAGCCACAGCCTGGTCAACAACTCCAGTCACCTGGTTATGCCACAGGGCTCATCAGCTCCTGGAAGGCCCTTCCATGGCTCCCTAAACTAGCTGTCTCCCAGGCAGCAGTTAAAAACCGTGCGTTTTCTTACAGACTTCATCTCTTGACAATACTTGTTCAGTCCGTGTCTAATTTTCTCATGGATATAATTTCAGAGGAATGGGAACGTGGTTTCTGGTTCACTCTTAGACTCTCCAGCACAGTGTCTGGTCCTGAGGGTTTTTTTTTTTTTTTCAGAGCTGAGGACCGAACCCAGGGCCTTGCGCTTGCTAGGCAAGCGCTCTACCACTGAGCTAAATCCCCAACCCCGGTCCTGAGGGTTTTTATTGAGTGCATACATGCCAGGCACACTGCTGGACTATAGCAAGACAGTCCTTCCTTCTCTGACCTATTCGTTACATTAAACTTCAATTATGGGGGCCGGAAAGATAGTTCGCTCTTCCAGAGGACCCAGGTCCAGTTCCCACCACACCACAGGATAGCTTTCAACTGCTTGTAACTCTAGTCCCATAGAATATAATGCCTTTTTCTGGCCTCCACAGGATGGATGGATATATATATATATATATATATATATATATATATATACATATATATAAATATATAAAGAATACAACATGACATGATAGAGTCTTCCAGTCCCTTCTCTTTGCATCTCCACCCACATACATGTGCATGCACACACATGTGCTACTATGAAGAGCACATATTGCATACACTATCATATAGGGCTACTTGACCTTTTTTTACTGACAATGAGTCCCTGACCCTTTTCCAACTTAGCGTATATGAGTTCTTCCTCATAAACTTTAACTGCAATAGACTCAAGTAGGTGTATCGTTGGACACCTAGTATTTTATTCACCAATGGACAGTTAGATCTTTTCCTTTATTTTCTTTGAGGTGTGTGTGTGTGTATGTGTGTGTGTGTGTGTGTGTGTGTGTGTGTGTGTGTGTGTGTTCATGTACATGGTGCTTATATATGTGGGGATCAGAGATCAGCCCAGGGTGTCTTCCTCAGCTGTTTTTCATCTTGTCTTTTTAGGGAGGATTTCTCACTTTTCCCCTGTACTTGCCGATGAGGCTAGGCTGGCTGGCCAGTGAGCCCGAGGGACTCCATTGTCTTTACCTCTCCAGAACTGGACAAGTGTGCTCCGCCACACCCAGATTTCTTGTGTGACTTTTGGGGATCAAATTGAGGTCTCATGCTTGAATAGCAGAAACTTTACTCACAGAACCGTTTCCTCAGCTCTTCTTCTACTTAAAAAAATTTATTTAGTTTACTTTTTGTGTATGAATGTTTTGCTTGCATGTATATACCTGCACCCTGTGTGTTCCTGGTTTCCATGGAAATCGGAAAAGGACATCGGATCCTCTGGAACTGGAGTTACACATAGTTGCAAGCTTCTATGTAGGTGTGCGGAACCAAACCCAGATCCTCTGGAAGAGCAACAAGTGCTCTTAACTGTTGAACTATTTCTCTACTGGCCACACCAACACTTTTTGGCTTTGAACTCAATATATGAGTTCAGACTGGCCTCCTAGATTGGTCTCCTGGAAATCCTCCTGGCTCCCACGTACTGAGATTATAGGCATGTGCTGATAAGCCTGGCAGGATATTTAGATCTTTTGGCTCGATGGACATTATTGTGTTTCCAGATAGATAGATAGATAGATAGATAGATAGATAGATAGATAGATAGATAGATAGTAGATGGTAGATGGGTAGATGGGTAGATGGGTAGATAGGTGGATATGTGGATAGGTGTATAGGGAGATTGATAGATTGATGATTAAGATATATAGGAGAATTTATTTTCTTAGTTATTCAAAGACAGGTAGTTAGTTCTATGAAGGCAGAGGTAAAAATCATTGTGCTCTATTCATTTTCTAGATGCAAAATTCTAACAAAGAAACATAGAAGGCTGTTTGGAAGGTATGTGTAAACAAGTGAGAGACAGAGAGAGACAGCATCTGATGGATGCTTCCTCTGGTTCTTTGCACTGTGCTCTCACTATAGGCTTGCGAGAAGACAAAATGTGTTCTATCACCCCCTGTATGGCTCAGGAAACCAGGACTGAGAGTTAAGGGCTGAGTCTGCGGTCTAGAGATCTGACGACAGGGTTCCTTGGGTACTGTCTACCCTACACACCTACCTTCCACACTCAAAGGTTCTATGATTGAGATTCCAAAGCTTGTTTGGCCTTTCGTCTTCTCTCTCAGTCCAGGACATCAACATTTCCCTGTGGCGAACACCAGAAGAAGTGAGGTCGGACAAGAGCATCTTCATAAATCAGGGCGAGTGGGAGCTGCTGGGGGTGTTCACCAAATTTCAGGAGTTCAGTATAGAAACCAGTAACAGCTATGCGGAAATGAAGTTCTACGTGAGTGGGCATGACTGTGGATGGGGTGGGGACAAGAACACTTAGACCTCCACATTGGGGTAGCATGGCAAGGGAAACTGGGAAGGATACAGTAGCCTCTTTGCCAACTCCAAGTCCATATACATGTCATGCAGCTTTAGCAAAGGAGACAGGAACTAGATTGAAGCATTCCCTGTTTATCCTCAAATGCCACAAGCCTGGGTCTGTCGCTGTCCTTCCCCAAGCAATCCAGGCTGGAAGTTCTATAAGAGAAGGAGCTGGGTATGGGGTGGTGGTTCCTGTTTCCTGTCTGCCTAAGATCCCCCAAGCTTCTATCCTGGTCCCAGGTGGTCATCCGCCGGCGGCCTTTATTCTACGCAGTCAGCCTCTTGCTGCCCAGTATCTTCCTCATGGTTGTGGACATTGTGGGCTTTTGTCTGCCCCCGGACAGTGGTGAGAGAGTGTCTTTCAAGATCACGCTCCTTCTGGGATACTCAGTCTTTCTCATCATCGTGTCAGACACACTGCCTGCAACGGCCATCGGCACTCCCCTCATTGGTAAGGCCTCCCTGATGGAAGAATTCACTGTGACAGACTGAGGGAAGAGTTCACTGTGACAGTCTGAGGGAAGAGTTCACTGTGACAGTCTGGGGGAAGAGTTCACTGTGATAGACTGAGGGAAGAGTTCACTGTGATAGACTGGGGGAAGAGTTCACTGTGACAGTCTGAGGGAAGAATTCACTGTGATAGACTGAGGGAAGAGTTCACTGTGACAGTCTGAGGGAAGCGTTCACTGTGATAGACTGAGGGAAGAGTTCACTGTGACAGTCTGAGGGAAGAGTTCACTGTGACAGTCTGAGGGAAGAGTTCACTGTGACAGACTGAGGGAAGAGTTCACTGTGACAGACTGAGGGAAGAGTTCACTGTGATAGACTGAGGGAAGAGTTCACTGTGACTGATACCTGCCCTATTCCCTCCCACACTTAGTGTGTCTCTTTCTCTGGCTCAGGTGTCTACTTTGTAGTGTGCATGGCTCTGCTGGTGATAAGCCTCGCTGAGACCATCTTCATTGTGCAGCTGGTGCATAAGCAGGATTTACAGCGCCCTGTACCTGACTGGCTGAGGCACCTGGTCCTAGACAGAATAGCCTGGCTGCTCTGCCTAGGGGAGCAGCCCATGGCCCATAGGCCCCCAGCCACCTTCCAAGCCAACAAGACTGATGACTGCTCAGGTGAGAGAGTATAGGGACAGGTTCATACAGAGAGTCTGGAGCAGGGATACTGGATAAGATGTGGGAACTGGGTTCAGGATGGAAACAGGAGGATGCTTCAGCCAGAGAAGTCAGTCAGACCGGAACCTTGTGTCCCTTCACTATGTAGACCAGGCTGGGTTTCACAGAGATGGGATTAAAGGTGTGCACTACCAGGTCTAGCCAGGCTCTGTTGCTTCGTTTGCAAACCCCTCATCAGTTTAAGGGTGGGATGTGGGCAGAGAAGGGTTCAGAGGAGCCAGGTGGCACACACCTCTTATTTGGGAGACATGGGCGGGTATGTCTCCATGAGTTTGATGCCGTCCTGGTCTACGTAGTAAGTTTCAGACCAGCCAGCAGTACATAGTAGGATCCTGTCTCAAGAGGGAAAGAGAAAAAAAGAAGGTAGCATGCAACTGAGGTAGACACCAAAGTCAACTTTCAACCTTCGAAACAATGCGCACCGCCACAACGCCAGGGCACCCCACCACCCTCTTTTTATACTCAGGCTCTCTTCTTCCAGCCATGGGAAACCACTGCAGCCATGTCGGAAGCCCTCAGGACTTGGAGAAGACCTCGAGGAGCAGAGATAGCCCTCTTCCACCACCAAGGGAGGCCTCGCTGGCTGTGCGTGGCCTCTTGCAAGAGCTGTCCTCCATCCGCCACTCCCTGGAGAAGCGGGATGAGATGCGGGAGGTGGCAAGGGACTGGTTGCGGGTGGGATATGTGCTGGACAGGCTGCTGTTTCGCATCTACCTGCTGGCCGTGCTGGCTTACAGCATCACCCTGGTCACGCTCTGGTCCATTTGGCATTATTCCTGAGTGGGTACAGCCTGGCAGGGAGGGGATGTGAGTCCTGCATCCTGTTTCCAACACCAATTCATCTGAGCAACCCCAGTCCCCTTGTCCCCTAAACTTAGCACTGAAGACCCGGTCAGACCCCCCGACTTCGCTATCATGACTTTAAAGCATGATATCCTAGATCAAGAGGAACCAAGACTCCTCTAACTTATTAAGACATCAAGCCCTGGTTCCTTTTCCAGTACTTCTGTGATTATGGCCCTTGGGATGGCTCATTTCCACAGTTTTTTTTTTCCTTTTTGATCAGAGGAAAGCAAATTCTCTTGCCTAGGTGCCTGAGACGTCTGTGCCTGTTTTATCCAGGCCCCAGTGGCTTCTTCTTCAGCTCACTTGTGGGTACTTCCCTAGCGCTCAGCCTCATCAACCAACGGGGGGAGGGAATAATAAAATGCTATGATATCCTATTCTCCATCTGTGACCATTTGTAGCTAGCTTTGGGGAAAGGTGGGAGGACGGGGTTCCCTGTAGTTTCCGTTGAGCGATGCTTCCTGGACCAGGGGACTAGAAGATGGCATGCTCGCCATCGTGGCAAAACAATAGAAGGTGGATCCCAGTTTGAAGGTCAAGAGTGTGTGTTTGTCAGATGAGAGGAGAGAGGAAGACGCTGCAAGGATCCATGTGGGCCGACTATTCTGGAGTTATGGTCTCTGGGGAAAGCAGGGAGCAAGCTTTCCCTGAAAGGGAGATTCACTTCAGCACCACGGCTAGCACCCACCTGTTCTGTGCTAGGAGAAACGGAGACTGCAAAGCCTCGATCTCTTTGAGAACTTTTACTAGCCGGTGAGCACATGATGCCCCTAACCAAAATAAGCAGGACATGGAGGAAGGCAGAGCTAGGTTAATGCTTTTGCATGTAACCTATCCTGACCACTAGTCCTAGATGTCAGGCCTTAAGACATGCTAAGGAAAGTCCCCAACTCCATTCCCCTCCACCTGACAGGAAGGTCCCCAACTCCACTCCACCTATCTAACAGGCATCCAGGGAAAGGAATTGTCCATCTTAGTCTCAAGAGTGTATAGAGGAGATTTATCCTGCTCCTATCTTCTTCCTCTTCCTGTCTTCAGTTGCTTGTCACTCAAAGTAAAGCATGGTAGAGGGGGACTAGGCAACGACCAGGGTAAAGGGACAGGACCCACCAAAACTGTCTCAGATGAGAGCAAACAGTTCCATGACCTCCTAAACTATTGCAGGGCAGCCAACAACATGAGTCAGTACAAACCCTCTGAACGATACGTTCTCGCACCCCCAAACTTTGCAGTTTCAGTTCATAGAACCATATGGGAGGCTGGGCAGAGGGCAGAACCCTGGGGCCTTGGGTTTGTCAATTTGAAAGACTGTAAGGCTGAAGAAAGTGTTCCCCTGGTTTATCTTTTCTTAGTTGCCTCTTGTCTCAGGATCCCCACTATGCAGAAAGAACTTCTAGATTCTAACTAGCTGCTTAGCTCCTCAAATGAACTGCAATTGAAGTCTCCTGGCCGGTCACCCCTGCTCCAAATACATGAACTTTTGAGATGACTTCAGAATTTCGCATGTATTTTTGTTTTGTTCGTGTGGGGATCAGGGTGTGTTGGCAAACCAGAGAGGGCAGGACATGGAGTTGCCTTTGGTTGAGCAAGATTGGGCAAGAGGTAGGGACGGCTCCCCCTGTTCAGAATAGACCCTTCAGTTCCTAGAGGCCCACAGAGCCTAGTCTTAGAGTCAAAAGCTGCTACACCTACTAGGACCTCTGGGCATAGTCACACACTATCAGAAGGGTCTCCTGTCCCGGGTCACAAGGATAGAAAGATGGACAGTCAATGCACCACTGGCCATTAAGTGGGTGGCTATTGACAAAGTGTTCAAACAGAAAGCTAGTAAGACACTCATCAGACTATTGATTCCCCATCTCCCCCTTCTCACCCTTCATTCGAAATCAATGGGGCGACAGAGCCCAGCATTGAGGCGGCCAATTAACCACCTCAGGAATGAGCTGCTGCGTGTAACATCTTCTGGTCCAGCGGCCACATCCAATAGGACCATTGATCTGGCATATGGGCCATGCTTCCCAGGGATGGGAAACTGAGGCCCAGTACTGGAGTGCGGCCACTTCTGCTTATGAGTGCTACCCTTGGACTAGAGGCATCTCTGTCTGGGGACACCTCCGGTCACCTGCTTCCTCCCTCTCTTTCATAAGCAAAGCTCAGGCTGGGGCAGTCCAAACAGATGAGGCCGGGCCTCCAGTCCCCAGTATGTCAATGAAACAGACAAGTAAAGCCAGGAATGATGAAACGTTTACATCTTTACTCCCAGCACTCGTGAGGCTGAGGCAGGAGGATTACTGTTAGTTGAAGGTCAGCCTAAGTTACAGTGAGAGTCTGTCGTGAGAGGGCGGTGATGTTTATGGTTCAGAGAGAGTTATTTGATGTAGCCATATTGGGATAAATCAGATAAAAGGGTACGGTGACCCTAAGTTCATGTCTGGGGTACTGACGTGAGTTTTAGTTAGGATTAAGTGAAGGAAGATTGTGGCAAGTGATTCATATGAATAATTAATCAGTCTTGGTCTAGATAAGGATCTGTTTACTACTCCCACCTATCACTGTCTCTAGGTGGTCTCGAAAAGCCTTTGGCTTGAGGGGTCAAGGTGGTCAGAAGATAATGGCTTCTACACCGGTATTGTCCTCATGTGGGGAGTGGACAGTTGAAAGTAGGAATAAGACAAGTTAGACACTCCTGAGTGTTGATCATTCAGACCCACGGAGGAGAGCGCCAGGCTCTAGGTAAAGAAGACACAGTAGCAGGAAGGCAGAGAACCAGCCAGTCCCTGCTTCCGGTTAGCTGTGAGGTATTGAGGCCTTGTAACGCACTCCAGCTTCTACGGGCCTGCTTTACTCTACATGGCCCCACTGCATCTGATTCTGCCCCACGCAAAGAGAAAGACTGTGGTTCTCCATACTCCCCACCCATCTTACTTCCCAAGTACTCCTCGGCCTATCCTGATCCACCCTGCTTCATTCTCTCCAAACCAGAGACAAGTGAGCATGCGCAGCAGTCAGTGAGCCTTGGTGCTCCGAAAGTCTGCAGCTGATGCTGTTAAGAGACTGCCCTTGGTTGCCAGGAGGGAAGCTGCTTTTGCTCCCGCTGTTGGCCACCTGCGCTCAGCGGCCTCAAAGGCATGCCCTAGAGTGGACACCTGGCAGCTTTCAGGAGAGCTGGCACGGGGGAACTGAGTTTAGCAGCCAGTGCTGGAGACAGTGAGTTCCCCCAGCCTAGCTCAGAGGAAAAAGTTTCCTGGTTGATGGAGGGGGGGAAAAGTACAGCCCAGTGTTCGCCAGCCAGATTCTCCTCCCTCCCCCCCTCCTCCCCCAGCCTCTGAATCAATACATTCTGAATCTAATCTAATAACAGAGATTTAACGAGGGGATAATGCGCGTGGAGCCGCCAGGCGCTTTGTCTCTTCTTTCGGGAGGCAGCTGGGGCCCATTATCTGGGGACAATGCCCCATGCTAATCACTCCCTCTGCCTCCCTCTGCATGTTTGGGGGAGGGGGTTGCCGGGCAAGAAGGGGCAACTCCCATGACTGCATTGGAGGCGGGCAGGATAAAGTCAGACCGGTCCAACCCACCCGCACAATTGCCTTGGCGGAACACCAACTCCTTGGCCTTTTCCTCCAGCCACATAGGGTGCCCTGACCTTTGAAGGGTCGAGGGTGCCCCATCGCAGCGGCGTGCTACCACTAGGTATCAGCTGGGAGTTGGAGGGTTTTTTTTTGTTTTTTGTTTTTTGCTTTTTTGTCTTTTCATTTTTCTAACGTAGTCCTCTATAATTTAAAGCTATTCCCACCAGGGCTTGTGATGGCTAGCCCTGAGTGTCATGGTCAGAGAATAAGAATACCCCATCTTAAAATAGAAGCCTGGCTCTTCAGTGTCCCCTCTCAGACTGTGTCTGCATCTCTAACCCCTCTTTCTCTCCCCAGCCCCTTCTCTCTGGAAGCGTGGCGGTTAGACTGGAGGAAGAACTTCCTGGCGAGGCCGATGCTAAACAACGGGTACTAAATCAGGGGTCTGGAAAGAACAAATAACCTTGTGTTTCCTAGAAGGCTTTCAGAAGGAGACCTCTAATCTCTGTAGCTTGGGAGGGGGCTGCTAGGGAGGACTGCAACAATAGTGCAGCCCTGCAATGGTGAGTCCATTTGCCTCAATTCACTGTTGGAGCTGTGCTTGGACACCCCACTGCCTTCTGAAACATGTTTACTGTTGTGGGGTGTCAGACCCCAAATGTAAAATCTGTCCCCATCTTGAGTCTCTTTGTGTGTCCGCCTACTCATCTGTAAAGTGGGGCTCACACACTTCCCACATCTTAGGTATTAGGGGTTCTGAGATCCCATGGAAGATTCAGGGAATCTACAAGGCTGTAGTAGAGAGAGGCATCTAGCATCATGCAGGCCCTTCTTGATCAGCTCAGGGAACCATTCAGAATGGATCCTGGTAAATGGTGGCTAGGGACCTTTGTCCTGCTTACCCCTATTAAGGGGAGGCAGAGTCAAATGACCTAGTCACTTACCTTAAGGCCATGGGCTAAAAGAGCCTGCCTGTGCCATGCTGTTTCCAGACACCGGTGTCCTTTCTGTCCCTCCTTTATCTCTCACACTCACCCTGTCCCCCCAGCTTCTTAAAAGAATTCCTCTATAAAACTTCAGCCTTGAGTTCCTGCTCTGCCAGTGTGAGAGCCATGAGCCTTCTAGGATCACATTCTGAGCCTGGCCAGCTCTCCCATGAAGCCCTACCTCCCTGTGTCCCTTTGTATGAGCACCAAACCCACAGAAGAAAGAGCTTTGTGAGTGTGACACTTGGGACTACAGAAACTCTGGAACTCATTTCCCCCAGCTAGAAAAACTTCCCCCCACTAAAGGTTCAGCAAGAAATACTCAAGCAAGATGGGGCCAAGGCAATCACTACCTGACTTCTAGATTCTGTCCACCAGGTGGCAGCAAAGCCCAGAAGTTTTATGGCAAGTCAGGCACAAAGCCTCTTACTGCCCCTTCCCTGCTGTGCCTCCCAAATACATCCGTATCCCTCACCAGTGGTGTCTGCAGCCTCCTTCCTTCAGGGACAGCCCTTTCGTCTGGGCCAGCGATAAAGAACAGCCCTCCTGAGCTCCAGGTATGGAGGCAGACACAGCTCTACCACACACGGCTGTGCCCGCACTGAGCCCTGTGCTCTGAGGCTCCTGCCTATGCTCTGGTGGAATCACATCCCATCTTCTCATGCACAAGGTTGGCTCCTCTAGCTCTCCCTCTTTCTGCCCATGTGATGAAGATGTGGGTATGGAACACTCTCGCCCAAAGCTCTCTCAGCACAAGCCCTCAGAGGATTTTTGTTTCTCTCTTCTGCCCAACTCCAGCCCATGCTACACAAACTTGGAACCACTCTTCGCCATCCTGGGGAAAGAAGGACCAGAGGGGAATGCTGGGTACAAGTACTAGGACCAGATTGGTGGGTGGACAGACAGGGTAAGTGCCTGGGGGACACTCATTTACCAGAGGCTTGGCTCAGGAAGGACAAGAACGCATGGCTGTCCTGAAGAGAGGGCTTTTAAGGTATCCTTTAGGTATCTTGACAACGTAGACAATGTCCACACTGTGGCTACTGCCACACCCACTAATCCTGCCCGCCTCTTCCCACCCCACCTTGGCAAACCATCAGCCTAATACACTTGCCCTGTGGTTAGTCCTTGTGAACCAAAGTTCCCCCCAAAAGCCAGCTCTGTGGTGAGGGTTTGAATATTAATTGACTGATTAGAACATCCGTGGCTGTGGAGATTTGCCATGTTGCGGATCCGGAGCTAAATTTACCACGGCTATCTTTAGTGCCTATTAATAGCCATTGATCACCCATGCCTGTATCTAGCATGGCATCCTTTTGACTATCAGGTAAGAGGTTTGGAGGGGAACCTTAGCTTTACACACCCCGAGTGAGCTTCCATTAACCAACGCTAAGCATCCCTTCAGATCACACAGAACCTTAGCTCTACAGCAGGGACTTCCCCGCTTTACTGGGCAGTATGTAGTTTTTGCTACCCCACTTTAAGCTCCAGTTACTAATCCCAACCCAGATTCCCTTGGATCCATGGATTAAAAAAAAAATCACACACACACACACACACACACACACACACACACACACACACACACACCCCAGTTAATCTTAAAATGCCTTTGTTAGCTCAATGACTGGGCACTCTAAACCACCCCATGCATGTCAGATAGAGTGGCCATTGGCCACTCCAACTGAAAACTCAAACAACTGATTGGCTTTATCTCCTGCTGCTACTGCCTCCTTCTTCTCCCCCTCCCCCTTCTCCCGATCCCTCTGTGTCCTCCCGAGCAACTCTAAGTGTCCTGCCCCATCCTTAGTCATTGGTCACTGGTATCTTGATTGATTGATTAAGAACCAGTTGGGGAGGGCTGGAGAGATGGCTCAGGGGTTAAGAGCACTAACTGCTCTTCTGGATGGTCCTGAGTTCAAATCCCAGCAATCACATGGTGGCTCACAACCATCTGTAATGAGATCTGATGCCCTCTTCTGGTGTGTCTGAAGACAGCTACAGTGTACTCATATATAATAAATAAATTAATCTTTTTAAAAAATTTTAAAAAAGAACCAATTGGAGAACAGGACCTTAGCATCAGCGCCACCCTCTACATACTGTAACCCACCTACCTGCTACTCCCACAGTAGAGTTGGTCAATGCACTAACTGGCATTTGTTCTACGACTGTGACTATTTCCACAGTGCAACATGGCATTCAGGACAACTGGAATCCACATTACTGGCCGTGGTCTCTCATATTTGGCTCGGAATAAGCCATCTGCTTCCCCTGGAATGAGAACTGTAGGGTTTTTTTGGGGGGGGGGAGGTCGTTTTTGTTTGTTGTCAACTTCCTGGAGGACAGAAGTCCAAAATGGAGCTGCAGAGCTCAGTGCTTTCTAGAAGATCTAGGAGAGGCTCTGCCTCCTCTCCTTTCCCAGACTTGGACCACCTGTGCTGACAGTGGGGAGTTCTCTCCCACCTTCAGAGCCAAGCTCGAAATGCCTCAGCTCAGCTCCGTACTGCTTTTCAACTCCCCACAACTCCCTCTCCCTCAGTTCTTCCCTTGCTGAGTTTCATCTTTGCACAGAGATCGGGTTTTTATTATGGGCAGGCATATGTTTCAGCAGGGGAGCGTGTACGTGTGTGGGCACATGTGTGGGCAGGTGCCCAAAGAGGTCAGAGTTGTCAGATGCCCCTGGTGAAGTTACAGGCCATCGAGAGCTGCCAGATCCGTGTGCTGGACACCAAGCTCAGGTTTGAGGGTACAAACGAAAGTGCTTCTAACTACTGAGCCTCTCTCTAGGCCCAACACGCTGTCCACACTCCGTGTGTGTGTGTGTGTGTGTGTGTGTGTGTGTGTGTGCACAAGTGTGTATGCAGAAGCCAAGGGTTGACAATGGCTATCTTCCTTAGCCTCTTCCTGCACTTGGATCACACTGATTTGGCTAGGCTGCTGGCTGGCAGGGTTCAGGGGTACCCCCACCCCCATCTCTGTCTCCCTCCCTCATTAGGATTACAGGCAACCCCCACTCAGCTTTTTCTTAGTGTCGGGATCTGAACTCAGATCCTTATGCTTGCACATCAAACACTTCACACACTGTGCTCTCTAACACAGGTCACTGCGGCTACCACCTGCCCACACTGATCACCTAGAACCTGCTTATCTTGAGACTAAGGAATGTCCTCCTGTCTCACAGGCCTTAGAGATCAGGAATAGACGTCCTAAGACTTATTCTTGGTGATGAAATTCAAACCCACCGGCCACCAGGCTTACAGTTCTCACAGGCGTCACTGCAATGTGCTATACCTGGGGCTGGGTCTGCCCAAATCGTGAGTGCGGAGAAGTGTGCAGAGCTAAGCACTCTGCCTAGCACAGGGCGGTAGCTCAACTTAACAAAGAAAGTGGTAGTGTGGTTCCTACCGGAGCTCTTTTCTGTTACGATGACCATAAAACTAGGGCCTTTCTGTCCTGGAAAAAAAAAATCACTGTGCGTGCAGCATTCTATTAAGTGGGGTCACCGGGGCAAGGGAAGTGCACTGCTGCCTGGGGCTCTCTCCAGCCCTTTCAGCACTACAACGCCAGAGTCAAGACAGTCTCCGGGTTCTTTCACCTGTCTCTCCTCCCCCAGTCAAAAAAGTCAGGCTGGTGGCTGGGGGGCGTGGAACCTCTTGCTTTGTCCAGTGTAGGGTCATGGCTTTCCTCTTGACAGAGCCTGAGGAATTAGGAGGGTTTCCTGTGGGGAGGGTCACAGGTAAAATGACTCAGCAGGACTCATAGCAGACCTGTGACCCCCAGACCCTTGGAAGGAGAGACTGCTAGAGCAGGAAGCAGTCCAATTGAGCTGCATGGGGGCTGCCACTCCCAGGAAGGGCAAGGTTCAGGCAGTCATCTCTCTCTTCTCTGAGAGATGATCTCCAAGGTGGGGTGGGGTATGATAGGTGTAAGAGGGCACTGCCAGCAGAGAGACTCTCACCGTGGGGCTAAAAGCTCTCAGTAGGACTAGACTGACAAGAGAAACGCCAATAAGCTGTTGTCTTATTATGTGGGGCATGATGGCACATACCTTTGACCCCAGCAGCACTTGGGGGGCAGACGCAGGCAGATTCCTACAGGTTAAGGCCAGTTTGTCTATATAGTGAGTCCTAGGCCAACCAGAGGTATGTAGTGAGGCCCTGATTTAAAAAAAATCTATTCTTACAACAATATTCATAGTACCTTTGTACATAAGGAATCTGTAAGCTCCCCTCAAAGTGGATTTTTTTTGAGCCTTCTAACAGGTCCTTGGGGCTCCCCAGATTGGGAGTGGAGCAGAAATCACCCTGTATCCAGAAAGAGACAAGGTGCTCCCTCCCACCAGACCTCTGGTCCTGGGTGTCAGAAATGGTCAGACATGAAGATCTGCTGTGGAGTATGCTCGACTCAGGCTCTGCCTCCCCTCCTGGCACACATCTAATGCTCCAGCTCTACAAGTGTCTGTGTTGGCTCAGACAGGTTGTACACTGTAGGGCAGAAGGTACGCTTCTCTTGGAGTTCCTGACACAAAGTCTTACAAAATCTGCAGATTGAAAAACAACCCATCTGATGGCTTAGTAGGTATCCTTGCTGTACAGAGCTGATGAACTAAGTTCTATGTTTTCACACGTGTGTGTGTGTGTGTGTGTGTGTGTGTGTGTGTGTGTATACATGTGCCCATCTCAAGTGGTAAAGATATATCCAATAACCACAGGCACTATAGTGTCTGAATGTCCCCTGGGCTCCTTATCATACTTAAACGCATCCCTGTGTGGCGCTGGATATGCTAATGAGGTATGTGATGTGTGAAGTTGTATGTAGCACTACATGGAATGGATAGAGCATGGGCAGAAAATCCTGCACTATGCAAACGAATCCCAACTCTGTCACTAAGTGTCCCAAAGCTCGGGTCCCTTGTACAGTTACTGAACTCTGCTCTAACCAACTTCCTCCTTCAAAAGTTGTGGTGGCTTGAATGAGAGTTCCCCACAGACTTGGGTACTTGGATGCTTAGTTTCCAGCTGGAGGCACTGTTTAGGGAGGTTATGGTGAGGTGCAGCTATGCTAAAGCAAGTGGGGATGCAGTCTGGTCCCAAGTCCAGTTCTCTCTGCTCCATGTTTGCTGTTGATGATGCCGTTTGTCAGCTTCCCGTTCTTGTCACCTGTGACCACACCGTTCTCATCATTATGGACTCTCCCTCTGAATCTGGAAGTCCAAGCCAACTTTTTCTTCCATAGGTTGCTTTTGGTCACCGTGTTTTAGCTCAGTAACAGGGAAGTAGCTAACACAGAAGTGTAGCTTTTTCTTTGTGTGTGTGTGTGTTCTTGTGTACCTGGTTATATGTGAACTTCAGTGTTCATCGTTCAGAGAAGAAAGCCAGATGGTCTACCGTGAGTGTTACTCACCTTGGTTTTTAAGACATGATCAGTCCTTGGTCTGGAGCTCTCCTTTGATTGGTCTGCCAGCCCTATGGTTTGGCCAGTCTCTGTTTCCCCAACATCAAGATCACAAAGGTATACAACCACACTTGACCTTTTCCCTCATCTGTGTGTCTATCTATCTATCTATCTATCTATCTATCTATCTATCTATCTATCTATCTATCTATCTATCTATCTACCATGTTCCATAGTTCTTCCTCCACCGAGTGAGTCCAAAAGACTGAGCTCAGGTTATCAGGGTCAAAGGAAAGTCCACTACCCACTGGGTCATCATGGTGCCTCCACAGTCCTGGCCCCTAAAGTATATCTTTTATTAGAAAAGTCTAGGAGAGGTGTCTTCTCCACTCCTCTGGTGGTGGTAGGCTGAAAGGCAAGGCAGACGTGGGTAGTGTTGGACATGGCCAGCGCCTTCGAACAACTGTGTTCTCTCTTCTAGAAGAGCCAAAACTTGACTCCAGTCTTTCTAGCAGGTCACCCCTTCCCATCTCTTTTCCTACCTCCTTTCACTTTGCAGTGTGGGGTTTTTAAAACCTATTTTGACTCTCTCCGTTGTAATAAGAAACTAGCAATTAACTATTATAAGGGTGTTTTACAGTCGCGTGGAAACCCCTTTTATCCACTTTGTCTTAAATGGTTATATCTTTTATCCCTAGTTTTCAGGAATATAAAACTTTACAGCGCTCGCTGCAAACCTTCATACTTTCCTTTACAGTTTATTGTTCCCTCTGCAGATATAGCTCTCACATAAATAGTACTTTCATTGGTACAGTACTGGGCGGGGGCTGCTGGGGTGGGTTCCCTCGGTGAACTTGGCAGTGAAAGATAAGGTGACTGTCCAGAACCAATGTCCTGGTTGGCCACCATCGATCCATTTGTCTCCAATCAGGGTTGGTCCAAAAGACCTTGAAGGAAGTTGTGTATCCCGGGGGGAGAAAGACTAAGGGGTTGACATCTCCCCCTTCCCTTATCACGTTCCTGATCTCAGACTTGGCTCCCAACCGTCAAGCCAAGAATGTTCTAGATACTCCCATTCCTGTGTAGGGAAAGTTTCTCCGAAAGTCGTTGGAGGGCAGCATTCCTAAGCTTAGGCAGAGATCCCCATGATGGGCTAGGGACAGAGCTCAAGCCAGGTGAGACGCCAGGCTTAAGGACACAGAGCAGAGGCACAGGGACACACAGCCACGCGGGAGGGGAGCCTCAAAAGTGGAGTCTCCTGAATTTGAGTTTCTATCATTGAATCTGTAGTTTTGTGTTTTCATCACGCATGAAACATAGGAGACGCCTCATAGGACACCCAAGAGAAACCAGGTGCCATTCCAATTGCAGCCAAAGCACCAGACTGGCTCTGACGTCTCACATGGGTAATGGAGGCCAGAGACCAAATGGGGCAACAGTGCCAACAGAAGTTCCCTCCTGGGTTGGAGATGAAGCTCAGCTAGTACAGTGCATGTCTAGGCCGTGTCCCCAACCCAGCATAGTGTGAAACAGGGTGTGAGGGCACATGCCTGTCATTGAGCACTCCGGAAGTAGAGGTCAGAGAGTCAGAAACTCAGTTTTCTTCATAGTGATTTCAAATAAGGCCAGACTGGGATTCAGGAGATCATGTCTTAAAGAAGAAGCTGGGGTGGGGGCCAGGAGAGGACTGTCACAGGGACAGCCCCTCACCTGCCAGTGGACTCTCTGGTGTCCTTGGCAGATCTCCATTGCACTGCACAGCAGCAGAGAGACAACTCCTAAACTTTCTTCCCTCCTTCCCTGACTCAGGTCAGTCTTGCTATGCAGGCTCACAGCTTGGTCTTCATTTGCCTTTTATTAGACATTCACCTCTAATAAAATGCTTGAACGTTTAATCCCCTCTTGACATCTGAACTCAGGAGACCTGGGATAATGCACATTCCATTTACATAAGGAGAGGGGAGTACATGCAAGCATCAGATCTCGCTCCTTTAGATAGCTTCTAGAGAGACCCACAGCCAAGAAGACAGGAGTGCAAAATGTTTGTATGAAATGCTGGAAGCCAAGGGATATATATCCCTAGGTATAGATTTATGTAGGCGAGTAGACATCAATACCTATAAATACAGTTTCAAAATGATAATCATCCGACACCTGGGAATCAATCTGTAATTAGTGGTGATGTTGTGCGTGGGGAGAGTGTGGATGTGTAGCCACAACACCAATTATCTTAATACACATCTTTATTTATACACGTGGTTTTACTTAATCCTCACAGCTATTCCACGAGGGGTACAATTACTATCTTTGCAGCACAGATGCAGAAAGGGAGGCCAGGAAAAGCATTCCAGAGTGCGGCAGAAGCTAGGCTTGGTTGTACATAATTTCATAGAGGTGTAAACTACATAATGAATAAGTAGGGAGGAGAGGGGGTCAGAGGGCCTGACATGCAGGAATGTATATGCAAATGGATGTAGGGACCTCAAGCAGATGAACAACCCCCCCGCAACCATGACTTTTCATTTATAATTAAAGACCCAGAAGGGAGCTGTGCTCGCTTATGAGGTCAGAACACAATATTATCTAATCAAATTCATCTCACTATTTAGCAATGATATAAGCCTTAATTTTTTGGGCTGTGTTGTATAATGTGACCTAGGCTGGCCTGGGACTCACAGAGACCCAACTGGCTCTCCTTCCCAATTGCTGGCATGGAAAGCATGACCTAGCATGTCTAGCACACGGCAGCCTCTTTTTTTTTTTTTTTCCTTTATTAACTTGAGTATTTCGACTGTTATTCCCTATCCCGGTTTCCGGGCCAACATCCCTTTAGCCCCTCCCCCTTCCCTTCTATATGGGTGTTCCCCTCCCCATCATCCCCCATTACCACCCTCCCCCCAACAATCACATTCACTGGGGGTTCAGTCTTAGCAGGACCAAGGGCTTCCCCTTCCACTGGTGCTCTTACTAGGCTATTCATTGCTACCTATGAGGTTGGAGCCCAGGGTCAGTCCATGTATAGTCTTTGGGTAGTGGCTTAGTCCCTGGAAATGGCATCCTCTTATTCATCTTCTTACAGGTGTATCCACTTCAGTTTACAGGACAAAGATTGCCCCAGGATATCTGGTAAGATAACAGAAATAGGGAGGAAGTGGAGGAAGAGGAAGAGAAGGAAGAGGAAGAGGAGGAGGAGGAAGAAGAGGAGGAGGAGGAAGAGGAAGAGGAAGAAGAAGAAGAAGGAGAAGGAGAAGGAGAAGGAGAAGGAGAAGGAGAAGGAGAAGAAGAAGAAGAAGGAGAAGAAGAAGGAGAAATAATAATTACATATCCTGACTGCAAAGATCAGACTTGCCCCCAAGGAACTCAATACCCTTAATCAGCAGGAAGAAATCTAATGATATCATTGCCCCCTTCCCACCCCTGACTTTATTCAGGGATTTCTTTCTCCCTGTCTTCCCTCTCTCCTTCCTTCTCTCCTACTTTAGTGTTAGGAGGTTGGAAGGGAAGACGAAGAGGGGCAGGGAAGGGTGGAAGTAAAAAGAACCTACAAAGTAGTGGAAGTCAGGCCACACTGGGCTGCAAGTTTCATGGCCCTTATTAGTCATGTACATAGCACCTTCCCAGGTCATTCATATAGGGATCACCTTTCCCATGGCTGTAAGAGGTGGCTTTTCTCACACATGCTGTTGCTTGCACCGAGCCCAGATGGGAAAGGTTCCAGTCCTCTGTCAACTGGTTCCTTTTAGATGTTAACCTTGGTACTTCTCTCTTCAATCCCTACTTTCCTGCCACAATCTGAGTCCAGGAAAACGAATAAATAATTCTCTGCTCCTCCTCCTCCTCCTCCTCCTCCTCCTCCTCCTCCTCCTCCTCCTCCTCCTCCTTTTTCTTCTTCTTCACCATCATCATCAATTATCATCACCATCATCATAGTTGTTGTTGGCTTTTTAAAAAAAGGGAGAGTCTCACATCGTTTCCAAGACTGACCTGGAGTTCACTATGTAGCCTAGGCTAACTTGAACTCATGGAAATCCTTCTGCTTTGGCCCCAAAGTGCTGGGATTATATTTATAAAATATAAACTACCATACCTTATAGCTTTTTACCTTGTGTAACTAGTCTTCTGCTTGAAGTAAGGTCAGGGAAACCTTCCCAGCTATCCATCCCAGCGATGGCATTATCTAGCACATCCTCTCAGTTCTCTGACACAACTAACTGTGTGGCCCACATGTGCCCATTCTGAGTCTCTTCTTCACCGGCTGAGGGCTTCCTACTTCTTCACCTTGGTCCTTTCTGGTGGGAATGGATCAGGCATCCTCCTGTGAGCCGTATTATACTTCCCAAGAGTTGAGCTCCATCTTTTGAAATGAAACCCGATTGACCTAAACCACTGGTTCTCCGAGAATGCTCTAAGTCAGAGGCCTCAAACTCTGGGCTGGCATGGTGGCTCAGTGGGTAAGGCCCACAAACTTAACCATCCGAGTTGAGTCCTGGAACCAAGGGTGGTTCCTGAAAGTTGCCCTTTGATCTCTATAGAAACATTGTGGTATTTATAACCCCACTCCCAACCAGTGCACCTAATGCATCAAATACACAACAATAAAACAAATTTTAAAAATTCACACTCGGAAGCTAAGGATAGTAGAATGTTTGTCTTGAATACTTGAAGCTCTGGGTTCGATTCCCAGCACTCAAAACAGATGTGAGAGCACATGCTTATAATTCCAGTACTTAGAGACAAGAGGATTAGGAGTTCAAAGTCATCCTTGACCACATAGTCAATTTGAATTCAGCCCGAAATGCCTTTAACCCTGTCTCAAAACAACAACAACAACAACAAAAACAACACCATAAAACAAACAACAACAAAAAACACCCTAAGTTCTGGCAGAACCTGGGGCCATTACAATGCAGCAAACAAGCCTGTAATAGAAAGACGAGCATTGCAAAAGCTCATTTCCATGTGGAAGGGGAAGCTGTTGATACAATAGAAGATAGGTCAGTGGTTATCAGAGGCTGAGAAGAGGGAGGGTGGGGAGGCGTCAGACAACAGGTTTAAAGTCACAGCTGAATAGAGGCAAATTCAGATGCTCTGTCATCAGTAGGGTGACTTACGGCTGCAGGGATGTACTGTGAATTCCCAACTCGCTTCAGGAGAAGATTGGGAATGTTCTCAGGCAAAAGCCATACATGTTTGAGGTAACAGTTATGACAATAACGCTGATTTAATTCTTTCTGCAGAGCACACACACACACACACACACACACACACACACACATCAGAAATCACACTGTATCCTATGGGCACGCACAACTACTCTAAGTCAATCAGAATAAGATAAAGCTTAAGAGAAAGTTGGAATTCGCAAGCCTCAATTCCAGTGCAGATCTGCTGAGCTGGAAACCTGAGGTAGATGGAGTCCTGTAATCAGAGGGGTATGGACTCTCTTGTTGTCGTTAGTGTCGATTGTTTTCCTGTTGCTAGGGGTTAGCTCCAGGGCCTTACCCATACTAGGCAAGGGATCTTCCACTGAGTCACACCCCCAGCTCACGACCTGTGACATAACAAGCCATCTGAGTGCTCAGACTCAAACCCACTTGTCTAAGCCAATGGCGATGAGTGGACAGGCTCTCTTCCCAGTGACTGGGCTAGATATCAGTATATGATGAAATCTTGCTGATTGTCAATGAGAAATGAGAGGATGTTGGCCCGTGAAGGAGTCCTGGGAGGGAGAGGAGATCCCTCTTTGTGTACCTGACACTGTCAGTACAGATGACTCAGGGACCATGACAGCCAGATCTGGAGCAAAAAAAGTAAGTCCCGTACTGACAATGGCAGAGAAGGAAAAGGAGAAAAAGCAAAAAAAGAGAAGGGGTTTTAGGGGTTGAATAGGCTGAGGCCTTCATTCCCAGCACCCCAGTATATGACCTTACTCAGAAAAAGGGCATTTGCAGGTATAATTGGTGGCTTAGTTAGGGTTTTATTGCTATGAAGAGATATCATACCCATGGTGACTCCTATAAAAGAAAACATTTAGCTGGGACTGGCTTACAGTTTCAGAGGTTTAGTCCATTATTGCCATGGTAGGAATATGGCAGTATGCAAGTAGACATGGTGCTAGAGAAGGAGTTGAGGCTTCTACATCTTGATCCACAAACAGAAGGCATTTACTGTGTATCATGTTGGGTGTAGTTTGAGCATATATGACCTTAAAGCCTGCCTCCACAGTGACTCCCTTCAACAAGGCCACACATGCACTCCAAAAAGACTACACCTCCTAACAGTGCCACTTCCTATGGCCAAGCATTTAAACACGTGAGTCTATGGGAGCCATTTCTATTCAAACCAACTCAACTTGTTATGAATATGTCATATTAGAATAGGATAGACCCTCAGACTGATGTGACTAGTGTCCTTGTGAGGACAGGAGATAACCAAGAAAAAGACATCCACACATCGCAGTGCTGCACCTGTGAACCAAGCCTATGCAGTTACAAGACATCCTCATAGCTGAGGGAAGAGGCATTGTGGTCAACCATCAGCAGGCTTGAACAGCCTACAGCTTTTGTACATCTGGACCAAGCCTCTATTGGAGTGTGTGGAAAGGCAGGCCTGGCACAGCTTGGCAGTCTCTTCAGCAAGGGTGACATTGGTTGGAGCTGCCTCAGATGGTTCAACGTAGGTGGATACTTTCTAAGACACCAGGAGTTCTTGGAGAAGAAGGCCATGAGATATGCAGGTGGGAGCTTTGTGCCAGTGAGATCTATATTTTATGGCCACCATCCCTTTGTCCCTGTGACCTGGCAAGCCAGGAGACACTAGTACAGAAAGAGGAGCTGTTCTAACTCCATTTATGTTGCTGTGATTAAAAAAAAAAAAAAACCTTGACCGAAAGCAACTTAGGGGAGAATGGGGTTTACTTCAGCTCCAGGTCCAGGTTACAGTCCATTTTAAAATGGAATCACAATGGTAGATGTTTGAAGCAGTTTGTCATCACCTTTCTAGTCAAGAGCAGGGAGAAATGAGCTGCGCTTTCAAAAGGCAGTCCCTCCAGCTTGAATGCTGTGAATTAGGACATCGTTTTCTTCTTGGCATTTGGATTTAAACAGAAACATCATCTCTTCAGACTGAACCTACACCAAGAGTGTTCCTGGATCTCAGGCCTTAAGGGTTAGATGAGAATTATGTCATAGCATCTCCCGGGTCTCCGGGTCACTGCTTGCAGATCTCAAGACTTTATTTTTCTGGGTCTTTCTATCCATCCCACCCCTAGTCTTTGGGTTTTGCTTCTCTGGATACTCCTGACTTACCCAGACTGCTGTAGAAGCTTCCAGAGGGACCTTCCTGCTTTGCTATAGCAAGCTTCTTTATTTTGTCTTCAGAATGATTCTTCCTGAAACATGCTCGGAATGTGTCTGCATTCTGGCCAGTTACAGTGACTTCCTATTCAACTCTTTAGCATCTATGGTTCCTCGGATTCCTGCTATTTCTCCACACTTCTCTTCTTGCTTCTTAGCTTATGTGCATGAACCTCAGTATCATTGGTCTGGATGCTACCTGCCTCCAGGACTCTACACAGCCATTCTTCCCAGTCGGGATGCCTGGTCATCACATCTGGTCTTGATAGCTTGAATCAGAGCTTGCTGCCAATGAACCTTTGCTCCAGTCCCACGCACAGAGTTCAGGAATGTGTGTGGCTGGATGAAAACTCCATCTGAATGTACTTCATGCAAACAGTGGCCAACATGCTCCAAGATGACCATGGATTTAATGATCCCCAGGGAGAGACCTCTGGCAAGATCATGACTGTGTAGGTCATGTGTTGGCCTGGTGTCTAGGCAAGGATGTGTGTTTGCTTGTCCAAGCAGAAGCATCTAGGGCATCTAGGCTCCATGATGCTTTAACCCAATAAAATTCCAAGGGTCCACAAAATAATTGTGTGCTGGACTTTTTGTTGTTGTTGGCCTTTAAAAATGTGGGGTTGGGGATTTAGCTCAGTGGTAGAGCGCTTGCCTAGGAAGCACAAGGCCCTGGGTTCGGTCCCCAGCTCCGGAAAAAAAAAAAAAAAAAAAGAACAAAAAAAAATGTGTCATTTGTTATAATATTCTCTCTCTCTCTCTCTCTCTCTCTCTCTCTCTCTCTCTCTCTCTCTCTCTCTCTCTTCTTGAACTTCTGATTCTCCTGCTTCCAACTCCCAAATGTGGGATTATAGATTTGTGATGCGTTTATGCCATTCTGGGAACCAATCCTAGGGCTTCATGTACACTAGGCAAGCATTGTACAGACTAAGCTGTATATCTCTACCCCTTTGTTTTATTTTTGTTTGCTTGGGACTCACTTTATAGCCCAGGCTGACCTCAAGTTTTCCGCAGTCTCCTACCACAAACCTTCTAAGTGCTGGATCACAGGAATGAGCCATCCACAGTTAGTTTGTCTTCATTTTATAGATGAGAAAATAGTCCGTACAGAGTTAAGTAGCTTTCTCACATTCATCCAGGTAGGAAGCTGAGGGACTAGGTCATCTGGTCCTAAGTTCCTAGTGCTCCCACCTCAGCCTCCATTAAAGATGGGTCACAGCCCATCTTTAAATAGTCCTCCACCCCTGCTGCCATCTTCTCACCATTTTCTTTCTGCTACATGAACACAGGTGACCATGGTGATGTGATTGGCAGGGTAGGGGTGTGGCAGTGTCTAAGCCAGGCCTGGCAGATGCAGGTTGGGGCAGTGGTGGGAATGGGATAGGAAGCAGTACAGAGGAGAGGTCATGGCTTGGATCACATAGACACAAATCCTGCCTCACTCTCTGTGTGACTCAAGCCCTAAGAGGTCCAGTTTCAATCTATAAAGCAGAGCTGAGGACATATCCAGATCTCATCAGCAATAGTGGCTACAGTCTCTCTGTGTTCCGTTTCCATCTGGAGTTGGGGACAGTGCTACTCGGACCACTGTCTTGCTCTGAGTAGGGCTGACTTTGGATCCTTAGAGGGGTCTGGACTGAGCCCAGATGAGGGCTCCTGTATCTGCCTTCAATTTTGGCACTGAAGCTTCAGAAGATACGGTTGTTTAAGGTTTGAGTCTGGTAAGGCCTCTGTGGCCATTCCCCTGCCTCCATCCAGGCAGCCTTAGTAATATGGGACTCTGAAGAACAGTGACAGCATGTGGCTTCACAGAGCTTTATGACACTGAAAGCTAGCTCTGGCTTCTATTTTGGGACCTTGAAAGGTCACAGTCAGTCCCTGCCTGTGGGATGGCAGGGGAGACTCGTGGCAGCAGCTGGGGTCCCCAGCCTCGTGGGTCCCACTAACCAGGAGATGGGAACCTCAGACCCACAAAGTGCAGGCTTGACACAGACTTCCCGCTGAACCCCATGGGGCTGCCCTGTACAGCATCCCTGGTGAGCTAAATGCAAGGAGAAATATAAAGCCTCTTAACTCGATCCTAGCATTTTCCGTCTCACCCACTGCTTATCGCCACCCCAATAGCTCAGCTAACTTCTAAATACAGTAGCAATTAAAAGCTGGCCTGCAGTGGGGTGCCTCCAATGGCTGAGCAGGGCACCGTTGACTCCAGAGGGCTACACCTTCTCTCCCCGTCAATGCCAGTGTTGGAAATGCCCCCGTGAAGCAGTCTGTGAAAGCCACAGGCATGAAGGTGTAGCTCAGATGCTGCAATCAATGCTTGCCTAGCACACACGGAACCCCTGGGCTTGATCTCCAGCACTGCATAAACTAGGTATGGCAGTGGATGCCTGTACTCCCAGCACACGGGAAATGGAGGCAGGAAAACCAGGAACTCTAGGTCACCCTCGGATGCACAGCAAGTTCAAATTCAAGGGCAGTCTAGGGTACAGGAGACCCTGTTTCAAAAAGGAGGAGGCATAGTAGCAGCAACCATGGTGGCCAGTGAGCCATGCCTATGGTCCAAGTCTCCAACCTCAGATGTTTGTGCTTACAGGAGACTTTGCCCCACCTATGCTATGGCTAGGTCAACCAATTTGAGGGCATCGACGGTGATCCTATGTGGGCACTCTGCAGAAGAAAGCCAGCTGTGAGGAGGGACCAGACTTGGGGTCAGAAGTGTCCATTTAAATTCTCCCATTCTACTTGCATCTCTGATCTTGGCCAGTGGTCCTCAAAGCATCCTCCTCCACACTTACAAATTTGTTGAATGCCAGTTCTCAGGCTCTACCTCAGACTGACTGACTCCAGAGCAGAAACAGGGCTCTGATGCATAGTCAAAGACAGACTGACACTGTTGGCCACATCTCTGGACAGAGACTCTCTTTTCTTCAAGAAAAGAGGGAAACATGTTTCCCAGGGCTTTGCTAACAGGAGACTGTGGTATATGGCAGTGCCTGGCTCTTCACCTCACCCAGTTAGTGGCCTTTGCTGTGCTTGCAGACTAAGGGACCAGACAGACCAGGCCCCTCATATCTACTCCCACGCCATGGAAGATCAACTTTCATCATTCTGAAGCACACTGCCCCAAACGCCTCAGATTCCATGCTACCGTCCACCGTGAACCGCAATGTACAGTACAATGTACAATGTTCACTATGTATACCAAATTTTCTGCCATTTTTCCTTTAAAAAGATTTCATTTGTTTTTGTTCGATGAGTATAGATGACTTGCCTACATGCCTGCAGAGGCCAGAAGAGGGCACTGGACTGGAGTTACAGCCAATCATGAGCACAGGCCATCCCCAAGAGCAACAGATGACTTTAACTGCTGAGTCGTGGCTCCAGCCCCTGCTTCTGACTGTTTAAAACAACCACAAAACAGGTAGGTTTATCATCCACCACCTCATTCGGGCATGAGTTCTACGGTGGTTCAGAACATTGACTGTTTATTTAATTCTCGGCTAACACTGAAGAAGGGAGCTGTTCTCTTTTGTTGTTTGTTTCAAAGACAAGGTCTCATGTATCCAGGCTGGCCTCAAACTTGATACATAGATAAAGACCACGACCCTAAACTTCAGATCTTCCTACTTCTGCTGCCTAAGCACTGATGGCTTGCAGACACTACCATGCCTGGTTTAAGGGTACTGGGGATTGAACCCAGGGCCTCAGGTATGCTAGGCAAGCACTGTGGCTCACTGTCTGAGCCACATCCCCAGTCCCTTACGTCTGCTTTTATTTATGAAACAAGTGGAGACTGAGTGAGGTCATGTAACACGTCCAAGACACGCTGGAAAGAATAAGTGTAGATTCTTCTGCTCAGTTCTCTCTAATTCCCAAGCTCTCTCCACAGTATGACCCAGCCAGCACAGCTTCTCCTGTACCTGTATTTGCTTATTGGTTCAGTTAACACATAATTTTGAACACCTACTGTGTGCCAGGCCCCGAGCTAGCTGCTAAAGCTAAATTGTTCTTTTTACTTCAATATAAGCCGACATGCTGTTTTTTTGTTGGGGCTGGGAATTGATTCCAGGACCTTGTAGATGCTCTAACATGGAGCTGTACCCCAGCCCAGCCCAAAGACAGTTTTCCTCTCTTGTTTGTTTACAGATATTTATTTTATCTGTCTGTCTCGTGTGTGTGTGTGTGTGTGTGTGTGTGTGTGTGTGTGTGTGTGTTAGAGACAGAGGGAGACAGAGAAAGACAGAGAGAGACAGACAGAGGGGGGATGGGGAGGGGGGAGGGGGAGAGAAAGACAGAGAGACAGACAGATGGGGGAGGGGGAGAGCCTGAGAGCAACTTTCAGGAGTCAATTCTCTCTTTCCACCATGTCGTTCCAGGATGGAACTTAATTTGTCAGCTTGGCCACACAAGCCTTCACCAGCTGAGGCAACTTGTCAGTCCCAGCTATTTCTTATCCTTGTTACAAAAAGAAAAAGATGAAATTGTCCAATTCGCTCCATTACCTGAGAAATTGAACCTAATAAGAAACCATGACAAGCCTGAGCCAGGCGGCGTGAAGTCCCCCATTCTCTTTTGTCTGTTACCCCTTGTATCTCTCTCCACTCGGTTAAGAAAAGACCAACTAGTTTTGAATAGCCAGGGGCCATCGAAAGGGCTTGAAGAGAGGCATTCCTTGGTATTAGAGGATAGTGGCCGTTCCCAGTCCCTTCCCTTTCTCTTTCTTCTTTCTTTTCTTTTTTTTAGGAGCTGGGGACCGAACCCAGCGCCTTGTGCTTGCTAGGCAAGCGCTCTACCACTGAGCTAAATCCCCAACCCCCTCCCTTCCCTTTCTCTATCCATACACATATCCCACACCCCAGCCCTGACACACACACACACACACACACACACACACACACCTTACTCTGAGATTACCAGGGAGTTCCAACGGGGGCCACTTGTCTTGACCTTTTCTTCATCAGCACTCACTGCTTCTTTCCTCAGTGGCCATGGGACGCAGGGCTGAGACAGCCCAAATGGCCATCTGTAGCAGCCCAAAGACTTCTCAGAAACCTCCACTTTGGTGAAGACGGGATTCTTGGCTGCACCACCGAGAGGATTTCAGGACCCATCAGTATGAAATAGAGCTGCAGTTTATTTGGGAGAAAAGTGTAACACGGATTAAAGCATGGGGTTGGGGGCAGATGTAAGAGCGAAAGCCTGACTCAGGGAAAGAGGGGAAGAAAGCAAGCATGGGTGTGGGAGACTCAGGAGAGTGTCCATTGTTTTTCTGTCGGCCCCTGGATACATTCAAACGGCTGCTACAGAACCAGGCTGACGTCACAGGAGGTCCTGTGCGCACTGGGTGAGGTTACAGCCGACGGCATAGAACCCGAGCTCTCGAGATGATTTTACTATCGAGTTTATTCTTATCTGTGAGACTTCCAGGAAATATCTGGGAAGGGAGTAGGCATGCTTGAAGTAAGCACGAATCATTGCTATTTTAATATTCTTCATTGAAAGTATCTCCGGGTAACAGAAATGCTGTCTCCATTTCCACAGCAGACGTGGCGAATTGTGCTGCTTTTCTGATTCTCTGATGGTGATCAATGTCAGCCACAAGCTCTCCCTTTTTCTGTGTCTCCACAATGACTCATCTTGCTAGCCTGCCTCAGTTTGCTGACAGGGATACTTTGCCATAGCTTTGCCTCTTTGCCCTGCCATCTGATTCAAATCTCGGTTTCAGGTCCCTTCCCTCCGGCACCGCCCAGTTAAGGGTCAAGACTAGACTTCAATAAACTCCAGTCTTCTTAATCCCTGTGGTGACCATCACAGCTCAAAAGGGGACAACACAGAAAGGAGCTGTGTTGGAGCAGCTTAAGGGAAGAAGGGCTTCCCTTAAGAGAAAAAAATTCATCATGCCAGGGAAGGCATGGCAGAGGGAAGAGCTGGCCACTGTGGTTCTGGTGTGGCTTCTTGCTTACATGAGGGAGACACACAGAAGCCAGGAAGCCAGGCTATAGCATGAAGGTGTATTCTACAGACATCCAATACCTCCATCAAAGTCCTATCTCTAAAAAGCCCACAACCTTTGAAAATAGACCACAGTTGGAGTCAGGTGTTCAAACCCACATGGGGAGAAAAATCAAGTCTTGTAGTCCATGACTTTAATCCCAGCGTTCAAGAGGCCAGGGCAGGCATATCTCTGAGTTCCAGGCTAGTGAGAGCTGCAGAGTGAGACCTTGCCTCAAAAACTAAATTAAATAAATAAACAAATAAATATAGTCTGTGGGAGACCTTTACACTCAGGCCACAACAGGATCTTCACACATGTCTCTGTTATGAAGAAAGCAGGCTGCCCAGTCATGCTGATTTTGTAGGCTTTGGAATTAGTCTCAGAGGACATGTGGGAAACTGTCTGGACCACTATTTCCACACTTGTCCTCCACTGGGAGGGTGCATTCCATGCCAGATGGCCTCAGGAGTGGAGAAGCTAATGTACCTTCTAATGGTTGATAGCTTATTCTTTTGAGATTGGCTAGTACACACACACACACACACACACACACACACACACACACACACACACACACACAGAGTTAAGTACTAGACTGGATACAAAGCCATAAACCAGGAAGTTAATCCCACTGTCTTGTCCTTTCCTTGGGTCTGTACACTAGGAGTTTAGCGGTTTAGGGCACCTTCTAGATAAGGTCTAAGAGGATCCCTTCTATAGGGGCAGTTTCTGTGGTCATGATCATGTGGTATGTTAATCTTGGGGAAAGCCGGTTGAGTGGTATGTGGGAATTCTCTGTCCTATTTAATGTTCCTGTAAGTCTAAAATTAGTTCTAAACAGGTCAAGAAACTGAAGACTTCCGTCTTCCTCTCAATATCTTGTTTTTGTCATTTGTTTAGCATTTCTTGCCCCTCCTTTCTGCTCCTTTCCCCTCTTTACCTCTGCCCCTTGTGTCTCCTCACAAAAGTCTACACCCCTCTGAGTCAACCTCCCACACAAACCTCTGCTTTGTTAGCATGTTCTGATGACTAAACTTTCCAAAGTATCCCTAGCTCTGTCCTCCAGTCAGTACACTTTCCCACGTGACCTGGGTCACATAACCTCCCCCCTTGCCTTACCATCAGCTGGATTCTTTTTGGGACTCTTCACCTCAGGTTCAGACACAGTTAGCTCATTCTACATCCATCTGCAGCTTCGACTAGGCATCTCCCTCAGGAATACCATCAACGAACAGTTTCAAGTCACCTACTGAGAACAGCTACCCCGAGCTTCACTGCAAATATGCCTCCATCAGTGGCATAAAGACTTCAATCAGACCCCTAAGCAAGGTCTATCAGATGCTTCTGTGCATAGCACAAAGAATAGTGATTTTGGCTGTGTGTTGGTTAGTCTTAGCTGTTAACCTGACAACCTAGAATCACCTGGGGAGAGTCTTAATGAGGAGTTATCTAGATCAGACTGGCTTTGGGACATTTCTATTGGGGTTATTTTAATTGCTAATTTATGTAGGAAGGCTCAACCCACTGTGGGTAACTCCGTTCCCTAGCCATGGGGTTCCGAACAGTATAAGAGAAAGAAAGCTTGTTGAGAACAAACAAGCCAAGCAGCGTGCATGTGTTCATTTCTCTCTGCTCTTGACTATGAATGTACAAATTCCTGCCTCCAGAATGAGGGGCTGTAACATAGAATTGTGAGCTAAAAGAAACCCGTTCTCCCTCAAGTAGCTTATCAGGATCTTTTAACCACAGCAATAGAAGTGAAAGCAGAACAAGCCATTTTCGTGACACATACTTATAATTCCACAGCTTAGTAGGTAGAGACAGAGGATCAGAAGTTTAAGGTCATCCTTGGCTATATGGAGGGTTTGGGGATAATCAGGGCTACGAGAGACTGCCAAAACAAACCAGGAATTCACTGAGACAGGTTGTTCTTCTTGTTCTGGATATAAAGATAAGGCAGGGAAGGGGAGTGTGCAGGTTTTTAAGTCAGCATCTGACTTCCAAAGAAAAAAAGGAAGGGGTTTTAAGCTATCTCAGGGGACCTCAGAGCTGCACAGAATCTTCAAATGGTATCAAAGCCATTCTTACCATCCAACATATCAACTGGAAAAGAGACAGAGATTAGAGGTCTATGACCTCTCTTTGTTACACTGGCACCATGTCCACATCACTGTTAGCCTGGTTCTAGGGATGAGTTCAGTGCACACTTCTACAAGTCTACATACCCTCCCAAGCTGTGTAGTTTTATTTTGATAACTACCTAGTCCAGTCTCAGTAGTTTAAGTCACAGTATGGTAGCTGGCAGGAGCCCATGTGCTGGGGTGGTGATAGGTTTGTAAGAATCACTCATCGGCTAATGGCTATGCCCCGAGGGTAGGAACTAAGCTATGTGGTCCTGGGGACTTGCAGCACAGTAGCAATGGGAAAGCTGTGGCCTCAAAGAGGCCTGGGTACCGGTATTGGTAATAAACACAGGTGGGAGTCTCTGAACAACAATAAAGAAACGGCAAAGGACTGGAGAGGACACAGGCAGGGCAGGATGACTTAGTACAAAATGCAGCTGTTGTGATATGAGACAAGGGGGCCAGGGAAAGCCTCCTTGAGAAGCATTTGAAGAAGACCCTGCAGAAAGCACTTAGGAAGTTAGGCTCCGTTTCCACAGTGCCCCACACCTAGCTAAGGCTCAGGATTATCGTTTACAAGCAGAATGAATGGATGATCCATGATGGTGCCCACCTTCGTGTGTGTGTGCGTGTGTGTGTGTGTGTGTGCGTGTGTGTGTGTGTGTGTGCGTGCGTGTGTGTGTGTGTGTGTGTGTGCACTCTCGTGCACTTGCATGCATGCATATGTGGATACACCTGCCTGTTAGCATGCTCTGCATGCAGAGGCCAGAGGACAACTTCAGGTCTCATTCCTATGGTACCATCTACCTTGTGAGCAGAGTAATAAGCCCCAGGGATCCCCGTCTTCATCCACCCCCTTAGGACTGGGATTACAAGCGCATGATATCTTCAAACCTGGCCTTTAAAACTCAGGCACTGGAGATCAATCCCACATCTTCATGCTTGGTGGCAAGCACTTTACGGGCTGAGCAATTTCCCCATCTCTCCCCGTGCCCTTCCACCTGCCTAGGTAGGAATCCAGGCTCCCGTTCCCAACCCCCAGATTTGGATGGAATGTTGTGGTCCATGACACATGCCAACCAGAAGCTCCACTTGCAGGCCTCGCCTACCTTGACCACAGGGAGCCAGAAGAGAAACTACATATCAAGTCCTATAGCATCCTGGTGGTGGAAAAAAAAAAACACTCCCAAGTGTTGGAGACTTGCAAACTTGCTGGGTGCGTGTAGGCTGCCTCAGGAACAACAAATGAGCTCGTGCAGATGGTGCTGAGATAAACGGCACCATCTTTTTACTGTAGCAGTACAATTGTAAATTTCTGGAGACATTTATTAGGTGGCGTCTCCCTTCTGCGGGACTCTGCCCGGGCTGGCGCGCACAGAGCCGCTGCGAGGAAGGTGGAGGGCAGAAACCCAGCTCTAATGGCGTGGTGGGCACCCAGGTCTCTCCCACCCCTCTCCTCCCGTCCTTGCTGCTGACAATTTATAGTTTGGTTTGATGTGTGAGTAGCGGTATCTCTCCAGTAATATGTATTCTCTGTAAGTATCCCCTGCTGTGGCGGATCCTAAGAGAACTCCATCAAATAATTATCTTCCCTTTTTATTTATTCTCTGTCTTTTTGCTTGATCTGAACCACTATAAAATATTCCCATGGTCTCTTCTGAGTAGAAAGCTTCTTTTTTTGTGACTGTAAAGATTATTTATATACAGTATTAACTCCGCACTCTACGGTTGTTCGTCTCAGCACTTGCCCAGTTTGACAGAGCTCTGGGCCTGGGAGCGCTTTCTCCATCTCCCACCAGAACGGGGTGGAGGGGAGAGCTGAGGTCTTGGAGGTCACTGACTTGGCCACAGGTCCCAGTGGCATGGACTAGGGCTTTCTGTCAGGCTTTCTCACCATGATCCTGAGAAAGCAGCCCCCACTTCGGGGCCTTGGTGATCAGCACTAAGGCTCCCTTTGCCACGGTGTGTATCCATCTCATTTAATCCAGTCTCCAATCTAGAGAAACCAAAGGCCCTCAGTAGGAGTCCACAGGACCAGGTCTGGCATTCATACCCTGGCTTAATGACCTACCTGATCTAGTGTCCTCTGGTCCTTTCGTGTCCTGTGGTGTCTCAAGCTAGACTGATCCTGCCTTGTGAGCAGGAGCTATTTCTTCTGCCTTCTTGAATTTTTTTTTGTCCAAAGACTTTAAGCACAGGGCTGGATGTTCAACTCACATCAAATTGCACGTCATTATAATCTGGACTCGATTCCAGGGAGGCGTGCGTCTTCCTTTAGCATTTTCACCCCCTACATTCATATTACGTTGTATATTTACTACACAGCTCCATCCTTTCTGTGGAATTCTCTCCAGCCAGATGACAAGATCCTGAAGATTCTCACATTCCCACGACCTCCCCAGGGTTCCACTGTCATCCTTACCCCAACTTATGGGCCTGGGTCCTGCGTGCTTTCTTGCTCCTATTGCTTCTACATACCTAGACGGTGGAGACAGAGAAGGAAACACAGAGTACCCCAAAAAGAGAACACATTTGATGTCAGGAGTGTAGTCTATTCTGACATTGTTCTTCTGAGAACTATAAGACTTCTGTGCCCTTCATGTTCCTCATGTATAAAGCATGAAGAAAACATACCAGGCACGGTAGCATGCTCCGTTAATCCCAGCATTTGGGAAGCAGAGACAGGTGGATCTCCTTGAATCTGAGGCCAGCCTGGCAGACATACTGAGTTCCAGGCCAGCCAAAGATCCATAGTAAGACCCTGTCTTAAAGGCAATGATGATGATGATGATGATGATGATGGTGGTGGTGGTGGTGGTTGATATGATGATGATAGATGAACTTATAAGCTCACTCAGTTTCACTGTCCAGACGTCCTGTTGAAGTGGTAACAAGTGGAATCCTGGGGCTTGCTGGGCACCCAAATCCATGAGCTACAAACTAATGAGAGGGTCTATCTCAGAAAACAGAGTGGATAGCTCCTTAGGAGGGACACTTGAGGTTGACCTCTGGCTTACACACACATACACACACACACACACACACACACACACACAGACACACACACACACACACACACATACACACACACGCACACACACACACAGAGAGAGAGAGAGACAAAGAAAGTAAGAAAGCAAAGAAACAAAATTTAACCGATATGTACATCAGGAAAAAAATGAAAGGGTCCCATGGCCTTCACATTTATTTTGGGGTAGTGACATGATCTTTAGGTTTAGAGGAAGAATTGGGGCAGAAGACAAGAAGCATATGTAATTAAGCTCTTCTGGTCCAAGTGTGGCCAACTATTGTCTCTCGTCTGTTTCTGCAAGGTGATCTGAAGGACTACTGTTGAGTACAAGAGCTGCTTCCCAGGAGATGATTGCTCCCCGTTTTGAGGTACAGCCCAGCTACCCTGACCATTGCCTCCATCTGGGGGGAGCAGCTTGTCCTGAGATGCTGTGATATTCCTGGAATCCAGGGTGACTGCTGGTATGGGACAATGACTAGAGACACATCTGGAACAGGGCACTGTAAAAGCTGACAGTAACACGTCTCAGTTACTCTTTGTGCTTTCAGCCTTGAAGGAGAAATAGGCAGGCGAGCTGCCACCAGTTTCTACGTAGACATTCCTTGAGTGACTAACAGGCTGCATGCCTAGGTAAGCAGGTGCCTGGAAGTGAAGGAGGCAGATGCCAAGTGAAGGCAGATGCCAGGCTCCATCCTGCCTTGAGTGACGTCGATGGCCCAAGTGAGAAGTCAGAGCTCCTTAGCAAAACATGCTCTAAAGGCTGTTCTGGATTCAACAGGATCAGAGGGGCTGTGGGAAGCTTATGCTTCCTCCTCCTCCTCTCTTTCCCCCATACACAGGGATGGCATTGGAGTGGGAAAAACCTTTGAAATCTCAGTTGAGACAGAATAAAAAGACTGAGAAGGAAGAGGGAACATGGGAAGGGAAGGGGCCTCTCATTGCAGAGTCTGGCTGAAGTCTTATTTATCTACTTGTCTGTTCATTTGTTTGTTTATTTAATGTACATGGGACCCCCTGGAACAGGCATTGCAGACAGTTGTGAGCTGTCATGTAGGTGCTGGGGACTGAGCCCGAGTCCTTTGGAAGAGCAGCTAGTATGCTCAACTGCTAAGCCATTTTTCCAGTCCAAGTCTCTCGCCTCCCTTCCTCCCCCCACCCCGCCCTGCCCCTGTCTTGTTAACTTCTTTATTATGCTTGATTGAAACCTTCATTGCACTGAGAGTCAGTCAAGAGCTTCAACAAAACAAAAACAAAACAAAACAAAACAAAAAAGCTATGGGAATTGCCAACGTAGAGACAGTATCTCTCTTATAGAGAGATGTTAAAAAATAGCAGTGAAGCAACCACACTCATGGTCTAGGTATATGTGACCAAGGAGAGCCTTTCTCCTCTCCTAGTTGTAAATTTCCTAAGGCTCTCTCACAAGGGAGAGCTCTATTGATGGTGAAGAGCATGCCCTAACCCTTTAGTGCGAACACAAAGATTGGTCCACGGTTTTACTTTATCGGATTGTGAGCCTGTCCAGGACACCTCACAACAACCTTATCATCCCATTTACCAAAAGAGGTGGGGGCATGCTGTTCCTTAGTGAGGTGGTTTGAATGGGAAATTGCCCCAAGACTCACATATCCAAACACTTGGTCCCTGGTTGGTGGCCCTGTTTAAGGAGGTCATAGAACCTTGAAAGGGTGGAGCATTGCTGGAGGAAGTCCACCACCAGGGAAGGGCTTTGAGGGGTCACAGCCTTGCTCCCCTTCCAGTTCGTTCTCTGCGTCACGCTCCCCGTTACAGATGTGAACTCTTAGCTTCCTGGTTTAGCTTCCTGTGAACGTGTCTTCCCACCATTATGGATGTCCTCAGGAACCATAAGCCCAAAACAAACACTTTTGTCTATAAGTTGCTTCTGGTCAAGGTATTTTATTGCACAAAAAACAAGTAACTGATACACCTAGTAACCATTTGGCACTAGACTTCAGAAGCCACCAGAGCCGGCACTTGCTAAGACACTTAAGTGTCACTGTCTGGAAAAGCTGACATCTATACTTGACGTGTGCTCTTCTTTTCCTAAGCATCTCTCTTCGTTAACGATCACGCTTAAACCATCATCAGAATTTCTTCTTATATCCCAACTTTGCTTCATACTGGCTCACGCTCTTTGCAGCACGTTCGAGAAGCCTGGCGTTATCTGAGTAGGGGTTTCTGAGAAGAACTTCTTAGACTCCCATTCCTTCGGCCCCTGTCCTTCTGTGGACGGCAAACTTCTTCTAGCACTAGGTTCCAGGGTCAGGTCTTACACACAAAGCAACTGGCAGCATTGCCTCAGGTCCACAGCAAGGGCTCAGCACAGAGACTTGAGCTGAGCCCAGGCCAGCGATGATGATCTGGTACCTACAGTGACGTTGGAAGTCAGGAGGAGTCTCTTCCCTCCCTGCCTGGCAGAACTCTGCAATCCTATTGGGCTAGAACTCTGCAATCCTATTGGGCCACGCTGCCTGGAGGATCTGCCACCTCCAGTGCCCTTCCAGCATGTTGGATTACATGTGCATTCTCTCTCAGCCAGTTTTGCAGAGAGCTCTTCTCATGCCCTGTACTGGATGGCTGCTAAAATTGGGCACTCCTGTTCTTACTTCTACCTAACTTCAGTAACTACACCTCTTCCTCGGATCACCCTGCACCCCACACTCTGTTGCACCTGTACTGAATTTCTTAGCATCGAGGCTTTTATTTCTGGAGGGGGACTTTGAGACACGGGTCTCTATATTATGTAGACCCAGCAGTCCTGTAACTTGCCATGTAGATCGGGCTAGCCTTTGACTCATAGAGATCTGCCTGCTTCTGTCTCCTGACTGCTGAGATTAAAAGCATGCGCCACCATGCCTAGCTATAATGTTATGGGGAGGGGCTTCTCCCATAAATCCTACTGCTGGACCTCCAGACCCTAACTAGGACCTCTTTGCCTATCCACTGATTTTGCTAAACATGCTTTAATCTACAGCAAGAGTCAGGCTTTAGCATAGCTTTTGGGATGGATTCATGCGACCACACATGGCAGCATCTCACTTTGCTGGGCCAGAGCCGCCTTCTCTGTGTCTCTGCCAGCTCCCTGATTTCAACGACCTTACCACCTTCCCTTCTGAACACTTCTTCCTTGGCCAGCTTCCCAAGATCAGCTTTCTCCCCCATCTTCTGGACCTCTGTGAAGATTATTTCTAATACCCGCACTCTCCCTTCTCTCAACTTGATCCACCCATCCCTTTCTGCACACAGGGAAGTTTAGCTTAGGCCTCTGTCCCTGAGAGCTGCTCTTGCTCCGTGCTGGAAAAGAAACCTGCGGCCTCACCTATGTCAGGTAAATGCTCTTCCATTGAACATCATATCCAGCCAGGGTGATCTCCTCCTGCAAAAGTCATTTCTCAATGAGGCCTGATGACATGGGCTTCTTGAGAGACCAAAGCACGAGGATTGCAAATACGGGACTGCAGGGACCACACAAAAGGTTTAAGGCCAATATGGGCAACTCAGACCCTGTTTTAAAATAAAATCTGAGAGCACAGTGTGTGTGTGTGTGTGTGTGTGTGTGTGTGTGTGTGTGTGTGTGTGTTTAATATAGCCAGTGATAGAGTGTTTGCCTCGAAAACACGGGGCTGTTAGATTTAATCCCTGGTGCCAAGGAGAGAAGGAACAAAAAGAGGAAGAAGAGGAGGAAAACCATTTCTAATCTCTCTAAGGCAGAAGGCTGAGGCATCACCACGCAACACCTTCCTTGTACAGGAGAGACACACGGAAATCAGAACTGTTCGGGAGAGCCACGGCCCTGAAGCTTTCTCTCCTCTCGGAGCCACACCCAGCTCTGTCTGATCCCGGGAGCCCTTCCCTGCTGCTGACCACTTCTTGCACTTATCCAGGGTTGGAAAACTGAGCCAGGGAAAAAGACATTTGCCCCAGTTCCTCCCTCTCTGGCAGCAGTGAGCTCTGCTCTCCCAGGGACCCTTGGAGATGCCTGGAAAGTTCAGCGGCATCTGCGCAGCATTTAGATCTTAGACAAAGCAAGGTTACAACGCGATCCTCTCTAGTTAATAACCTTGACTTATGGAATAAAAGCAGCGATGGCTCTGTTCTTCCCCTGCGAGGGGGGTTCTGGCTGCCTAGGACTGGTGAGAGAGCACAGACCCTTTTGCCAAGAGCTCTACTTGTCTCCTCTCCCCATAGCGCAGGATTAGAGAGGTCCAGAAGGCTAGGATGATGTTCGAATTTCCTCTCGCCCGCTCCCCTCCTTCCCTTCTTAGCTTAATAAACCGACCCGACCCCAGTCACGTGCCGCACCTTTCCTGACTCTGCTCCTTGGACCAGAGCCACGAATAGAACAGGCTGTGGTCCTGATGCCTCACCACTCCAGGAGCATCCCTAGCAAGGGTTAACTGTGTGTATAAAATTGATTGCGATTTTAGTAATTCGGCATAATCACAGTCTACCAGCAGGTTGCTTTTCCAGCAGGAGGGTTTGGAATTATTTTCTGGAGTTTGCAATATAGAACTTAAATTAAGCCTCAGAAGTCAGGGGAGCTCGGCGGCATCCCTAATGCGGTGCTAAATTCTCAGCAGCACAGGCTCTGTGTTAAAGCCTTTGCTGGCAATTAGGTTCATTAACTATCACAATACCTTATTTATTACTCTCCGTGCCATATGGTTTCCCAGCTAAAGAATGGCGCCGGTTCTCCTCCAGACCATTTGGCATCATAAAAATGTTAACAAATAATATTATGGCTCTCGGGGGCACAGGGCCTTGCTGGGTTCTGGGTCTAAGCGGCGGGAGAGAATATGAAAACATTTTTCTTCTATGGTGAAATAAAAACTTCCTTGAGACGGAAGTATTCGGAGAGCATCTCGCTGCATAGCGTAAACCGCAGTTTTATTTACCCTCATAATGGTTATGTCGATATCTGCATCAGCTGGGTTCGTACTCATCCTCCTCCCCACTCCTTTTGGGTCGTTTTTCCTTTCTAGCCTTTCCCGTTCTTGCTTCCTGACTTCCACGGTATGAGACCAACTGCAGGCAGACCTACCACAAGGCTCGTGCAGTGATCCGCTGGTGAGCCAATGGCTGCTCCGGGGTTGGTTGCAGTTAGCCGTTGGATCAGTCAGCTTTCTACCACTCTCATAGAGTACCTAAACCCATCGGCGTATAGAGAAAAGGGCAGGTGAGCTCACAGCACCGGAGACTCCTGTTGCTTTTAGGGTGCGATGATGTGGAACATTGCGGGAACACCTGTCAGAGCAAAATAGCCAATAAGCAAAGAGCAGGATGAACCAGGGGCCCAGGCTTCACAACTAACCCCAAGGTATGCCAGCGATGACCTGTTTTTTCCCCATGAGGTCTCACTTCTCAAAGGTTTTCCCATCCCTCCATGGCGCCATTTTGGGATCAGTTCTTTAACGCACGGACCTCTGAAGCACGTGAACAATTCAAACTTCAGCAGCTGCCTAGCCTTAGCTGTGTGCTCTGCTCACTCCAGGGCTCTGTCTCCTACTCCTTCCTTTGCTTCCTGTTGAACATGGGAAGTGAGCAATGTTTCCTGGCTTGGGCAGGCGTGTCCAGCCACCCAAGCTGGGCATCCTCCAGTGTGGAGGAGCGACCTCATAGAAAAGATGTTCGAGAACAGGGGGAAAAGACATATCAGGGTGAGGGGGGGATGCATCTCAAATCACCTTCTCAGGAAAGCCACCCAGAGAGGGCAAAGCATCCTCAGATGTGGGGGTGAGAGCCATTTGTCTTAGAGCTGCGGTAAATGAACACGCAGGACCAGTTCTTCAGCAAGCAGGTCCTGGCACCCCGCCCCGTGAGCTGCTCCTGCTATGGTTTGAATGTGAACTGTCTACCAAAGGCTCGTGCACTTAAGCATCTGGTCTCACTGTTAGGGGAGGAAGTGAGTAGTTGGGGGAGGGGTTGAGGATTATCACATTAGCCCACTGCCAGCCCAAGCTGCTGAGCCCTGACACTGAACATTGCCCAACCAGCCTACTCATGCTTCTACTCCTGTATTTTGCCATAATAATAATAATAACAACAACAACAACAACAACAACACAACAACATCATGGACTAATGCAGTCCCTGCCCTGCCCAACTATAGTCCGAAGTGGAAAGTCTACCTAGGTAGAATTCCCATGTGGATTCCAGAAAGTTCATTGTGCTTTCTCTTTTCTCAAATGACCTCTTTGGCTGGGAAAACTCTTTGGAAAGCAACATACTGCAATGGTCAGCGTTAAAGCTTATGGCGAGAGTCCCTGGTTCTGAGTGCTGCTGTAACCACTGAGATGAATGGCTTGTCTCTGGCTGGCACTTCCATTTATTTATTTATTTATTTATTTATTTATTTATTTATTTATTTATTTATTTATTTATTTATTTTTGGAGCTGGGGACTGACTCAGGGCCTTGCATTTGCTAGGCAAGCGCTCTACCACTGAGCTAAATCCCCAATCCGGCACTTGCATTTATAAAGTGAGGATAATGACGACCACGCCCATTGCCATATAGTCCCAAAGATTAAATGAATTCAACTCTCTAGGAACCTGGGACAGAAGTTAGCACAAAGTAAGTACTGGGCAGGGGAGAGCTGTGATGACCAAATTCTACTGGGCCACCTCTTTCTTAGCCCTGAAGTTTCTTTTTCATCTCTGTTATTACTCAGATTTAGGAAGTCATTAAAGACCCATGTGGTCTCTAGTTGTTAATGCTATTGCAAAGTGATACCATCTTTAAGATGTAGGGCCTAGCAGAAGGAAGCTGGGTCCTTTGCAAGTCCTTGTAAGGGACATTGAGATCCTAGCTCCATCCACTATTTTGCTTGGGGGATGTCATGGCCGACTTCCTCTGCTGTGGGCTTCCCCCATGATGTGCTTTCTCATAACAGGCTCAGAAGCAATAGGCCATGGACCAGCACCTGTAAAACTGAGCCCAAGTAAACCTCTCTTCTTTTCAAGTTGAACATAACAGGTTTTTGTTACTACAGGGAAAAACTGACCAGCACAGTCCCTTTGGGACATTTAGAAGGAGAGACTAATCTCAGCTCCCCAGACACACCATCCCATCCCAAGTCTGTCCTGATGCTGGGCTGTATGAACAAGTCAGTGTCAGGTGACATTCATTCCATTCCTGTGCTGTTTCCTTCCTGTGACATGTAGCCTCTGAGCTCCCACACTGCACTGAGCTCCCCTGAATGCACTACCTCACCCACATCTGTGGTGACGCAGAGTGATGGAGACTTGCTCCAAAGCAGCCAGCGTCAAAATATCAAACTGATGACACCTTGGAGTTGATCAGAGGAGGTGGCTCGGCCATAGTTAAACCTCTATGAAAAGGTGGCAGGGAGTCTCTCGTTGGATCCCCACCCCACCCCACCCTACCCCACCCCCATTCAGGAGAGTCGGGGCGGAGACAGAGTGCAGTGGAGAAAAAACTCAAGAGCGAATCTGGTATCCGTCAAAGCTGAGAAAGGCACAGCTGGAGCAAAGCTGACCCCGGGTTCTTTACCTGCTCCAGGGTCTTTCAAAAGAAGAGACAGTTTAGGCAAAAGAAAGTCTGTCCCTAAGCTGGGACTGGTCACAGAGGCCTAAGAGACCAGCCACTGGGCAGGCTGAGGAAGGAGGACAGTGAGTTCAAGGCTGGTCTGGACTATGGAAGGAATTCGGGCTAGCCTGATAACATAGTAAAACCCTGTTTCAAAGTAATACAAGTTAATTGAAGATAAATTTTAACATATTCCTTCCCAGGAGCATGGGTCAGGGAGTGAAGTGTGGGGATGGACTGCCCTGCATCAGCCCAGGGGCTCCTCCGGACCCCTTCCTTCTTTCCCAGCTGTCAGCCTCCCTTCCTGCTCCTCTCCTCCCACCATTCCAGCTGACTACTGTGTTTCTTCTGTCTTTCCCAAGGAGAAGGATTATAGGCCTACCTGGCTTTACCTACTTTATTTTCATTGATCAATAACCTTAATTGTTTTTTTAAAAAAAGTTGCTTCATACGTATGAATTACCTGCATTCTATGTCTGCGCATCATCTGTGTGCATTGCTGTGGAGGCCAGAGAAAGACGTCGTATCCCCTGGAACTGGAGTTACCATGGGGTGAGCCATATAGGTCCTCTAGAAGAGCAAAAAGTGTTCTTAACCACGAGGTATCTCTCACTGATGGTCTAGGCTGGCTCTTTCCCCTCCCCTCCCGTCCCCTCCCCTCCCCTCCCCATTCCCTCGCTCCCTCCCCTCTCCCCCTTGCTCCCTCTCTTTTTCTTTTGAGACAGTGTCTTAGTATGTAGTCCTGGCTGGCCTGAGACTCACAGCAATCTGGCTGCCCCTGACTCCGGAGTGCTAGGACGAAAAGTGTGCACCTTCAGGCCCCCCCGACTAGACTATTTCCCAGCTTAGGGTTTTGGTGCGTGCGTGGGTGGGTACGTGCGTGGGTACGTGAGTGGGTGCTCGGGTGCGTGGGTACGTGAGTACCTGGGTGGGTGCGTGCGCCCTTGCTTTTGCAGGCACATGCAGAATCTAGAGGAGGACATCAGGTGTTCCTTTCCACCACTTTCTGTCTTGTCCTCCTGAGGTGGCGTCTCTTACTGAACCTGGATCTTCACCTGGAGACTTTTCGGCAAAGCTGGTCGCCCAGTAAGCCCCAGCAATCCTGTCGCCATAACGACCCAGTGTGGGGCTACAGGCGTGCGTAATCATGCTGGATTTTTCTCTTGGGTGCTGAGGATCTGAACTTGGGTCCCCGTGGTCACTCAGCAACTGTTCTTTCCACGGAGCCATCTCCACAAGCTCCGTTCCGAGTTTTTTTAAGGAAACCTCCATGCTGGTTCCCATAGTTGCTGTCCCAGTTTACACTCCCATCTGCGGTGTCTGGGGCTTCTCTGTCCTCACGTACTCACCAGCGTTTGTTGTCATTTCATTCCTTGATGACTCAGCAGAGATTACTAAACGATGCCCATAAAACATCAAAACATCATGCCGAAGCATGCAGTAAATAAATGCCAGCTCTAACATCCTTAATGGCCATCTAGGATGAGCCGGCCTCCGGCCTCCATTAGAGATGCACGCTCTCTATACATTATCTCTCTTGGCTTTCACAACAGCCCATAAGGCAGACATCCCCTTCTCTGATAGAGAAGAGAGGAGATGTGTTAGTTAACACTGAGCCCATGTGTTCACTGTAACGTGCACTACACGGTCATCTGTTCTCTGAAAGGACAGGCGTAGACAGACTCCCATGCTCCACTTCCTAGGACCTCTAAGTGTGCCGAAGTCCTATGACAGATGGCTCCATCCTGAGAGTCCCTGCCCCTAAATGTCACCCTAGCCCAGCAGGCACCACAAGACACTTGGGAAGAAGAGAACCGAGCCACTGAGCCATGGGGGTGGGGTCTCACCAGGCCATTGCCCTCCAGGCTGGCAGGAGGAAGGGCAGCTTGGAATGAGAGAAGTAATCAGGGGGGTGCATACCCAAAGCTGTGACCCCGAGGAAAAGAAGGCCAGGATCAGGAGATTGTTTCCAGGAACATTACAGGGAGACCGGAGAGAAGAGGGTGATTTTAATCCCACGCAGCTGCTGGAAATTAATTTAATTGTGCTGGTGCTGGCTCTTCTCCCTTCCAACCCATTTCATCCAGAGCCTAATGAAGTGCTGCGGCTGACAGGCAGCTCAGAGTGCCATGTAGCCTTGGGTCTGCGGCTCCACACCAGAGATCGTCCCTATGGCTGCTGCCAGGGTTGATGGGGAAAGACGTCACAGGGCATGAGTACACGTCTGTGCATGTGTGTGTGCGCGCGTGTGTGTGTGTGTGTGTGTGTGCACTTGAGCATGAGGTCAGCATCAAACTCAGGTGTCTTTTTCAGGAGAGGTTCACCATGTTTGTTTTTGAGGCAGAGTCTCTCATTGATCTGGAACTCACTAACTAAACTAGGCTAGCTAGTCAGTGAGACCACAGATCCTCCCCGTTCTCCCTCCTCTGTATCTGTATTATGGTAACAAACCCGTGTAACCATGATCTTTAAGTTGTGTGGTTCTGGGTTCTGGGGCTTGAACTTGGGTCTTCATGCTTGCACAGCAAGCATTTTACTGAACAAGCCACCCCTCCAGCTCTCTCTCTCTCTCTCTCTTTCTCTCTCTCTCTCTCTCTCTCTCTCTCTCTCTCTCTCTCTCTCTCTCTTCTTCCAGTCTAGACTTTTCTCCTCTTGAGATGGGACCAGGGTGAAAGAGGAGAAGGTCACAGCAGCAAAGAGTCTCAGTCATGTAAGAAGGGAAACCAACTGTAAGCTGTCTTTTCTAGTGTTTGCTTTGCTTTATAGTTTGAAACAAGATCTCACTGTATAGCTCGGGCTGACCTTGAACTCGATGTATAACCCATGCTAGCCTCTGCCTCAGGACCTTCTGTCTTGACCTCTCAAGTGCTAGGATTACACCTTCCCCTCTGAACCCCAAGGCCCAGCTTCATCTTCCTTAACTGTTAAGGACAGAAGAGGGATTGCTGGGGCCTTTTGCTCCCTTACACCTGTACCAGGGTTTCTCCTCTCCTTCACCCTGTAAAGCCTGTACCCAGACTCATTGTTCCACCAGTAGGCAGACACCAGCCTGGAAGGCATAAACGTTGGCGGTCAGACATTTCCCCTCATGGACACACTAATTCAAGGCCACGTGGCCAAATGCAGGTGGTGACATTGCAACCCACCCATGCGAGGTTTTGACTTAACTCTGAATAGACGTCGGGATTGTGGTAGTTTTCAAAACTCCCAGGTAATTCTGAAGTGGTCACCAAGACTGAGAACCACAGAGGGAGGGGAACCAGCTTGACTGCTGGTTGTCCAGTTCACTTCTACCTTGTGGCCACTAGAGGTCGCCAGGGCTTGGCAGAAGGGGCAGCAGGTGGCCTTGCTACCCTAGAGTTAACTGCACAGTTCCTTAGTCTGGCCTCCAGCAGGAGCAGGTCAGGCTCTGCTTTAGCTGGAGGGGAGCTGGGGGCACCGCAAGGGGGCGAAGGTGGCCTAGCTGACAGGATTTTAAGGCCTGTGAGCTACAGAAAAAAAAAACCCTCACTTTAAAGATTTTAAAGCGCTTCCCCAATTAAAACCTCACGGTCCTGACCTCCTCTCTGCACCATACCAGGTTTCTGAGACCAGATTGTTCCGGGAATCTGTGCACAGGTTAGTTAACCAGGGCAGCGAGTCTGTGTGTAGAGGCACCCAGAGCGAGCCCAGTAAACAGAAGGGAGGACCAGTACTCATAGGAAAAGACAGCGTTTGCATTTCAAAGGCTGTTTGTTTTGACTCACTGCTGTTTTTGCTGGAGAGTGGCACAGGAAGTTCCTTTGCCCTGGCTGAGGGGTGACACCTTGGATCTCACTGAATCCAGGCTCCAGTGAGCTGGGAGAGCAGTCCAGGAGCAGAGTCTTCCTTCACCAGAATACCCAGAGCAGGGAGAAAAGAGGCCACACTGTTTGCTGGCTTGGGAGAGGGGATAGGAAAACTGAAATGTTTGACCTCAGAATTCAGACCTGGGAAGGCCCCTGCTCACTCCTGGCCCCCCTTCTCCAGCATTGCTTCTGGAGGGCCTAATTGGCCATTGCATATTCATGCACTGGCTGGTGCCTTCCTGTGTGGGGGGCCCATGGGTCCCTAAACCCAAGGCTGCTTCATTGTAGAATAGGTTACTGTACAGAAAATATCGACCAAACAAAAATATTTGATGTTGTCAAATCCTGTTTCAGATCTAACTCGCATGATATTTAAATTCAACCCAAAGAAGAATTTTCTAGGCCTTTCCCTATTTGGTCCCCCTCCCCAAGTCCCCATTCTTAGTCTGAAAGAGTTTGGGGGGGGGGGAATTTGAATCCCTTTCTTTTTTATCACAAAACAGTAGCAGTCTTATAAAGTGTGTGAGTGTGTGTGTCTGAGAATGTGAGTGTGTGTGAGTGTGTGAGAGTGTGTGTGAGTGTGAGTGTGTGAGTGTGTGAGTGTGTGAGTGAGTGTGTGTGAGTGTGAGTATGTGAGTGTGTGTGAGAGTGTGTATGAGTGAGCCTGTGTGTGTGAGTGTGAGTGTGTATGTGTGAGTGTGAGAGTGTGAGTGTGTGAGTGAGTGAGTGAGTGTGTGTGAGAGTGTGTGTGAGTGAGTGTGAGTGTGTGTGAGTGTGTATGTGAATGAGTGTGTGAGTGTGTGTGAGTGTGTATGAGTGTGAGTGTGAGTGTGAGTGTGTGAGTGTGAGTGTGTGAGTGTGTGTGAGTGAGTGTGAGTGAGTGTGAGTGTGTGTGTGAGTGAGTGTGAGTGTGTGTGTGAGTGTGTGAGTATATGAGTGAGTGTGAGTGAGTGTGTGTGTGAGTGTGTGAGTGTGTGTGTGAGTGTGTGAGTGTGTGAGTGAGTGAGTGTGAGTGTGTGAGTGTGTGTGAGTGAGTGTGAGTGTGTGTGAGTGTGTGAGTATATGAGTGAGTGTGTGTGAGTGTGTGTGTGAGTGAGTGTGTGTGAGTGTGTGAGTGTGTGTGAGTGTGTGTGAGTGAGTGTGTGTGAGTGTGTGAGTGTGTATGTTGGTGAGGTTGTAGGTGTAAAGTGCTAAAAGAGGTCAGAAGAGACAATTGGATTTCCCGGAGCTGGTGTTATAGGTAGTTGTAAGCTGCCACGTGGGTGCTTGGAACTGAACCCGGGTCCTCTGGAAGAACAAGCACATGCTTTCAACCGCTCTCCAGCTGCTGGGTTTTGTAGGACTCCTGTTGAAGAAGGGGAGTGTGTGGAATGTGTGGAGCATGTGCATATTTTCATAAGCTTGGAAGGGTGAGCATATCCTGTCCCCAAACCTTCCCAATCCATGTTGTTTCCTGCCCAGTGTCCACAATAGAACCATGAAGCAATGTATGTACCTGCTGTCACTTTTCCTGTTTGGTCCTGACGAACTCCCAAAGCAGATTTGAGGCTCAAATTTCAGCTTCTTACGTTTTTGGCACAGGACTTCACTGTACAGTCCCGGTTGGCCTGGGACTGCTATATAGACCAGACTTGCCTCAGATTTACAGAGATCTACATGCTTCTGCTTTCAGAAAACTAGGATAAAAGGGATGTAAGGAGTATGCTGCCAAGCCCAGCTACGACCTTCTGAACAAACAGGATGTCTGCTCGAGCTGGAGAGCCTGGACTATGAAGGATAGTAATTGCTCAAAACAGAAACTTCAAATCAAACTAAGGAAACACCCCCGAGATCTTATACCTGCTTTTTGGTTTCTGTCCTATTCCAAATGGCACTAGATGTCACAATTTAAATTATAAATGTCCACGCATCAGCGTGTGCATTTGCATACTGGACCCCTGTTGGTGGTACTGTGTGGGAGTTGTGGAGCTTTTGGGAGGTGGGGACGTGCGGGGTTGGGGAGAATCCTGGGGGAAGACTTTGAGAGACTCCTATCTCTCTCCCAACGTCCACTCACTCACTATGCTTCTTTCATGTGGGTGATCTTTCAGCTTCTTACTTCTGCCACACTTGCTGCCTCGTCTCCCGCCATGATGGATTCTCCTCTGGAAGTGTAAGTCAGAACAAACCTTCTTTTGCACATGCTGCTTTTGGGCCATGGTATTTTATTATAGCAAGTAACTAATACAAGGGGTTTGTGACCCAAGAATCATTTTGTCGTGTCCCCCGGAGCTGAGGACCAAACCCAGGGCCTTGTGCTTGCTAGGCAAGCACTCTACCACTGAGCTAAATCCCCAACCCCACTTCCAAGAATCATTAAACATCTCCACAGAGCGCCTATATTTCCTGTTTCATGCAACTATTTTGTTTTATAAAGTTAAGTGGGGTGCTCTCTGCTTGGTTCTTTGCAAAACAAAAAACAAAAAACAACCCCCCCAAAAAAACCAGACAAACAAACAAACAAAAAAACCCAACCACATAACAGGATCTTACTGAGAGGAAAGTGACTTGCTCTAGATTCCAGGTAGGGACAGCACTTGGGGGCAGAGGCAGGCAGGTCTCTGTGAGTTTAAGGCCAGCCTGATTCACTTAAGGAGAGAAAGCCTTTTAGTCTTCTTTGTCAATTGTGTGGCCCTGGGCTAATTTCTCCTTTGGAAATAGATGTGATATTGTTTATATTAAGTTGATATAGCACAGCAGCAAAAAAGCGCATGGCTTACACATCGGTAACATTTAGAAATTGGGAAGTTAGAGAGCGACGCCGGTCAGTTCTATGGGTAGTGAAGGTGCTGCTGTGGTTTGGATCTTTTGACTGTGTGTGTATGCGTGTGTGCACGGCGTGTGTGCATGTGTGTGTGTGAGTGTGTGTGTGAGTGAGTGTGTGTGAGTGTGTGTGACTGTGTGTGTGACTGTGTGTGTGACTCTGTGTGTGTGTGTGTGTGTGTGTGTGTGTGTGTTTAAGTGGCACTAGGAAGGGCTGGAGAGATGGCTCAGCAGTTAAGAGCACTGATTGCTCTTCCAGAGGTCCTGAGTTCAATTCCCATCAACCACATGGTAGCTTACAACCATCTGTAATGGGATTTAATGGGATTCAATGCCCTCTTCTGGTGTGCCTGAAGACAGCTACAGTGTAGTTACATAAATAAAATAAAGCTTTAAAAAGAGAGACTTGGGTCTTTTTTTTTTTTTAAGTGACACTAGGAATTAAGCCTAAGGTTTTCCACATGTTAGGCAAGAATTTTACTGCCAACCTATTGCCTCTACCCCTGCCCGTGGTCTTTTGTCTTGTGAGGTTGTTTGGTAGTTTGTTTTGGTGTTTTGTTTTGTTTCTGAGACAGGGTCTGCCCTGCCCATCCTTGACTTCATGATCCTTCTGCTTCAGCTTCTTCACAGCTGAGATTCTAGACCTGGATTCTGGGCCTCCAGCTGTTGGCACTAATCCACCCAGGGAAGCTCAGCCCTCCCAGTCACGATGGTGAGTAGGCTTCAGTCTTTCGCATTCTGTGTACACACACATTTGTTTTATAGCAAATGCCCTCTTGAGCGTGTACCCAGTAGTTGTCCAATCGAAAGGCATCTGCCTCACAGGCCAAGGCCCTGGGTGAGATTCCTCACACTGCATAAAACAGGTGTGGTGGAGAATGCCCCTAATCCCAGTACTGGGGAGATAGAGACAGGAGAACCAGAAGTTTAAGGTCATCCACATAGAAAGAGCAATGCTAGCCTGGGCTGCCAGAAACTTCACAGGAGGGGAGGAACAGGGAGTGGGCAGGGGAAGAGGGGAGAGGGAGAAAGGAAAGAAAAGTCAGAGAACTGTTACTCAGTGGTTGGTGAAACTGCTCCTGAACCAACACACACATAAACTTTCCTCCCAGGAACGAAGACTGGAACTCCCTGGGGACACCAGACCAAAATGTCAGCCTGACTTTGACTTCACTGTCAAGATCACAGAAGGAAAGCAGAAAAGTCAAACACAAGGCAGGAAGGAAAACAAACGGCTGGCAACTTAGACAAAAAGCAAGGTGGCAGAGTGCCACCCCGAAGACTACCTTATGTGTGACACCTGCAAGCCCATTACAACACCCTGTCCTGCAGGCTTGGCTGGAATGCAAAGTGTAGAACTGAGCCCTGAGCCTCAGGCAGCCCGGGAAGCCTGGAGCACTTGAGGACTTGGTTTCATCTCATGAACCATGTCTAGGACTTACATTGTCACTGGAAAATATAAACAAGCAAGTTCAAAGGCTGAGTCACACTTTGCTGGGTTGTAAAGTCAGCACTGTAGGCCAGTGCTGGAGACTATCCCACCCCTTATGTTCAGGGAAAGTGGGGAACAGCCCTAAAAGACCCTAGTTAATGGTTTGTTAGGGCTGTAGCCCTATGTCTAACAATGGTGTCTAGCCCTGACTACTCCTTTGGCCTCTGATGGTGACCAGAGATTGTCTAAGGTTTGTTCCATTTTTGAGACCAATTATGAAGAGGAAGGGTAGAGAGCTATGGTGTCTTGAGTGAGAAATGTCCCCCATAGGCCTGGATATTTGAACGCTTGGTTATGGAATGGTTTAGACATGGAGCCTTGTCGGGGGAAGTACCTCACTGGGGGATGGGCTTTGAGCATTTAGAGCTGTGGTTCTCAACCTTCCTGGCACTGTGACCCTTTAGCACAGTTCCCCATGTTGTGGTGCCCCCAACCATAAAATTATTCTTTTGCTACTTCATAGCTGTTATTTTGCTATTGTTATGAATCGCAATGTAAATATCTGGTGTGCAGGGATATCTGCTACGTGACCCCTATGAAAGGGTTGTTTGACTCCCAAAGGGGTCAGAGCCCACAGGTTGAGAACTGCTGACTTAGAATCTCCTGCACTTCCTGTTCCTCCTCTTTGCTTCCTGTGTGTGGTTGAAGATACAATCCTCCAGCTTCTTGTTCCTGCCACCATGATTTCCCTGTCCAGTGTCATGGCTCACCTGCCAAGGTGGACTCTGTCCCTTTAGAACCCCAAGCCAGAATAAACCCTTTATTTTTTTCAAGTTGATTGTTGTCAGGGTATTTTATCGTGGTAATGGAAAAGCAACTAATACAGTGGGTTCCCAGAGTCTCGGTCAGGTAAAATCCCATGGCATTTGTTTGTGAATTTTACAGAACTAAGGAGGACAGGGCCCTTCTGATGGTGTCTGCCCATGTGAATGCCTATCTGCATCTGAAGATACATGCATGGAGGCATACACACAAGGACCTGTCCTGGACCTGTCCTTCCTTCCTTCCTTCCTTCCTTCCTTCCCTCCCTCCTTCCTTCCTTCCCCTAACTACATACCCGGCTTCCTCCTCAGCATTCAGGTGGCTGGCTTCCTGCTGTGGGAGCTCTGAATTCCTCAGCATCCTTGTAGTTTGTGTGAGGTTCAGCTTCCTTCTCCCATCCGCTCACCCACATGCTCACTAGGGCTTCTGATGAGGCCGTGAGCTGGGTGAAATGACCTTGGAGTATGATGCTGAAGGAGAGAGAGTTGAAGTTTAGATAAAAAGGATGGCTCGGGTAAAAGACACAGCCTGTCCAGAGTCAGTAGCATGGTAGGACTGGAATGTGGCCCAGTGGGTAGAGTATTTAGAAGGCCCCGGGTTCGGTCTCCAGCATTACCTATTCTGGGCTCAGTGGCACATGCCTATAATAATAATAAGTAATTAGGAATTGAAAGTAGAAGAAAATTAAGGTTATCCTCAGCTATATAGTGTGTTAACAGCCAACCTGGGCCACTCATGACCTGCTCTTTAAAAAAAAAAAAAGATGCTTTCTGAATTCTGCACCATGGCCACTTTGCTTGCCTTGTTCTGGTCCTGGTTCTGACAACAAACCCATCAAGAGCTGGTCTGGTTTCATTCTCTCCAAGGGGAGGGATGGCCACAGAGAGCCAGGAATTCTGTGCTCACTTGCTAGATTCTCACACGTTAACCTTAAGGAGGCTGGCTGGTGTTGTGATGGACCAGGTCCGTGTCTCAGCTTTCTACTTTGGGCCTCAGTCAAGTGGAATCGCTTCAGAAGCCTCGGGTTTCCTCCCGTACACCGTTAAGTGAGAATCTGAGACGGGGCGGCAGTGAGAACAGAGCTGCCCAGATCCCAGACACGTTCACTCAGCTTCCCCTCTCCTTGAAGGGCGCTGGCACACCCTTCAAGAACGGGGACCCAAGGATGCTGGAGGGCACTTCTTTTGCAGCACCCATAAAAAACAATGGCAGTGTGCAAAATGGCCCGCGGAAAGACATATTCCTCTCCTTGCCCTGGCTGTTAATTGTTTTGGCCCTGGATATCCCACACTCTCAAAAACACGCTGCCTATTTGTGTAAGTTCCTCTGGAAGGAGAGAGGAAAGAACAGATGAAGTAAACCTCTCGTTTCCTCCCTTTTTTGCACAACTGCTCATTGTGTGCTGGCTATGTGCTTGATATTGTCCAAGTGCATCTGGGTGCCCTAGATGAACTGCAGTCTGGTCTCTCTGCTCTCAGAAGCAGAGGTTAAACAGAAGATGGGGAGTCTGAGCAGGTTCTAGGGAGGGTAGCCAGGAAGTGAACAGTCAAGTAACACAAGGGGAATGATCTCTAGAAGGAGCAAGTGCTAGGAGAACGGGCAAGGCAGTGGGCGACGGAGAGGGGCAGCAAGAGGCAGCTGTGAGGGAGGACAGCTGTGGGTCGTACCTCTCTGAAGAAGTACTGTTGGGACTGAAATCTTGAGAACATGGAGCTGTGGACATGGAAGACAGTACTGTGAGCTGGTAGGGGATCTTCACATCTGGAGAACAAGGGCAAAGGCCCCAAGGCAGGAGTTGGTGATCTGAAGTAGTGTGAGCTTGGGGTCAGATGAGTGGTAAGGCCGGAATGGGTGTGTTTCTGGATTGGCTGCATACTAGGCCTACATGTGAGTCTTCATCCCCACTCCTTTATCTAATGTGGGTCACTGCTAACATCTTCCACAAGCATGCTGACACACCCTCACCTTGTACCTCTTCCTCTGACCTGGCCATAACGTCACCACCGATATTTCCTTTGTTCCTATAACCACAGAACATCGTTGGCAGAGGCATCTTGCCATTTCCTGCCCATGGTGAAGCCCTTGCCTCAGCCCGTCCTACCCCTCTTTCTAGTTTGTACGTTCCTGTGGGCAAAGTCCCTCCAGTACCTGGTCTATATACTATATATACTGTGTGCTACAGCTGAAAGTCATGCTACAATGTCCTTGCTTTAAAAATATCCACACCATACCTCTCCAGTCGAAGCCCCAGGCTTAGTTTCACCGAATCTGATACTGTTCACAGAATATCAGAGCCTTTCATAGTGAGAGCAGAATTAGGGATAATGCCAGCTAGACATTTCGTGTTATCCCAACTTGAGGGGAAATACCTTGCTCAAACACAGAATGTGACTTACGGATAGGCCGAAGGGTACTTCTAAAGAACAAAGCAAAGCGTTTAAAGTAATTAAAGATACACTTGAGAGGTGGAGGCAAGAAGGGTGCTGTGAGTTTGAGGTCAGCCTGGGTCACAGTCATAGAGGGTTCCAGGTCATCCTGGCCTGTGTTGTAAGTTCCAGGCCAGCTTGGGCTACAGTGTGAGGACCATGTCTCAAAAAAGAAAAACAAAAACAAAAACAACAACAACAACAACAACAACAACAAAAACCCAAACAAAGCAAAGCAACTCCCAGAAAAGTCAGACGTTTTTATATAACATCTTTGGGATTTTTTTCTATTTTATTTTATTTTATTTTATTTTATTTTTGAGGTACTGTGGATGAACCCAGAATCTCGTGACCGCTAGCGAATCACTCTACCACTGAGCCTGTGCGCATAGCCAGACTTTTGAAATTACACACATCTAATCACCTTCTTACTTGTGTGTCTTTTTCACATACAGGCCATGGTGCAAGTGTAGAGGTCAGAGGACAACTTGAGGGAGTAAGTTCTGCCTTGTCATTTTTTGGAGCTTGGGGATCAAGTTCAGCAGCAAGCACCTTTACCCACTGAGCCATCTTGCCGGCCCAACTGTCTTTAATTTTATTTCGGAAACAGGGTGTTATTAGTTGAGCCTGGCCTTGAACTTGTAACCTTGCGTTCTCACTTCCAGAGCAGCTTGAATTATATGTTACCACACTTGGTTTTATGCCAGAAGAGATCGACACTCAGGGACATCAAGTGACTTGCCAGGGTTACATAGGAAACATTGGTTAGAGCCAGTCCTGAAATCAGATCTTCTGAACAGAAATCTAATGTTCATGCACCATACTCATTCTATGCCTAATGAGAGGGAAAAAGAGGACGTTCTGGAACATTCTAGATATTGAGTGGGGGCAAAACCTCACTAGACCTCCATCGTTATTTTCTTTCCCTTGTCTTTGGTGGTAAGCTGAAGAGAGGAAATCCTCTTTCTGGACAGGGTGGACAGTAAGTCTTTTCTGAGGGAAAAAGTCATCAGTGTATAACCAGCTGTGGGATAGCTTGTTTGCACGTGTCCCCGGAAACACAGTCTCCCCTAATGACGGAGCCATACAGAACTGGGTCTCCATAAACTGGAACCATGCGCATCTTGCAGTAGACGACAGCAATTTATAGTTTTTCTAGCTTTTCATTACATCTCTCTCCCAGGTAATATTTTTGGCATCTTATTTTTAGAAATGGGTGAGGGGGTGGAAGAAGATTATTTTAAAAAACTGAAATCTAACATATATATCACTGGAGCCATATGTAATATTAAACCTATGTGCAGTTTTAAGTGATCCTTTCACGAGGGCTCTACACGACAGCTTCAAGAAGAATAGGCTGGGCGGGCTGTGCAGCGCACCTGTGGGCTGACGGCGACCTTGATCTAGGAGGATCATCCTTGCCTTCCTGTGCACAGATGCAAGGGGGTGTCCAGGAAGGAGCCAGATTCAGGTCTCTGGCAGCCCTCGGCTTACTTCTGGCATTACCCTTTACCAGTGTGGAATCTCAGCCAAGTTCCTTCACCTCCTGGAGGTTATAAAGACTCTAGGTGTATTCCTTACTTTTTCTTGAGAGACCAAATCCCCGACAAAGCGACTTAAAGGAGGAAGGATTTATGTTGGCTCATGATTTTTTCTGTGTGAGGGTGTCAGACCCCCTGGAATGGGAGCTACAGACAATTGTGAGCTGCCATGTGGGTGCTGGGATTTGAACTCGGGTCCACTGGAAGAACACTCAATGTTCTTATATACTGAGCTGTCTCTCCAGCCCCATTTCGTTTGTGATTTTAGAGATCCTAGTCAGGGGGTATGTGGCAGGAATGTGGCAGTGACAGCTGGATGCAGGCTGTGGTGACAGGAGCTGAGGCAGCTGGTCACTCTGCCTCTGCAGTCAGGAGGCAGGGATTGATGGATGCTCCCACTCTGCTTGCTTTCTCCTTTGCATTCCCTCCAGCCCCGGAACAGTGCTCTTCCCCCTTCAGCCCGGGTCTTCCCTCCTCAGGTAAACCTCCCTAGAACCTCTTTAAAGCACGTATACAGCCATAGGCATGTCTCCTAGGTGACTCTAAATCCTGTCAAGTTGATGACGAAACCCAGGAAACTGAAGCTTAGGTTTGAAAATCCGCCCAACTTTATGTGACTGTTGGAACAGCAGATCAGGGTTCGAGATGACTGTGATTCCTTATGTGTGTGACATGGTGCTTTTCCATGGGACTGGCAACCATTAATAACTGCTAAAGGCACACATTTATTAACTATGCCTACCCAGAATCACGACTGTCAAGCAGCTAAAGTTCTTCGTGCTCTATCAGGAGGACTAGAGTTCAGGTCCCAATGCCCACGCTGTGCAGCTCACAAACACTGTAACTCCAGCTCCAAAGGGTCTGACGCCCTCTTCTGTCCCATTTGGGCACCTGTGCACATACATACAAACATACATACATACATACATACACACATACATACAAACATACAAACATACATACATGCAAACATGCATGCATACATACAAACATACATACAAACAAACATACATACATACAAACACGCACAGAAGGAATGAAAAACTTAAAAATTAAAATGTATCTACTTTAAACGAGTAAGTCAAAATAACTGTCCCTGGGTATGTGTTTGCATGAGTGCACACACACACACACACACACACACACACACACACACCTACACTAAATAATATAAAGACAGAACAAATAACAGGAATTGGTCAGACTGAGAAAGCTGCATTTCTCTTACAACACCTTGGCCATCTGGGCTGGGTTATGAGTCAGGGGAGACTTCCAGCCTCGCTCCTTCCAGCTCCACTTGCTTGAGGGCTCATCATTTGGTCACCCATTCATGACCCTTTTGATGAATATCTCAGTTGTCAACTGGATAAGCGCTGCCAGCTGCATGTGAGAGGGGCCTCTGGTGATGCCTGTGGTTAGTTATGTCAACTGGTTGAGGTGAGAAGACCCATGGTGGTCGGCACCAGCTTTAGGCAGGGGGTGCTGTACTGCAGGAAAAGGAGAAAGGGGGACTGAGCGCACGAATCCTCGTGCTCTGCTTCCTGACTCCAGCTGCTTCAAGCTCCAGGCTGCTAGACTTTCCCACTGTGGTGGAATATATTTATAATAAACTCTCCCTTCAGAGTATTTTATCACAGCAACCAAAAAAAGAAATTAGGAATCCTCAGAGCTAGCTTTGAACATCAAATTGGTCCATATGCCATGATCAAAGACTTCCAAAAGGTTCACGTTGTATACCAAAAAAGCAATCCCAGAAGACTTCCAAGAATAACTGAATGCCTTCTATCACATTCTCATGGTAGCCCCAGACTGGCTCTGGTCCCCTGTCCTGGCTTTGAGTAGCCTTGTAACCTTGGGAACGTTAGCATGCCCTCTGTTCTGCTTCCTCTATGATCGGGTTGAATAGGGGGAGATTTGAAGTCCCTTTCTGCTTTAAAAGTGTTTCCGGAGGACTGGAGAGATGGCTTGGTCAGTAATGTACTTGCCAAGCAGGCATGAGGGCCTGCTTTTGGATTCCTGAGTCTCTACATAGAAAGACTAGGCAGGGAACACCTATAATCCCATCACTGGGAGGATGGCTTGTAGACACATGGGCGGACTCCTGGAGCTTACTGACCAGCCTGTCTAGCAGAATTGGTGAGCTCCAAGATGAGTGAGAGACTCTGTCTCAAAAATAAAAGGAGGCAGAGAAGCAACTGAAGAAAGCAACTCTGACTTCTAAATACACGTGCACACATGTGCACACACACATGCATGCACACATGTGCACACACATGCACATGTGTCAGGCACTTTGAAGAGGGTGTGTCAATATTTTTTAAAGTAAACTCTCCACCTTGTAACTTTCCCTAGTATAAATGAAAGGGCACCAATGCCTAGTGGGTCTTCAATTAGAGGGGAAAAATGGAATAGCCTTTCAGCCAACTCACTTCCTAGACTAACCCATCACACTGAGCACTGCTGTGAAGCCAGAGGACATCCAAGAGATCCGAAGAGAAAGGCAGCAGACACACTCTCCTTGGTGAGTTTGCAGGGCTTGGAGTCAATTCTTTACAGAGCCTGTGCTCATTCCCTCCATATCCAAGTAGCATCGTAAATGGTACCACAGACATCAGCCCCAGGATCTGTCACTCCAGAAGTGGCCCCTGGCGAAGCTGCTGTTCAACTTTACTTCTCCAGCTCCCTTGTGGGGTTGACTGGGAAACTATTTTCATCACCACCTATAGAAAACGGTGAAGAAATTCAGGTCTTAGCAAAAGCCTTTTTACTCCCCACACTTGAAGGCAACCTGGCAAGGTTCCCTGTGTTCGATTCCTAAGAAAGAGAGCCTCTTAACCTGCTTAGGATGGCCTGGTGACTAGATTTGAAAAGTCCAGTGGGTCTTAAATCATCTTCATCCCATGGCTTTTCCTTCCACTGAGAGGCTCCAGTGCCTCTGCGGAGAGCCGTACACCATAACTCAGAAAGGGAGAATGAGGGGCCGGGGAGCTGACTCAGAGATAAAGCCCTTGATGTGCAAGCTGAGGACTTGAGTTCAGATCTCCAGCACTCGTAGAAAAGCCAGGTGTGGTGGCACCCCTCTATAACCTCAACTCTGAGGGCACAGAAACAAGTGGGTTTTGGGGACTTCCTGGCCAGTCGGCCTTCATAAAGGACAGGCTTCAGGTTCAGTGGCAGATTGTCTCAAGACAAGAGAGTACCTGGAGTTGACCTCTGGCTTCTACGTGTGCATGCACAAGTGATCATACCTACACGTGAGCATACCCACACATGTGTACATATCACATTCATGACATACATACCACAGTCTCCTGTATTTGAGTGCTTAATCCCTAGTTGGTGGAACTGTTTTAGAAGGACTAGCGGTAATCTTGTTGTTGAAGAAGGTGAGCCACCAGGGGCTGGCTTTGAGGTCTTATTTATTTATTATATATTTTTATTAAAATTTATTTATATATTTATGTATATGAGTTCCCTGTAGCTGTCTTCAGACACACCAGAAGAGGGCATCGGATCCCATTACAGATGGTTGTGATCCACCATGTGGTTCCTGGGAATTGAACTCAGGACCTCTGGAAGAGCAGCCAGTGCTCTTTACCACTGAGCCATCTCTCCAGCCCCTGGATTTGAGGCTTTGAAAGTGCAAGCTGCCATAGTTAGCCATGGTGTCTCTTCACAGTAATACTTAAGACACACACACACACACACACACACACACACACACACACACACACACACAGAGAGAGAGAGAGAGAGAGAGAGAGAGAGAGAGAGAGAGAGAGAGAGAGAGAGAACTAGAGTAAGGCAGTTCTTAGGTGCTGAGTCTATAGAAGCAGGCAGCCTACTGGCTGTGTGTCCTTGGGAAGGTTGCCTTGCCTCTCTGGCTGAGCTTTCTTCCTCTGTGAAATTGGAATAACAAGAGTTATCCACCTTGTGGGATCTTTGCAGGAATAGGTAAGTGACTCATGACAAAGGCCGGTGCCCAATACAATGCCAACTGTGGTTACTACCACATGAGCACTATTCAATAAATGTCATGACAAAAATAAATGACAGGCATGGCTAAATTTTTAAGTCTATGGAATCCTTAGCCATTTTACACAAACTACAGGATCCCATTGGCAGAGTCCCTCCCAGGGGCCTATATGAGCAAGATGAGACCAGATGAAGAAGGCCGAGGCAGGCTGCATGGGTTATAATGTATCCCTCCCCTGAGCCTCCCACCACATTGCTTTCCTGTTTCTACTCTTTGTTTATCAAACAGTAAGCTTCCTGAGGGGGGAAATATTGAGGCTTTTGCTTTCTTGGTCTCTGAGGCACAACAAGCTTTTAAACAAAGAAGTAACCCCCATCCTGCCCGCCCCCAACTGGGCCATGTGTTGTTGGGAAGGTGGCCTCTTTTCTTCTCAGATTTTGCAGAGACTGAAATCTAGAGAAAATCAAAACAAGCTGCCCACAGGAGGAACTTCCATCTCGGCCAGTTTGATTACTCCACCAGGAGGAAGGAGAAAGATGTAAGCGGATGACAGAACGGAGAAGCATGGATCTGGGGCAGAGAGGCGCTTATGTGACACTTTCTCCTGTCCCTGTAGGCCTGGATGCCAGGTTCCTGAACTGACTGTCATAAATATCCATAATGTCACAAGTATATATAATTTCAGTGACCTAGCTACACTTAGGAAGTGGCCACTGTTCTGGAAAGTTTTAGCTGCTCAGCTCAGCATTCTGCTAATAAATAGATGGCACAGAGAAGAAATTTGGGCTGATAAATTATTTCTGACTATCAAGGTGTCCATAGACAATTTCTTTTCCGGATTTCCCATAATGCCTAGCTTAAGATCTTGTGAATGTGAACGGAAAACACTGGATACCTTTAAACGTTTCTCTAATTAAAAATTATTTGTTTTTTTTTTCCCCTTTCTGTCACTGTTAGTCATTGTTCCATTGCTGTGAAGAAAGAGACACTATGGCCAAGGCAATGCTCACAACAGAAAGCATTTAACTGGGGGCTGCCTTACAGATTAAGAGGCTTAGTCCATTATCATGACCAGGACTATGGCAACACTCATGAAGCAGTAGCTGAGAGCACATCCTGATCAGGAGAGAGAGAGAGAGAGAGAGAGAGAGAGAGAGGCTGACTGGATTTGGCATGGGTTTTTGAAACCTCAAGTTCCACCCCCAGTAACACACTTCCTCCAACAAGGTCACCCCTTAATTCTTCTAATCCTTTCAAATAGTGCTACTCTCTGATGACTAACAGCATTCAAATATGGATTCAAATGTGGAGGCCATTCCTATTCAGACTACCACACTCCTTTCCCTGGGCCTCATAGACTTACAGGCATAGCAAAATGCAGAAACACATTCAGCACAGTTTCAAAGGTCCTCACAGTCTCAACACTGTTTAAAAGTCTGGAGTTCAAAGTCTCCAAGACTCATGACGATCTCTTAACTGTAAAATCAAAAAGCAGCTCACAAACTCCGAACACACAATAACACAGAATGCACACTGCCATCCTGAAAGGGAAGAAGGGTGAGGTACGGAGATGAAGATGCCAAAGTGCTCTCCCAATCTCCCACTCCTTCCAGCTCTGTTGACTGCAACACACTTCTCTCTTTTGGGCGGAGCCTGGCCTGGGGTTTTCCTTGGCAAGGATCCCATGAGTCTGGCATCGCAAACATTGTGGAGTCCTCAACACAATCTAGGCTTCACCTTCACAGCCTCACACGTGGCTTCTCCTCCAGGCCTCCATGCATGGATGCCCCTGACACACACCTACCCTCAGAAGCTTTCCTTAGTCCTGGAGATTCCAAAGCCCTTTTCTTGACTTCACTCCAAAGCTAGAAAGAATCACATGACCAAAGCTGCCAAATTCTGCTATCCGATGGAGCTGGAATTTGACGTCTTCAATGAATTACATTTGCATCAGCCTTATGTTATTGACGCTTTCCTTTACTGGGTAAGCTTTTCAGTAATTACTTTTCAGAAGTTGGACGATTAGCTGGTGGGGTATTATCCAGAGTCAACACTCCCTTTATCCCAGTTACTGTCAGATTTTGTTTCTTGTTCTCGTTTCTGTTCTTCTTCTTCGTTTTGCCTTTGTTTGCTTGTCTTTGTTTTTCGAGATAGTTTGTGTAGTCTTGCCTGTCCTGCAACTCACTCTGTAGACCAGGCTGGCCTTGAACCCAGAGATCTGCCTGCCTCTGCCTTCTGAGTACGGGGATCAAAGATGAAAACCACACTTTTTATCTCCTTGAACATGTGACTTAGTTTCAACATTACCTTCGCTGGTGTTCTTTTCTCCTCGGATTGTACATTTTTGTTTCTCTTTGTCCAGTTTGCTCCTTTTCATATGGATCTGCATAAGAGTGGTTACTAATAATCACAAGATACAGTTAATACTAGGCGATCTTGAAATCTCTGCCCACGCCATGAATCCAAAAGTCTTCAACTTAGCCTCAGGCAGGTTTTTTTTTTTTTAAGGACAAACACAAAACAGCCACATTTACTGTTATTACTATTTAGCCAAAATAACACAAGAATGGTTTCTAGACCACATCCTAATATTCTTCACCTCTGAAACCTCTTGATCTGTGCTGTTATAATTTGCATGACTCTCAGCATTACTACCTTCCTCACTCCTACTAGAATTGCTTATTAAACCCTGCTTTTCTAATCCAAAGTTTCAAAGCCTTTTATATTCTTCCAACTAAAACCACGGTCAGGCCTATCACAGCAAAACCCTGTTCTCTGATATCAACTCCTGTCTTAGCCAATGTCCCATTGCTATGAAGAGACACCATGACCAAGACAACTCTTGTAAAAGAAAGCACTTAATTGGGGTTTTGCTTACAGTTTCATAAGTTTAATCTTGTACTGTCATGGCCAGGAGCATGTTGGCACACATGATGCTGGAGTAGTGGCTCTGAGCTACATCTTGATCCACAGGCCAAGAGAAAGACTTTAAGCTGGACATAGGCATTTGAAACCTCAAAGCCCAACCTCAGTGATACTCTTCCTTCAACAAGGCCACACTTAATACCTTCTAAATATTTTCAAATAGTGCCATTCCTGGTAGCTAATCACTCAATGTTTGATCCTATGGGGGCCATTCTTACTCAAACCACAATGACCATTGTCCCAGCAAGATTTAGCTGCTCAGCTCAGCATTATGCTAATAAAAATATGACAAAAAGAAGAAATTCCAGCTGACAAATTATTTCTGAATATTGAGGGGGTCCAAAGATCTCTTTTCCAGCTTTCCCATAGTGTCCAATTTAAGGTCTTGTAAATATGAACAGAGAACACTAAATATCCTTAAAATTTTTTAAGATATATATATATATATCACAGAGACCTGCCTGCCTTTGCCACTCAAGCACTGAGATTAGCCTAATGACATTTTCCCCACCCCCAGATTTAATTTTTATTATTTTTGAATCATGTGTGCCTTTGTGTGTGTACGCATGTGTAGAGTTACCCTCAGAGTCTAGAAGAGAGGGTCGAATCCTTGGAGCTAGAGTTATAGGAGGCCATGAGTCACTTATCACAGGTGCTGGTACTTAAACTTCAGTCCTCTGCAAGGACAGCATGCACTCTGGGCCACCAAACCATCTCTCTCTCTAGTCTCTGCATGTTCTTCTGGTTCTAGAGATAATCTCTTGTAGTCCAGGCTGGCCTTGAATGGGAGCAAGCGGCTTCTCTCTGGACCCCCTGGTTCTGTGAGTGTAATGCTGAAGGTTAATAACAATCACAACAGGCAGCCATCACTGCCTCCCTGTCTGGCTGAGAGGTTTATAACTTAAACTCACAGCAGAGGGAGAAATTGGCTCAATCACTTGGAGTAACGGTACATGGAGAGCCAGTTGGGCATGACCACTCCTTAACTCAGGGAGCCGGGGCTGCTGCAAACCGTCTGTACACACTAATAAACACGGAATGCTACAAGGCGAAAATTAACACCGCCTGCCACCCACCTGGCCTTGCTTTCCATTTGCCAGCTTCCGTGTCACTAAATAAAGGGGACCAGACTGGGAGAATAGGGCCACAGTCTACTGTGTGTAACCTCAAATAGAATCCAAGAATTAAAGACCACTCTTTTGGGTGGTGGTCAGGATCTCATGTGAGCCCAGGAACTTGGAACTTAGCCTAGAACTTGCCCTGAGCTGCAGATGACCTTCAACTTCTGAGCCTCCTACCTCTACCTCCCAAATACCGAACCTATAGACAAGCCTGTTTGTACAGTGCTGGCGATGAGTCCCAGGGTTTCTTTCATGCATGTCCGGCAAGCACTACCAGTTAAGCTACATCTCCAGCCTTCTGCTTCATTCATTTAAAAACTATTAATTTAAATCTCTCTCTGTGTATGTATGTATGTATGTATGTATGTATGTATGTATGTATGTATGTATGTGTGTGCACACCTAAGTTCATGCATGTGCACCATGTCCATGGGTCCTCAAAGGTCAGAAAAAGCTGCAGATGAAATTACAGACAGTTATGAGTCACTATGTGGGAATTGAACATGAGTCCTCTGGGAGAGCAGTAAGGGCTGAGCCAAAACTTCATTCTTTAAATGAGACCTACTCTGGACAATGGGGCATATATCAATCATCTCAGCACTTGGCAGGCAGAAGCAGGAGATCCCTGCAAGTTCAGGGGCCAACCTTGACTCCATAGTGAGTACCAGGTCAGCCAGGGTTACAGAGCAAGGCCCCCCTCAAAACAAAAAAGAGCCAACCAACCAACCAACCAACCAACCAACCAACCAACCAACAGCAAAACAAAAACAAGAGAGAAAGGAGGATTGAACATTTACCAGCTCGACAGCTTATCTTAAACTCTCCTGCCAGCATATTCGGTAGAGGTAAGTAGAGAGAAGCCCGGCATCAATGCTAACACTATCTAGTGTTTCATTTCTTTCAGTGCTGGACTGAAACTCAGACCCTTGCCCGGCTAGGTGAGTGCTTCCTCACTGAGCCCTGGTTTTGTCCTTGGAATGAGGGCTAAGTGATCCAGGGTGGTTTTTAAACATCTCCATCCCGGGCATCCTCCTATCTCAGCAAGGGGCTATAGACAGTCAATACCTGGCTGGCTTTCAGATCTTTGAGCATCCTCCCAGTGACTTTAGTGAGGTGGACTTCACGATGTCCCACAGTTTCCTCATTTTGCAATGCAGGGCTCACTCAGACCCGGTGTGATAGTTACAGTACTGAGTCCCTCAGATTGGAATGGAACCCAAGGATTCAGATTCCTCTCATCCTCATGGCTCTGTTTCCAAAATATCTGTGATATGGGGGTCGAGTCATGAAGATTTTTTATGGGCCAGTTCTGCATATATTCATGAATTCACTTGATCTATACCCCAACTTGCTAGCTAAACTCTGGAGCCGGGAGAGGGAATGCTGCATGGAGCAGGACGAGACCTGGTCTTCGGGAAGCTTCTAATGGAGGGGCTGGTCAGAACACACAGCAGGCAGTTCAGATACAAGGCAGATGGTAGGGAGAATGATGATAAATGTCCACACGGTGCAGAGGGACCCATGGAGGAAGAGAGATTAATTCTGACAGAGGGTGGAGTGGGAACCATTACTTAAAGATCTAGCAATAGCTTTCAAAAGAGAAAAGAAAGAACGGACCTGGGAAGGGAGGCAGAGAACCAAGAGTCTGGCTTGGAGCCCATAGCAGCCTCTGCTCTGGGGCATTTTCCACCCAACACAGAGGGCAGTACGGTGAAACGTTCTCCAGGCAAAAGCTCTATGCATTCTTTTACGTTATCTCAGAAAACTGATAGAAAATTTAATTTCTAATTTATAGTGTAGTAGCATTTGTTTTGTTACAATTTTAAGAAATTGTAAATTACCAGACACTGAACTTTATCTTGTGGTTTGTGAAACCCTGACATATAATTTCCTTAATTTTTTTTTTTTTTGGAAAGGCATGGTGGCATACACCTTTAATTCTGGCACTCAGGAGCTCGGGAGACAGATAAGCAGATCTCCGCAAGGCCAGTCTGGTTTAGACAAGTTCCAGGCCAGCCAAGATGGCATAGTGAGTCCCTATCTCAAAAGAAAAAAAATTTTTTTTAAAAAAAGAAGGTTTCACTAAGTAGGGACCAGGCTGGTTTTGAACTTGCAGAGAGGGGGCTGGAGAGATGGCTCAGTGGTTAAGAGCACTTACTGCTCTTCCAGAGGTCATGAGTTCAATTCCCAGCAACCACATGGTGGCTCACAACCATCTGTAAAGAGATCTGATGAACTTGCAGAGATCACCTGCCTCTGCCTCCAGAGTTCTGGGGTTACAGGTATGCGTGACACATCAGGCAACACACACACACACACACACACACACACACACACACACATACACACACACACACACAATATGACAATGTACGTGTGTGCATGCACATGCGCGCGTGTGCTCACACACTGTGAATGGAAGCACAAACACAATGTGGGAGTAGCCATCAGGGGACAAGTCAGGGCTCTTCTACCAAGTGGAGCCTGGAGATGGGCTCAGGTCGTCAGGCTTGAGAGCAAGTTCCTTTGCGTGCTGAGCCATCTCCTCGGTCCCTGACAATTTTCATTTGAAGAATAACTCCAGAAACTAGCACGGGAAGTATGGCTGGAAGCAGAGGGTCCATGTGTTCTCCTGATTTGCCTTCTCCCCCTGGATTGGGGAAAATGAAGCTGTGTGCTAGAAAATGGCAGTGATCCACTACAAACACCTTGGGAGGCAACTTGTCATTGTGTGAGTGTGCTTACACAGACCGAGACAGCACTAACGACATTACCAGGCGATTACAGTCTCACGGACACTCTCTTACAGAAACACCAAAACATCGTTATAATGTGCCTAAACATATTCTAACTTTAAGGACCCTCAGGAGGCCAGACCTTGTTTTGCAAACAGACAATAATAACCATGGGTGCAGTCAGTAGTGGGGAGAATAAAATGGTTTTCATACATTTCCTTATTATTCGGAAAGAATGTCAAATAATATACAGTTTAAGAGAAGGCGACCCCAGTAGCACCTTCAAGAATTGTGAGCTTCTCCTTATACTCTTTCAGGTTTTGTCCCTAACTATGGCACTCCCTCTGTTAAACAGCTGCTTTGTCCTGCGCCCTCCCCCACCCCTCCAACCCCAGCTGGCATAGAAGTGGCTAAGTCGTGCTGGTCTCAGACAAACAGATTCTCTGTCTCCTGAGTGCTTGGATTAAAGGCATGTGCCACCACATCTGGCTTTATTTCTTTATTTTGAGACAAGAATTCACTATGTAACTCTAACTGGCCTGAAACTGCTTTGTAAACCAGGCTGGCCTGAAATTCACAGAGATCTACCTGCCTCTGCTTCCTAAGTGCTGGGATCAAAGGGATTAAACGCCACCATGCCCAGCCCTGCTAAAAATTTTTTTTAAAGATTTATCTTTAATTTGAATTGTGTATATGTGTGTGTGCTGGCGTGTAGGTGTGTTACATGTGAGTGTACGTGCCTGAAGAGATAAGAAGAGGGCATCGGAGCTCCTGGAGGAAGAGTTACAGGCAGTTGTGAGCTGCTCAACATGGGGGTTTGGAATGAAATTCTGGGTCTCTGCAGGAGTAGCAAACATGTTTTCTTTCTTTAAAAAAGAGAGAGAGATTTATTCATTTTTACTTTATGTGTGCTAATGTTTTGCCTACATGTATGTCTGCACACCGTGTACATGTCTGATGCTCATAGAGGTCAAAGAACAAGGTAATGGATCCCCCAGAACGGGAGTTCTAGGCAGTTGCAAGCTGCCAAGTGAATGCTGGGAACCAAACCCAGGTCTTCTGGAGGATCAGCCAGTGCTACTCAGCACTGAGGCATCTCTCCAGCCGCCAAAGAGCCTTGGCAGCAACCTCTGCAAGGGTAAACTGGAGAGATAAAAAGCTGCCTACTGAAAGTTGAACACCTAAAAGATATGACAAGCTTCCCTTCTTCTCTGGTTCCCAGCAAAGTAACATAGAGTTTTGTTTGTTTTAAAGGCCCCAATTCCCCGATGAGAACTTGGGGGTTAATTTTCAGCATGGTGCCTGGGGACTGAGTGGTGGGACTCTCATTACCTATAATGGGAATCATACTGATTCCCTCCGTGCATGCTATATGGGAAATGCACCCCTCGATAGCTACAAAATTTTGGTTTTGAAATTGAGGCTGCCTTTCTCAACACAAAGCAGATTTCTAGAGACACCCAAAGCTATCCGGCGTTGGCCTGAGGCCCGTGTGAGTTTGTGTGTAAGGAAGAAAATGCTTGTGTGTGTGTGTGTGTGTGTGTGTGTGTGTGTAGCCCCCTCTCTGACATTAAACATTAAAACACTGCACCTTGTAGCAGTAGTTGCCGTGTCTCCCCTCAAAGCCATGTTAGGAACCCTATAAACCTGGCACACAGTTTGTGACACCCAGTGAAATGCTGCACTTTCCCATAATAACCTGAGCCCGGCTGCCTGTCATTAAGGGACCTCTCTTATTAAACATCTCTTTTTTTTTAAATGGCTGCCATCATCTGGTCCCAGTGTACATTAAATCCCATTATAATTATAAACACACTTTGCCATAACATCCCTCGCAGATCTCATCCACACTGCCTACCCCCTCAGGGCATCTTTGCACTAATAACAACTCAGATTTGCTATTTGAGTTGACAACATTAGGCCCCAACGCCATTTGCAATATGCTTTGTGGAGAAAGGGAAGAAAACACTTGTCCTCAATCACAAAGATCTTGGGGGGGGGTCACAGTGACCCCAAAGCTGCTGGAGCTAAAAAATAATCCCTCCTTTGTTCCTCTTTGAAAAGTTGTTCTATAGCCAGGCGCATTGGTCCACGGAGGTTATACAGTGAGACCCTGTCTCAGCCACCCAGTGGTTCCTGGAGATGCCAGCAAGGGTATCCTTGGTAGCTAGAAGAGATGCCTAAGTTTGCAGTCTTCACTGCTCAGTGCCTCAAGATGGAGCAAAGGTTGATGGGAATTATCCGATTGACCTTCCTGAGCCTGTAGTACCAGAGCATGCAGGTCACCTCAATACTTTGCCCTTTGACTTTTGTCTCATGATGTTGCTCCAGTTACTTCACTCATGGAATGCGGAATTGGGCCTGCACACCACACTTATTGTATGTGGTGGTGAGGAATCAAACCCAGAACTTGATGCTTGCTAATCAGGAACCCTGTAGTAAACCGTATCCTCAGTCCGAAGAATTGAGACTTTCCATTCACATGCAGGTGAAACACTGAAGCTCTTGAGCGTCTTAGATGTTTGACCGTCATTCAGAACTCCCTTTCAATAGTCTGAGTTCCCCGGGGAAGGAGGCACGGTGCGGGAAGCCTTATATAAGAACCAAAGAGTCACTTGGAAGACATAGCCCTGTCTTCCATGGAGAAAGAAAAGGAAACTAAAAGCCCTTGGTTGCTTCTTTGGTTCCTTTCAGTAGAGTCTAGGGTAATCTAGACATGAAGAACCGAACTGTGTTGTTCAGTTTGATTCAAACCATCACACTGGATGTGGACAGTATGGGCCTTAAGTTTCTTCTCTACCCATGGAACACCAACAGGGTTGTTAGAGGGATTAACTAAAGCAAGACTGGCAATGTGTTAAGATTCTCAGGGAACGCTCTGAGTGAATTATTACCCCCATCGCCTCCTCCTTTCTATGTTTCTCTCAGACTGGATTATACTCTTCCACTAGCTGAGCTTGGAGAGGTTCCATGGCTGGGAGTTATGTAGGGAAAAGAGGGGATGGAGGAATGAGAGGATTTATGGTTAGCTCCTCTCTCTCTCTCTCTCTCTCTCTCTCTCTCTCTCTCTCTCTCTCTCCTTTGAGCATGACTAAGACAGAGGGGCCTCTTGCATTTTGTCAGAAAATCTTAAATCGAGGTTCTGTGTTTTGTGTTGTTTTTAAGAGAAGGTCTCACTTAAGTACCTGGGACTGGCCTCTAACTCACTTTGACCCGTCTCTGTCTCCATAGTGCTGGGATGAAACGAAAGCATCACCACATCCAGGGGTCTTTTGCCCTTTCAAGAGCTCATTTTCTAATTTCCCTACCACAAATTTGAAGAAAAAAAAGTGTGTGTGTGTGCGTGCGTGTGTGTGTGTGTGTGTGTGTGTGTGAGAGAGAGAGAGAGAGAGAGAGAGAGAGAGAGAGAGAGAGAGATTGTTCCTTTGATTTTTTTTCCACTCTGCTTGGTTTTAGGCCTTACCATATGAAATCTCTCAACTGGAGACTCTCGTTGCCTTCCAGGGTCCAAGGACACAGCTCTGGCCATAAATGGTGCTGGTTGGGGAGTGGGGGCTGCTGCTGCTTTATCTGGGCCCAATAAACCTTATCAAACTGCTGTGCGGCCAGCCTTCATCGCTAAGTGGAAATGCTCTGGAGCCCAATGCTGGCACCCAGCCCACAGGCTCGCCTGCCTTCTCCCTTTCTGTTACCTTCCCCACCTCTTAAATCTAGGCATTACTCTCTCTTTAACACTTCCTAACAAGGGCTGGGCTCTTTTAATGGGCAGAGTTTATGAAGCAAGGGAGATTTTCACATAGAGTGAATATGGTTGGGGTTGGGGGGAAGGCCAGAGCCAGGCAGGAATTGTTCTTTCGCTTCTATTGTGTCTACGGATTCTCTTTCTCTGATTTGAGGATTAATGGGAGAATAGGATCAGAGGTTAATCGCGTGCCTCTCCAGTGACTGCTGGAGAGAGGCTGGTAGGTGGATGTGGACCCTAGATAGCAAGTAAGCCCTCTTTGACAGGAACTCAACAAGCTCAGAGTCCATTCCCACGGCGAGGCATTCACAGGGATCCCTCCTGTTCCCTATGCTCACCCACTCTTGCTTTCTTTACATGGCGGTTCCGTCCTAACTTGCCTCATCCATGTGATGTTACCTATGAGAGGGTAACTCGATTGCAGCTTTCTTCCTTCACTTTTCAGTGCTTCGTTCTGCTGGTAATTTGAGAATTGGAGTGTCACTTGTTAGGATGCCTTGTTATTATAAATGACCACCACGTTAGCAGCCCCGTGCAGACCATGTGTAAGCTTTGCCACCTGGCCTTCCTGGGTTTTTGTCTCCATTCACCGCCCACCTTCCTCCTCCTTTAGCTCCGGGGGAATCAAGATGCGATTCTGTGACTCCTGTGGGAGATCCGTGGTAAGCCAAGGACACAGCATCCCTAAACCGAAGCCTAGAACTAAGACCTCATGACTTGAGGGTGGGGCTGTGTGGGCGACTTTTCTGAGACCCCTGGGTGGCGCTCTCCACCACACCCCCAACAAACACTGCGCTGGGGCTTTTGAGGGAGGCTCGAGCTCAGAAAAGTACCTCCCCCCCCCCAATCTCCTGCCCAGTTTCATGTGAAAAGGAAGAGACGGAGCTTTCCGCAGGTAGAGGAAGGACAGATTTTTCTTTGGTTTACGGTTTGGCATCTCAACTACGCCCTTTAAAGTGGGCCAGCCGCCGAGGGAAGAAAGAACTCTGGAGCGGCCTAGCGCTCTTCGTAGCTTCCAGTCGCTCCGGAAGGCTGAGCTGAGCTAGGCGCAGGATCTTCACAACTTTCCATCCAGGTTCTTGGGGCCGGGGGAAAATAAGGGGAGGATGCCTGAGATTGGGAGTGAGAAAGTATTACTACTCGGGCCTTGACATCTCAGTTTGCGACAATCTAGATTGCAAAACCGAGGTGTCACCTCCTACCAGTTCTCTACTGGCCCCTCTGGATTTATCTGGCCAAATCCCGCTAACTCAGACGCTCATCCCCGCGGGCAGGCATGAGAGGCCTGGTTTGGGACTGGGGAAACGACCCATTTAAAACTAGTGTCTAGGGTAAGGAAGGATGCAGTCCGAATCCCGAGGAAAAGTGAAAGGCTAGATGCCACACACTGGTGCAAATAATAGAGAACGGGACAAAACTGCGCTCCTGAGCACCGGAGTTGGGGGAGTTGGGGACGCGGGATAAACCGCATGCCCAGTGGAAATGAAAAACCTGGTGCTAAAGTGGGAACTGTTCCTCCCTCTCATCCTTCTGACCCCTTGGGGGTTGCCAGATCCTCTGCGGCTCCTCTTCCTTGCAACCTTTTGCCCTCTCCACCTAGCCACGGGCAACAGCCGCTGGCGCCGGGGCAGCAGCTAGATGTCAGGAGAAGCCCGGAGCGCCGAGCGCTGGGAAGGGAGGGGAGCGCCCGGGAAGGGAGGGCAGGGCTGGGAGCGCGCACGGGCTCAGCCAGGGCGGGGGTGGGGCGGGGTGGGCGGGCCAGGGCCGGCCAGGGGGAGGGGAGGGGGCAGCTGTGGGCAGGGAGCCGGGCTCGGCCGCCAGCACTAAAGATGGAGAGGCGCCGGGGCCTCGTAGGGGAGGGGGCTCGGCGTTGACGTGGGACGCGGCGGAGGCGCCGCAGCCGGTGGTGATTTGCTAACCTAGCGGCAGAGAGGAGTTAAGGGTGATGAGAGCGGGTACTGCGAACTGCCGGGCGATGCCGCCGCTGCCGCCGTGAGATCCGGAGCAACAGTTCCCCAGCAACACCCCTTCCCCGATCCAGGCACACCCCTAACCCCCCAGGCACGCACACCCACCCCAAGCTCCCGGCTCTGCAAGCGGTAAGTGTATGTGTGTAGGGAACCCGGGAAGGACTCGCACCGCCCAGCGACCGCCTCCCGCCAGGCGCCCTGGGGCGGGAGAGGTTTAGGCGGGTGGCGCTAGCTTTGGCCACTCGGCCGCTGGGCTCGTGCGGGGTTCTCTGGTTGCTGCTGCTGCTTCTGCAGCGATCGCCCGTGCCGGTTGGGGGTCAGCTAGAAAGCGGAGCCGAGGCTGTCAGCTCGGGCGCAGCTGCCTCACCAACCTTCCTCCTCCGGGCACGGTCCGGTCCGGGTGAGAGGTGGCAGGCCGGGAGGTCTGCCAGGGCTGCGGGAGCGTATAGTCGGGGACTGGGTGTCTTTGTACAGGCAAGGGCTGGCGGAGGAGCAGAGAGCCTGTGGGTGCTCATATGTATGCGGACCGGTGCGCTTGGCGTGAGCTAGGATTGTGTCTTATTTATTTGTGTTTATTCGCTGGCGGGCTGGGGAGCTGGAACCGGAGGAAGCGAGGAGTGAACCTGGAGGGCGGGTGGGAGGGGACTGGTACCCGCTCGGGTTTTGTTTTCTTTAGAGAAAACGTGGTGGGATTTTTCTTCTTCTTGATTGGACTTGATGCCCCCTTTTAAGGAGAGAGGGAAGCTTCGGAGAGACTCTGGCGCTCCGGGTCCTCCTCGGCTCTCGGTGGGAACAGCCCGTGGAGCCGGAGCTCGCTGTGCGCTCCCGGCCGCGCACGGTGGGTTCCCGGCTCTGCACCTGATGCATTCGGAATGTCTTTCCCACCCTGGCGCGCTGCAAGCTTGCCCAGCCCCTCGCACGCTCCCGCACGCGCTCGAAATGCGCACGATCCTGGCAGCCTGCGGACCCCACCGGAATGCACAGACGCGCACCGCTGCAACCAGCTCGCCTCCTCCCCGCCACGCTCCCAGCGTGTCTGACTCGGGCACGCCGGCAGCTGGTGCGGGAGGCCGGGGACCCTGCTGGTGGCTTCCCAGGGATCTCGATCCTGGGTGGAAGGTGGAGGACCCAGAGATCTCTTCTCGCTTGGCCTCCCACCACTTGCCTCGGGGCTTTTTGTGCTTCCTTTTCTCCCCCGGGGGGTTGCGCCGTCCGGCCGGCCTAGCAGCGGCGTCCAGCCGGCTCGGACATTCTCCTTTCCCGGGTCTCTTTCGCTTTCCTCCTTTTTTCAGCTCCGATCCCTTTCTTCCAGGCACCTGACTCCCGGGGAAAAGTTGCTTTTCCAAGTTTGCCAAAGTCCTCTGCAAGTCTAGGCGGGGGTCTCTGGGAACAAGGGGTGTGTTGCGCCATCGATCCTTGGAGCTCTGTGGCGGGTTAGCGCTGGCTTTGCCCAGAGTCGGCTGACCGCTGCACCTAGCGACAGTCGGATCGGGTGCGGAGCTGCGGGTTAGGGAGAGGGCACCTTGATTTCCCTTAAGGCTCAAAAGGCTCCTTTGGAGGAAGGTATTTGGCAGAGAACCTTCTTTATTTCGGCTTCTCTCCCTTAGTTCTTGAATCTCTGATCTCTCCCGAAAGCACACCATGTTCAAGAAGCTTTTGACGAATGAATATCTCACCACTGTTGATGCCCTCCGTTTCTACTTTGGGGTGGGCAGTAAGAGTGGCCAGCCAGTACTGTTAACTCTTTCTGCATGAGTTTTGCGTCTAAGGGTCCTTAAGACTCTCGTTGAGGGTGAAGGCATGCTCTATGAAGAGTGCGTGAGAAGCCTAGCTCTCTCCACCCTCTCTCCCCAGGCTGTGTGAAATGTTGGCTGCAGACAGAGGTTGAGACCTTATCCCGTTAGGTCTTTCTGCCCATGTCTCAATGGCTGTTCAAAGTCGAGAGCCTCTCAGTCATCTAGAATACACTCTGGGAGAGGCCTTTGTGTCTCAGCTCTGTCTTCCCTTCTTTCTGGGCTTAACTCACGCCAGAGATGCTGGTGCCAATGTCACTTACAGAACCATATTCAGTGTCAGTTTTTCTCCTTGTCACTGGGCTTGCCAACACCTGGGAGGCATCCAGTCTGGTGTGAACCCTCAAGGCTGTTGGGAACATAGCCTCCTATGATGTTCTCTGCTTTCTCATCTTAGAGCGTTCTGTCCATTGGTGCCTTGTGGGCCAGAGGTAAAAGAGGGGGTTGTAGCATCTTGTATAATTGTATGTAGATGTGGGTGAGCGAACACACACACACACACACACACACACACACACACACATCTCTTGGACACATACAGCAACTTTGAGGAACTTGTAGTTAGAAATGACTTAAGCTAGAATGTGATGTGGTAGGGGTGGGGTGGGGGTGTGTGTGGTGGGGTGTGTTTGTCCCAGCCTAAGAAATGGGTCTGCCAATCCTTTGCAGCCCTGACCAGAGTGCAAGGACAAAGGCTGTAGAAGTCACTGATGATGGAGAGGAGATGTGTCTGGGATGACTAGGAGAGGACAACCCCATTGCCTGCAGATAGGAGACCAACTATCATGTTTAGTAGCCAGTGCTGGCAGGCTCTGGTTGTCTCCTAAGGCCGTCTCAGTGAGCGAGAACTAGAAAGCCATTGAGGATGAGGGTTTGCCAATAGGGGGTGAGCGGTAAGACTGAATGCTTAGGTTGACTAAGGGGAGGGGTTGAAAACTCCTTAATTTTAAGTAAGTTTGTGAGCCTCATGTTGGACACTGGTCTTACACAGGAAGGCTCTGCTCTCAGGCTTAAAGAATGGCTAGGATTCAATGCACTTTATCCAATGCACTGCTTCAGAGCACTGGGGAGGGGGAGGAAGTGTGTGGGGAAGCGTAAACCTTCTTTTTCCTCTCAGCAGCCTGGGCCTGTTGGAAAGGATGGTCGGTCATACATTTCTAGGAAGCCCGCTCCCCTTCTGTTAACACCCCCACCCACAGCCTTTCTGGAGTGGAGGCATACTGTAGTGTTTGGATTTTTATTATCAGGGACGCTGGGGAAGTTGTCACTTGCTCACCCCTTTTGTTCTTCTCTTCCCTTCTCCAGACCCCTCTGCTGGCCCCGAAGCCCACCCTGCCCCACCTTGCAGAGCAGAGAAGGAAAGAGAGCCCCATGCCTGAGCCCAGGGGAGCATCATGGATCTGACAAAGATGGGTATGATCCAACTGCAGAACCCTAGCCACCCCACGGGGCTGCTGTGCAAGGCCAATCAGATGCGACTGGCCGGGACTTTGTGCGATGTGGTCATCATGGTGGACAGTCAGGAGTTCCATGCCCACCGGACGGTGCTAGCCTGCACCAGCAAGATGTTTGAGATCCTCTTCCACCGGAACAGCCAGCACTACACCCTGGACTTCCTCTCGCCGAAAACCTTCCAGCAGATCCTCGAGTATGCCTACACAGCCACACTGCAAGCCAAAGCAGAGGACCTGGATGACCTGCTGTACGCAGCTGAGATCCTAGAGATCGAGTACCTGGAGGAGCAGTGCCTGAAGATCCTGGAGACCATCCAAGCATCTGATGACAATGACACAGAAGCCACCATGGCCGACGGTGGGGGCGAAGAAGAAGAGGACCGTAAGGCTCGATACCTCAAGAACATCTTCATCTCGAAGCATTCCGGCGAGGAGAGCGGCTATGCCAATGTGGCTGGACAGAGCCTCCCTGGGCCCATGGTAGACCAGAGCCCCTCGGTCTCCACCTCTTTTGGTCTCTCAGCCATGAGTCCTACCAAGGCAGCAGTGGACAGTTTGATGAGCATAGGACAGTCACTCCTGCAAGGAGCTCTTCAGCCACCTGCAGGGCCTGAGGAACCCACACTGGCAGGGGGTGGGCGGCACCCTGGGGTGGCTGAGGTGCATATGGAGATGATGCAGGTAGATGAAGCCCCCGGCCAGGACAGCCCTGGGGCAGCTGAGTCTAGCGTCTCAGGAGGGATGGGGGACAAGCTTGAAGAGAGGAGCAAAGAGGGGCCTGGGACCCCCACTAGAGGCAGTGTCATCACCAGTGCTAGGGAGCTGCACTATGGGAGAGAGGAGAGTGGTGAGCAGCTCTCACCCCCTGTTGAAGCTGGCCAGGGACCCCCTGGACGACAGGAGTCCCTGGCACCACCAGTGGAGAAGCATTTGGGCATCTACTCAGTGTTGCCCAACCACAAGGCCGATGCCGTGTTGAGCATGCCGTCTTCAGTGACATCTGGTCTCCATGTGCAACCTGCCCTGGCAGTCTCCATGGACTTCAGCACCTATGGGGGTCTGCTGCCTCAGGGCTTCATCCAGAGGGAGCTGTTCAGCAAGCTAGGTGAGCTGGCCGTGGGCATGAAGGCGGAGAGCCGTCCTCTCGGGGAGCAGTGCAGTGTGTGTGGGGTCGAACTTCCGGACAACGAGGCCGTGGAGCAGCACAGGTAAGCCCCTGCCCAGGCTCATCCTGAATCTGGGGACCTGACTCCTTTGTGCTCCTCAAAGAACCACACCAAACCATTCTTGGCAGTACTGAGGCATAGGAAGGCACAGTTATTTTCAGAGGACGGCAAAAAGAAATGGCGTCAATGCGTAACATCAGGGAACACATGGGCTCAGCCTGTAGGCCCCCCTTTCCATTTTGCTTTTGGGCTTCCATCTGGTTTTCCTGTGGTTTGGTCTACGCTTTTGTTTTGCCCAGAGTGACTGTTTAATAATAAAGTGGTGAGAAAAAGGGCAGGAAGTAGAGTTCAGGCAGAGAGTCTCCTCTGGCCTGGATCAAGCCATGTTATCTGCACAAACTATGCCAGCTTTTCTTTTCCCCATTGGGCATAGTTTTGTGCATTGGTAGGCTAATGTCCACAGCAGGGAAGCAGGGGTTGGGTGTTGTTTAAGTCCTATTTGTACCTATAGGTCTCAAATGTCTCTTCAAATGTGGCAGACACATTGTGAGGCAGAGAAAGCTTTCCTTAAATTCAAGAAGGACTCATGCAGGAGTTTTGGTCTTACAGCCAGTATACTCAAGTCTCTTCTCATCCCATCTCTTATCACAAGGGCTAGCCTTGGCTGCCCTCTGGCTTCTGGTTTCATCTTTGCACACCCCCCTTTCCACTTTTGAGTCCTTGTGATCTACTTGGTTCAGGACCAATGCTTTCCCTGCAATTGTACCTTTTTTACTAATACACAGGAAAAATGCTGGGGCCGAGTCCTGTCAAGGCAGAAAGGTTCAAAGTAAGACTTCTTGTGCATTATGGTTCCTTGTAGCCCTCCAGTGAAGAGGAGGATCCTTCCAGTACAGCAGGTCGGGGAGCACTGACCGGTGTTCTTAAGAGAGGGAGACAATAGTGGGTTTGCCTTCTCTGTTTGCCAAGAACTACAAACCCATTGCTGTAACCTGCAAGCCAGTCATTTTCTCCCCTCTTCCCTGAGTCTGACCAACTGTGCCCACAAATCCGGTTTTCTGTTGTTACGGATGCTAACTCTTTTTGCACAGCTTGCGGCTGGCTGATTTGCTGATCTTGGGTGGATTTTCCACTTTTGCATGCACTCTTTCTCTCCCTCCTCCATTCCTGTTGCTCATTTAGGTGGGGGGACTTGAGGGGGTGGGAGATCTGTATGATCACCTCTAGCCGCAACTTTTCTCCGAAGTGTCCTGATCGGCTGAGCTGTACCTCATGGAAAATGGCACTCAGCTAAAAAAGTAACCATCCCCCCACCCCCGAGAATACAGACAATAACAACCGCGGCGGATATGTCGTCTTCTTAGTACTTGATCTGCTCAGAAAATAGGCTGATGAAATGGTGCTTGTTTTTCCTTACGCTTTCGAGAGGAAACCCCCTCTGAACCTTGACCAGACAGGTCTGTCATCTTCTGCGGATGTGAACGTGCTGTGAAAAGTGGGGTATGGTGGAAAGTCACTTTTTAGGGTCAGTTTTTGGGTGTGTGTGGGGGAGGGCCTAGAGAGAGAGAGAGAGAGAGAGAGAGAGAAAGAGAGAGAGAGAGAGCGAACGAGCTCTGTTGGTCATGCGCTTGCTATGCAAGCGTGAGGACCTGAGTTTGGGTCCCAAGCACACAGGTAAAAAGCCATGCACAGCAGCAGAAAAGCCAAGTTCAGCAAAATGCAGCTGCAGTCATAGCTTAGGGGAGGCAGAGATAGACTGGAATTCTGGACACTTAGCAGAGTCAAATCCATAAGCTCTAGGAGCAACAAGAGATCTCATCTTAATTTTTTTTTTTTTAAAGAAACAGAACGATTGAAGAAGACGCTTAATGTGATTTCTGGCTCCCATGAGCACACACATGCGCTCACAAATAACGTGGTTTTTTTTTTTTTTTTGTCTATTTTTTTTTTTTTAAAGAAAGCTTAACCTACCTGCTTGAGACAAGGTCTCATCACATAGCCCTAGCTAGCCTGGAACTGGCTGTGTAGACCAGGCTAGTCTTGAATGCACAGAGACCCACCTATTTCTGTCCCCCAAGTACTGGGGATAAAGTTGTGTACCACAGGCCTGGCCTTTTTCTGGGTCTTAAATCTCCCAAGCCTTCCTTACAGAACCAAGAATTTTCACTGAGTCTATGTACATAGTTTTCTTTGTCCTCAAGAGGGCCACAAAAGAGATAACTGTCCTGAGAGTTCTGGGTTCTCACATGAGGAGGGTCCCAGTGGAAAGAAACGATGGTTGGCTGAGCTGTATCTGAGCTGCTCTGGGCAGGGGTGAGCGTCTGTAGCTGTTCTTCGAGCTTCCTAAGCTCAGTTTAAGGGTTGAAGTGACATCTAGAGTCACTGGGGCTGTGGCCACCATCCAGTCACCGTGAAGGTGAAGAACTACCTTTGTGCCTTTCATTTTATTCTTGTATCTCACTGTTGGCTCTGAGCTCTCGTGTGGGGTTCCAAGCATTCTTATCTATGGGAGCCTGTGTAAGGTGATGTAGACTATTTCCCTGTTCTCACAAGCTTGTAACAATGAGGCTCGATTCTGGAGTTCTTGCTGCCACACCATGTGCTTTTGACTGAGGGTGAACGTGAGTCCTTCATCCTGAGCAGCTAGATGGGGGCCAGACCCCTCTGTGATAAGCTACAAGGTCTGAGGACATGAAGAGAGGGAGAAGGTATTTCTCTGCATGCGCAGCCCTGGCTACTCCTACATAGATGTACTTCGTGGGAGGCCTTTGCCATCCTCCCTCCAGGCACCAGAATTGATGTACCACCTCCCCATTTCCCACCGTTCTGTATATCACCCCCTCCCACCTATCATCAATCCGAGGAATGTTTGGTGGAAGAATAGTCATCACAGCCACAAGAGCAAACAGCAAGGCAAGATTGAAAAATCAGATGCCAGGAAGCCATGGGATTGGCCAGGATCCTAGCAGGAAGGTCTATGATAGGCTACCGTCCGAAAGGTTCATTTTATTTTAAGCCATCAGGTTAGAGGGTTGGTGCAGATGAAGCGTCTGGCATTTAGTCTTGCCCTGGGGAAGAAGAAAGGGCAGAGTACAGAGAAGCAAGGCAGGAATGCGGTTGTTGGTTATTGAATTACTTCCATAGGTTTCTCCATAACTTGATCCCAACCTGGGGTGGCCCGAGGGGAGCATCTCTTGGCTGGACAGAGAATGGTAATGAAACTTTGGGGGGTTGGGTGTCACGATCCTTGTATCAAATGGTAGGATATCGAAGACACATGGATGGATGGATGGATGGATGGATGGATGGATGGATGGATGGATGAATGAATGGATGGACCGATGGAAGGAAGGACCAGACAGAGACACCACTTGGATGAATCAGGTGGACTTCTTTAACTGACAGAACTTGGGAGGAAGCTAGCCAGTGAGACACAATAATAAAAGGACAGTGTCTAGAGAAGGAGCCCTGTCAGGCTTCTGGAAGGTGGGACTCTCCTGTCTTTTTGTCCTCTGAAAAACTGGAGCAGTTTTATGCCTGCGGGGGGGGGGTGTCTGGATGTGGTCTAGGATCCAGCTCACCTGAATCAGACACTCCTGACACTTCCTAGCCTTCCACAGTTGTCAGTAACATTACACGAGCAGCAGAGTTGACCCTTGTGGAGATGCAGTTCTCATTTATGGCTGTGTCTGCCCAACTCCCAGGACAGTTTTTTTTTTTCCTTTTCTTTTTTTCAGAGCTGGGGACCAAACCCAGGGCCTTGAAGCGCTCTACCACTGAGCTAAATCCCCAACCCCTCCCAGGACAGTTTTTAATTGCAGTCAGGCTCCTTGGTACTGTAGAATCAGAGTGAGGGCTGGGTCTTCTATAGGATTCTCTGCCATATCAAATACTGACCAGCCCTCACCTCAGGTCAGTTCGATGGCTCTGCCACTCTTCTTTAGTTCTGGAAAGGAGGTTCAGGCACCAAGGGATGGTCTTGGCTGGCTCCCCAAACCCACCTGTGGCAGAGCCCTTCCTCAAAGCTTCCTGGTGCCAGCTTTAGAACACACGAGCCATGTTCTCACCCATCTCAACTGAGATGTTGGCTCCATTTGCCCAGCTTGTCCTCTCACGTGGCAGACACTCTGCTTTCAGTGAGGGGTTATGCAGAGAGCCGTATGGCCATTAACAATTTGTTTTGAGAGAAGATCTAGGGTACCCAGTTAGCTTTGAACTCTGTATATCTGAGGATGACCTTTTCTGAGCGAACGATCCTCCTGCTTCTATCTTCTGAATGCTGGGAGTCTCAGGTGTGCACCAGTTTTAGGTGGTGCTGAGGGTCAGACCCAGGACTTTGTGTGTGCTAGGAAGGAGCTCTAGAGACTGAACAAACCTCCCTCCCTCCCTCCCTCCCTGCCTCCCTCCCTCCCTCCCTCCCTCCCTCCACCCCTCCCTCCTCACACTCTAGCCCACAGTGGCCTTTGAACTCCTGGTGGTCCTGCCACAGCATCCCAAGTGTGAGATCTGAAGTTGGGGCTACCATGCCTGACTTCCAGGCACCTCTGAGGTGGCACCAAGTTCTGTCTGGAACAAGGTAAAACGGCGGAGAGCCACAGCAGCCACATTAATAATGCCCACGACGCGATCCCGATCCGCTGTGATGCTCTATCTTTGCAGAGCACATTGACAGACTTTCTCCCCAACCCTTCTGAAGGAGGGGGGTGGGGCTGACAATCCCGGCTCTGTGATTACAAAGTGGGAGAAGCTCTGAAAGCTAAAAGGTTTTGTGTAACTTTGCAGCTAACTCATTTAGTGGCAAAAGCTGATGTGCGGCTATATTTATCCTGCTTTATTTTGAATATTCATATGTTTTGCTGCAAAAATATTAATGTGTTTGATTACAGAGTGCTGCCCTAGATGCCACTGGAGCTGGTAAACACAGGTCCCAATAAGCCTAACATCTGCACAGTTCTGATTTCTGAAGCACCCAGGGGGTTTGGGTACGGGCTCCCGGGCCAATATCAAGCCCCCTCCCCCCACCTTAAAGATCAGGAAAGATTTGAAGCAAGGGAGTGACTCGCTGATGGTCACACAGCTATAAATGGTGAAGGCCAGGCCCCTGCTTGCCATCTAGTTCGTGAGCCTTGGGCACACTGCGGCAGTCCTTATAAGCACATGGACAGTGCTGTTCTGGTTCAGCTCCATCTGACCTAGTCTTCAGGTACCAGCACCATCCCTAAACTGCCAGGGTTGGAGGCTTCAGCCATCTTCCTTGACGTCAGTTCTAAAGGTCAGGTGTCTCCAGGCTTTGCCTAGTAGCTATTTACAGCCACTATGTCATTCACAGATTTGCCTCAATCCTATTCAGATGAGTTCCGTTTCCAGGAAGCATCCTTTGTGGGGGTGATGAATGATTCTGTTCCTAACTTCCTGGGCTCCTGGTCTTTTGGAGAGGTGTGAGACTGTGTGAGGAAGTAAGGTGGTTTGCCAGGGTATGTCCAGCTGCTTTGGAGGCCAGGGCTCTGAGTTACTTGTGTTGTGGCCCCCTGTCCATCCTGGGCTTGCTTTCTAAGAGCACTTTGTTGGTTAGTTGTATTTTATTCCATGGTTTTGGAATCCTCGTTATGGGATCAGACAGCCAAGATAGGATCAGTTTGATTTCCGTCTGTCTGCATTGACTTGTGTTTTTGGGATGGGATGGGATGGGATGGGATGGGATGGATAGATGGATGGATGGATGGATGGATGGATGGATGGATGGATGGATGGATTTATTTATTTATTTATTTATTTATTTATTTATTTGAGACAGAGTCTCACTATACAACCTTGGCTGTCCTGGAACTCACTATGTAGACCAGGCTGGCCTTGAACTCACAGAGATGTGCCTGCCTCTGCCTCCTAAATTAGGGGATTAAAAGTGCACACCACCATGCCCAGCTTGTTGGCTTGTGTAATTTTTTTTTTTTTCACTTTTTAAACCTGCTCAGGGTTACTGAGTTAGATGAGATCTGGAATGAACTCTTGACTTCCACAGACCTGCACGTTGTAGGAAAATCCTAATGACTCTTTAAAGCGGAATTATCCCGAATGGCTAAACTCAGACTCCACTTTGGATTTCTTGCTAATTTGGAAGAAAATCATTTCTAGTTGCTGCGTGCCTGGGCCTGTGTTTGTGTGTGCGGGTGAGCCTGTGTGTGTGTGTGTGTGTGTGTGTGTGTGTGTGTGTGTGCGTGCGTGCGTGCGTGCGTGCGTGTGTGTGTGTGTGCGCGTGTGCACGAGATGATTTTAAAACATACTTCTGAGAATTAAAGCATAAGATTTGAGAGTCTTGCCAAATGAGGGTGAGAGGTGAGGAGAGGTTCTCGAATGTTCCACAGTAACTAAGAGTTCTGTTTGGCATCTTAGGCAAAGCGCGTGGCTCTGCCATCGTTATTTCGGTAGAGCGTCTGCCTCCGACCCCCTGTCTTACACATAGTGAATGTGCTTGTATTGACTCTGTCACAAGGCTGATTTTATCACGTACTGGCTGTGTGATTGGGGCTGCGGTGGTTAACCTCCCCAGGCCTGTCTGTTCATTTGTAAAATGGGAATAACAGGACCCACTCAGGGGGTCATTATAAGGGGTGACGTGTAAATATTTGCCACGCATGGAAACGCACAATGCATGCGCTCCGTAGGTGTCAGCCATTTGGTAGCCATTGCTATTGTGCAGAAGGACAAGCCTGCAGTACAGGTTCACGGCGTGCTATGTCATTCAACCCCTGCTTCCCAGAGACATTGCTCTCCGGTATGGCCTGTCTATGCCTTCAGCATTGTAAAACTGCTGTGGTGAGTGTGTGTGTTGGGGTGGTGACTGACTGCATGCACCTCTTGGCTTTCCTGGGAAGTCGATGGATGCACCCTGGCGTCCGGGTACACTTTGTCCCATTGACCCAGGGCCTCGTGACTCATGCCAGTTCTTTAAACGTAGCTGGGCAGTGCTGCTGCTGTCAGCCCTACATGCAGAGCACAGAGGTGGTGTCTACTCTGCATGCTCAGGGCTGTGTGTGGGGCTCTGTGGTGCAGGGGCAGTTGGCACAGGGACTACCTTACTGCGGGCAATCATGGGCTGGTCTCACATTGAACGCTAAGGGCTGGGAGCTCTCTCCCTAGGCATCCTTCCCATAGTGGTTCAGGGACAGCTTTCAATGTCACATGTCAGCTTCTGGGCTAAGTGCTCTGGTTAGCTCCTAGCTGGCCTGTTAGGGGGTTGTTAGTTTTACATTCCTGAGGGCCAAGGAAAGCCCAAGAGGTTAGTGGACTTGTCTGTGGTAAGCAGGGAAGGATACCAGGACTCATTTTCCCTAAAGCTGAGGGAGCTGCTCTGGCTTCTCATGTCTCCTGGTCACTTCAGAGGCCAGTCACCTGCAAATGCAGTAGTCAACAGGTGTTCAGGGGGCCAGACCACACAGATCCAGGAAGCCCCGAGTCACGGCTTATGGACAGAGCGACTGGCCTCTAGCTTTTTATTTATGCTGACTAGAAAAACAGAAAAACCAGAACAGGGAGGGGAAAAGAAACCCATTTTCGAAAATAAAAATTCCGCATTGTTAATTCCACGCCAGTAGAATCAGAAATCCCCCCCTTTTACTGTTTCCCCTTAAAAGCCCCTGTGTTCTTATGATGCTGGCTCAGTCTGAAAACAGCTATGCTTGGGTTTTGCCTATGCGAAGCTTAACTCTGCAGCTGTGGGGAGGGGCTCTGGCCCTTTCTTGTCAGCATGGAAACTTCGGCTAAAACTCCCCCAAATCCTGTTTGAATCTCAGTTCTGAACTCACGTTCCACTCTGACCCTGAGGCCCGAGTGTCTACAATGTGCACAGATTGAGTTGAGCATTACCAGAGGAAGCATCCAAGTTAGGTAAGAGGAAGGACTTCCTGAAACAGCAGGGCACTGCTGGGGGGATTTCTAAAAGACCTGGTTTCCGATATTTTGGTGAAGAGGTAAAAACTCTAGTCCTGTCTTAAGTTCTTTTCAGCCCATAGGAGTCCCCAGTCTTGGTAAAGATATGCAGCACATCCATCGGACCTGCTAAAAATAAGACCCACCCTCCATCAAACTGTGGTCTTTACACAGGACGGGGCGGTAATATGCAGAAGCAAAGAGTGAGTTAACTGGTAGCAGCAGGCATGGAGTCGGGAGTAGCCTATGTACCTTCCACTTCCCTTGTGACCCCAGCCTGATAGGAGAGCCACTGAGCCCCTTGTCATCCTCTTCTGGGCTAAGTGGATTAGCTGAGGGTTGTGATCTCAGTGCCATTAGGACTGTTGGCACGACCCTCCTTGCCACCATGGGAAGCAGATCTGGCCCTAACGTAATGGCCCTCTGGGCAATCCATCAAGCCCAGAGTACGGAGGGGAAGCATTACTAGTGTTAATTTGGGGGAGTCTTTTATGGTGACTGGGAAAGAAATGGAAGGATGGTTGGGAATTTATTTATTTAAGTCATTCAGCAGGTTAGCGGCTGCCAGGGGTCTACGGAGGCCACCCCCTCCCCCATTTCTTCAAGGAAGGCCCCTCCTTAATCCCTGAAGCCCGGGCCTGATTACTTCCAGAGTTGGAGCCAGGACTTAGCAGGCTCTTGTTTCTCGCTGAGGTGCCTTATTAGGAGCACCTGGCATCATAAGCCTCTAATGGGAACCAGCGTTTTCCTCCTGCGTGACCGGTGACAAGTCGCCCTGTCAGCCGGAGCTCGGCCGTGCGAGGAAGTTCTTATTAGCTTTATGGTCAGGAGGGCTTGTCCTGTTCAGGAAATGAATGTTGCTGCTAAAGGTCCTCCACCCTGACCCCGGCGGTGTAACCTGTGCGGGCCTGGGAGACCCACTCAGGATGCTTGGGACTGTAGCCTCTCTCTGGTTCTCGTCATATGTAAAGAGGAGATCATTGTGGTGTGGTGCAGCCTTGAACTTTTGATTTATGCACTGAGGGTAACTTAACTCTTTCTGAGCCTGGAGGGCTATGCAATAATAAGACCCAGGATGCATACCCAGGCATGTGTGAGCCCTTGTATGTGGGTGCATGCATGTTCTGTGTGTGTGTGCGCACGTGTATGTTTGTGCACCTGTGTGCATGTGTGAGTGCATGGCTGTGAGTGTGCACTTCTGTGTGTGTGCACCTGTGTGTAGTTGGGAAAGAAGACATATGGCATATCGGTGGGCTGTGGATGGGAGGAGTGTTTTTATCAATGAGAGGAGTGTTTTAGGGTCTTTGTCTGTCTGTCTCTGTCTCTCCCTGTTCCGTCCTTTTCCCCCTAGATTTCCTACAATGGTTGGCTGCATAGTGAGTGGTGAGTGGAGAGAACATGGTGTCTGGAAACAAAGATGGGCTCTTGTAGAAGCTGTGTGGACAGGGCAGGGTTCCCAGCCAGATGCATCTGGGTCAGCAGGAGGAAATTAGGAGCGTGCCTCTTGGCATGGTGGTATCTGGTCAGTGGGATCATGGAGCAAACAACAGACACATAGCCCAGTGCAGGTGCTCACTGGCCCAGGATTGTTGGTTTGAAAGGACACGCACCTCTCTTTAATGTCTCCTTCATGAAGTCAGATTAATAGAGTTAAAGAATAGTGTGTGTGTGTGTTTCTTTCAGTACATCAAATGTTCTCTCTTCCACCCCCTCATAGCTCTAAGTCCTTAAAAGCAAGGCCTCTCTGGTTGTCACATGGCCCCCCATGCCTGAGGGAATGTTTCTAAATGTGATTTTTTTTTTTTTTTTTTTTTTTTTTTTTGCCAAGAACAGTGGCGTCTGACCTCATTCTTAAGGGAAACTTTCTGCCTGCTTCGTTTTGAGAAAAAGATGTTTGTGAGTCTTCTGGCCAATGGATGCTCTACTTGGTCGCTGCTGGTTTAAAGTCCTCTGGTGACAAAGGAATACTGCACCTTGAGGGGAGCCCGTGGAGTGTGGCCTAGGAAAGAGGGGTCAGCGCAGGGGGAAAACCTCTTTGGGAACTTTACAGATCTGTCTCTGTGTTTGTAGCATGGTTGACAGAGGCTCCCAGAAAAATACAAATAAGTGCTTTTCAAATTGTGGGGTTGGGGACAAAGAGAAGTGACACATCGGTCAGCCAAGTTGAGCCCACTAAGCCCAGCGTTTTGAGGCTGAGGCATAAGCCCACACACTGGAAGCAAACTGTTAACTTCCTCTTAGACTTTTCTTCTTCCTTTATGTAGCAAATCTGCACACATCTCGTGAGTAGTTCCTGCGCAGCTCAGGGCGGGTGAAAGGCGCAGGCCACATCAGGGATGGGAAGTGCTCAGTGCTGTCCTTTAAAACGATCTGCTAAACCAAGGCTTCACTAACATTCATGAGTCTGCCTCTCCACATCCATCCCCATGCCCCTTGGCAGAAGGGCTGAAGATGGTATTTAAAATGCAGTGGGAAGCTAAACTGAATGAATCTAAAAACACTTCTTTTCTTGAAGTCCCGTGGGGGAAAACTGACTTGGGCCTGCGATGGCTGCAGACTCCGTAGGGCTTCCAGCACAGTGAGTTTTGGGGCCACCACTCACTTTTTCATAATTCTCTTATTTTACTTTGTGTCCTGACAGCTATAAGAATGTGTTTGGTTTTTTTTTTTCCCCTCCTCCCTTTTTGCCAAGTTGCAGATAAATACCACCTCCCCCAAGCCAGATTTCGGTGGTGTGTGTGTGGGGTGCAGACCAGAACACATCTTGGCATTCCTTGTTGCAAAAGTGAAAAATATCTCTGTTTGTAGTTAATTTTAGTGGCAAGCAGATCATGTTAACTGGGTGTAATTACTTCCAGATATGGCCGAGGGTTTTGTGTGTTGAGATGAAGGGCCTGGTAAGTGCTCACTTCCTGTGTAAATTAGCCTCTTCCATTCTGTCTTTCATTCTGGCCAGCCCTGGACTGTGTCATTCTCCTGCTCCCCCCTCCCAGTCTGCAGCCCTGGGGGTGAGACTGCTTGCTCTGGCCTTCCTTCCGAGTGAAATTCTTTTGTCACTTACAGACACTTGCCTTGCTAAGTTTACACTTGGGGTGAGAAGGCCCTTGATGGTATCCTGGCTGCCTCTGTCCCCACAGATAAGTCCTGAGAGTATACCCTAGTCATGTGAATTGCTTCTTAGCGATCACATCTTGTGTGTGCGTGCTCTTGAGAGAGCATGTGCATGCACATACACACATGTGTGCACATGTATATATGAGTGTGCATATGTGTATATATGCATGCATGTGTGCCGGTCAGATGTTAGCCTTGGTTTCCTCAGGCACCCTCCACTTTCATTTTTTGGAGATAGAGTCTCTCAGCGGCATGGACCTTGCTTGATTAGGTGGTCAGATTGGTTGTCCAGCAAGCCCTAGGAGTTTGTCTGATTCTGCCTCCCCGGTGCTGGGATTATAAGGGTCCAATCACCACCCGCCCCCTTGGGTGCTTCTGCTAGAACTCAAATCCCCACGGTTGCATAGCAAGCACTCTTGTATCTGAATCATCTCATACCCCTTTATTTTTAGTGGATTTTTTTGGGTCGCCCACAACCATCTCCTTTTGGAGATCCCCTCCACCCCGTCCCATCCTGGTCTATATGTCTGACAGGGTCTCACCATGTATTTTCGGCTGCCCTAGGACTCACTGTGTAAACCAGGATAACTTCAAACTCATGCCTGCCTCTGCCTCCCGAGTGCCAGGGTTAAAGGTGTGTGCCACTATGCCCAGCAGAACCTTAATCCTTTTACTTTTCCTACCTCAGCAAACAGGGCCTGTCACAGTGGTCAGGAGTCCCTGACAGAGGAGAGGGCTTATGTGTCCCATGTAAAGCCACTAATCTTGACTGAAGAGGGGGGACCCACATATGCACAGATCCTGTCAGAAAAGGAGAAGACCTACCTGAGCTGTTTCTGCCAAGTTATCTGGGTCCCCAGGATTAGAATGGAGGAGAAGGACATTCGACTTAAGTTCTCCTAGACTCTGCTTCTGCTCGGTGGCCAGCATTCTTGGTGCTGTTTGCACAAGAGGTGACTGTTTATCGTCCTGCACTGGCTCTACTGATAACCCTTGTGGTCCCTGGAACAATCTACTAGGAACAGATGACTTGATAAGGGCCACCTTTCTCAGTGTGGGAAAATAAAACTGCGTAGGGGTCAGGTGAGGGGTGGTGCGTTAGTTAGGCACAGGGACCTGTGGAGGCTGTCAGATGGGGTGCAGTTGCGGGGAAGAACTTGAAGGAAGAGACTGTGGTTGCCTTGGGTAGCTGCGTTGATCTCGTGATGTCCCAGTTTCCTGCCCTCACCTCTTTTCCCCCTGCTTCATGGAAACATCTAGAGACTCAAGTTCGTGCTCAATCAGAGTGGGGAGGGGCGGTATTTGACCATCTTTCCCTCTTCTGGTTTTTCCTTTTCCCAGTCTTAAAAGTTATTAAAATGGTGTCCGCCTGAACTCTTGTACCTCTTGCCAATATGCTGTTCTTGCTGGAAGCATCCAGGCAAAGGACAAACTTCTGACCCTCTCACCTGGTCAATAAGCTGCCTGATGTCAAACAAAAGAGTTTGGACTGGCTGCTGAAGGCAGGGTACCCAGCTGATAGCTTTGTTTTGATATCCTTGTGGTGTTTGCAGATCACGGAGTGGGCTATTTAGAGCAGGGGGTATCTGTGGGGGCAGACTGACTGGGAAGCACAAAGTCCAAGCGATGGAGAGATAGAACAGGGCAGCCAGGCATCAGGCATTTGTGGGGGGTGGGGTGAGGGTGGGGCTGGGTTCCCTGACCAGAAGAGAGGTTTTCTGGAAGGTGGTGGCAAGCATTGATTTTCAGTCACTGTTGAGCTGGTGACAGGAATATAGTTAGTCTGCAGAGTGAGGTGTGAGGGCCGAGAAGCCAGGCACTACAACTTGCTAGCGGTGTACCTGGACAAGATGCCTAGCCTCTCTTGTCTATGGCCTTGATGACGTGTTATGTTGCAAATGCTCATCGAGGGGAAGGTGCTGGCTGAACTGGAACTCAGAATTATAGAGCTTTGAACGTTGATCTTTTGGCCCAAGGAAGGGGCCGTGACAGGAAGCAGTGAAGTTGTGACTGAATGGTGTCAGCCCTGTGCTAGCAGCCAGCAAGTTAGATCATAGGGGGATCATGGAAGAGCAGCAGGAATGTAGGGTCTTCACTTGGCCTGGGGCTAGGGCTCTGTGGATAGAGGATTGTCTCAGCTCTCTCAGAAGCCCTAGTTCAGTGGTGCATGGCTGAAGTCCTAGAAGGTGGGAGGTGGAGGAAAGAAGGGAAGAAGCTCACGCCCTACCTCAGGTTACATCGTGAGTCTGAGGCTAGCTTGGGCTACTTTAGATCTTGCCTTGAAAACGAAAACAAAATCCCTCCCCCCCAAATAAGAAACAAACAACACCCCCAAACCAAAAACAAAACCAAAAAACCCCAAACTAAAACAAACTAACCCCTCCAAAACAACAGCAAAGCAAGCAGTCAACCAAATGAAGGTGTCTTTGCAGAAAGCTGGTATTGTAAAGAGACAATGTTTACCCTAGAAGTCTCTCGAACCCAGCAAGGCTGCCCCCACCACCCCCGACAGCCATAGGACTTGAGGTCTACACTGTACTCTTTTTGCCTTGCCTTTGGGAGGGTTAACTTAGACTTTGTGTGTTGATGACCCTTGGGAATTTTGTGAGTGATGAACACTGGATCTGGAGGAGGCTCAACCTCTTTAAGTATTGACTTCACCTCCCAGCTTAGGGAGTGGAGGAGCCCTGGCCAAGACCCCTCTGATTACTACAGTGTTTCTGCATTTGTGGTTCAGCCTCTGGTCAGTTTGGGTTCCCGGGAAGTCACATTGAATCACCACCACCCCGACAGGACAGACAGCAGACAGACAGACAGACAGACAGACAGACAGACAGACACACACACACACACACACACACACACACACACACACACACCCCTGCAACTTAGGCATCACCAAATTTGGTCATAGTTGGGAAGAGTGGACTAAGATTTAACTTAAGATACCCTAAGGCAGGTACGAAGCCTGGTTTTGAATCCTGATTGCACCTTTGGTGATGGCTCCAGAAGAGTAAGGAGTGCACATGTTTGAATTCTAGGCTGGTCCCCAGCACAAACTCTATGTAGGGTCTCAGTTTCCTTTCCTAACAGTGTTATGAGGTCAGGATGGAGGGCCGTTCGCTTCCTGTCTGCCCTGGAGCCGCGGTGACAAGCAACCCCTCTGAACACACCTCAGCCTGGTTGCTCTGTCTAACTTCAGTGACTGACCCAGCAGTCCGGCTGGGCAGAGCCGGTGCTCAGCCTGTGTGCCCTCCCTTGCATTATTTATAGTAAACCCCATGAGCACAGAGTGCTAAAGCGGAAGGGTGAGTCACCCATTGAAACCATCGATGACATAAAAACAAGCAAAATGCTTACTGTGTGTTTTGTGTAGTATTTCAGGGCAGGTTGTGCTAATTTGAACACTCCTAAACTGGATCTGTGAAAGTGTGCGTGTGTGGGGGAGGGGAGGGAGTTAAGGTTCAGCCTGAGGGAAGCTGGTTACTGAAAATCTGCTTCCAGGCCTGTGCTCTGTCCTTGGCTGCCCTCAGAGCCCTCTTCAGGTTCCAGAGGAGTGCTGGCTCCCTTACTGTGGGTTGCCTGTGTCCCTGGAGGGTTAAGGAGTGGCGTCGGGGGAGGGGTTGGATTCTGCATCTCTGGCCCTGTTCTTACTTCCTGCTGAGGAAGGCACCCCCTGCTTTCTATGGACGTTGCTCCTTCATTTGGGGTGACTAAGAGTCATGAGACCATGTAAGAGTTGACAGGGTCTTTGGGGGCTTTTATTTCAAAACGTTCGATTAGGGAGGAGCTCTAGGGAGGCTCTGTGATTTGCCGAAGACCACATAGCAAGTTAGTGGCCAAACCAGGACTAGAAAGTGGATCTGTCACTCTCTGTCCCCCTTAATTCCTTCTTTACAACCCTGCCAGGAACTGCACAGGCTTGCTTCCCTCTTCCCACTGACTTGAGAACTATTTCAAACCTTTGTCACTGAGCAGGGGGCAGGTGTGTTTTGGCACTTTGGGGACTTGAGTTTGTCCCCGCCCCACCCGCAGTCTCTCTTCTGTCAGCCTGAGTTGTCAAACATCTGTCAAGTCTTTCATTGGTGAGGGGTAATATCTGTGTCGGGAGGGGTTGAGATGCCAAGACTGCTAAGACCTGGGGCTTACCCCTGAGCTCAGAAATTAAGCAGAGTTAAAAGTATTTGGAGACTCTGGGGTGGTTGTGGCGCATGCTTTTAATACCAGCACTGCAGGGCAGAAGCAGACACATCTCTGTGAATTCAGGCCTGGTCTACAGATCGAGCTCCAGGACAGCCAGGGCTACCCAGAGAAACCCTGTCTTGAAAAAACCAAAAATAAAAGTACCATGACCGTACTCGTTGGCGTCTGCGATGGAGTGGAAGGTAACGGAAGGACCACACAGGAGAGCCATGTATAGCCAGATGAGTCAGCTTCCCACTGGAGGTGCTTTGGTAAAAACTCACTGAGTTCGTTTGTGATTAACAGGGGGTGGACCTCGCAACAAAGGCGTGTGTGGGGTCTTGCTCATGGTGAGGGGCATTTCACCTGGGAACCTTACCCTGTAACTGTTGTGTGGTAAAGAGAGGCAGCCCCAGAATTCTAGGTAGGGTGACATCTGAGTGGGTTGTTGAAGGACAAGTTGAATTCAGGGTATGGTGTGGCTTTCACCTGCAATCCCAGCATTCGGGAGTTTAGATGGGAGGAGACCTGGGCTACTGTGTAAGCTACCTCGTCAAACCCAAAAGTAGGATGTGATGTTTTTGGTTTGTTTTGTCCCGAGACATGGTTCCTCCTTCCTCCGTGTAGCTCTGGATGTGATGGAACACCCTCTCTAGACCAGGTTGTCCTTGAACTCAGAGTTCCTGCCTGCCTCTGCCTCCCGGTTGCTGGATTAAAGGCGTGTACTGCCATGTCTGATATCCAAAAGTAGGGTTTAAAGATGAAAACAGAAAGTAGGAACATGTGTTCAAACCCAGGAGACAGTAGAAAATCTCTTCATCTGTCAGGGTTGGGGGGCGGTCATCCATGCTGCGGTGGGGATATGGGTTGGCATCCCTTGGGGCTGCCCTAAATGTTGGCCCAGGCCTAGAGAAGGCAGAGAATGAAGAAGCTAACAGAGGAAACCCCTGGATGCTCCATTAACCTGTGTTCAAATTGTGACCCTTGCAGACACTACGGCTGGAAGATCCCGGATACTGTGGCCAGCTTATCCCCTCAGTGAAGGATTCTGAGGGTTTCAGGTTATGTCCTTAGCCTCACCACATAGCCCAGAGAGCAGTGTCAGTCATTGTTCAATAAATGAACTGTTGGTCAGTTTGGATTATATCTTGGGGTAACTGGGAACCTTGGGAGGTGTTTTGAGAAGGGAACCTGGCTAGAACCCCACACTGATGTCGCCTCCATCGAGCGTGTCTTTTACTGTCCCTATCTTCTTTCCTATCTTGGAGAGTTGGTCTGAAAAGGAGCTTTGAGGTTGACTGATGGTCCTAGAGAGAGGTCCCCCCCCCCATGTCTCCTATCTGACACTCACCCTCACCACCTCATCTCTGAGGGCAGAGAGCCAAGGAGCTCTGGGAATGAGGGCCTTCAGCCTGCAGGATCAGAAAAATAGTAGGTACTATGACACTGGTCCCCAGACTGTTACTGGCCTCCCTGACTCTCTTTTAATAGCAATGTGAAGGCCCAAAGTTAGACTAACGGTCAAGCCTCGCTTCTCGCCTACACTGACAGCCCGGCAGAGCTGGAGGCTATCTCTCACAGCCCATTCTGGGCTGTGGTTGTCATACCATGCAATGTCTGTAAACCGACAGTGGCCAGGGGAGATAAGGGCCCCCGTTGTGTAATGAGAGCCGTGGGCTGTTTGCCCGATGGATCTGGCCCCTGGGTAACTGCTAACCTCAACGGAGGGGTGGCTGGCTTGGCAGCGCCCAGGCCCCCTCGCCAACTTGCCGGGGCCTTTTTGTGGTTGGATAAAGGAAGCTCATATAGGCCGCCTGCCGTGTGGAGGCCTGGCCCACAGGGCTGGCAAGGTTCTCTTCTTTGTTTTTTTTGATGTTGATGGTTGATGGTGTGTGTGTGTGTGTGTGTGTGTGTGAGAGAGAGAGAGAGAGAGAGAGAGAGAGAGAGAGAGAGAGAGAGAGAGAGGGAGAGAGAGGAGAGAGAGAGGAGAGAGAGAGAGAGAGAGAGAGAGAGAGAGAGAGAGAGAGAGAGAGCGAGAGAGCACAAGAGCACAAGCGTGAGCGAGGGAACCCAACACAGTCTGTCTGGGCATCTCCCATTTTGTTTTAGTATAAAATAAAATGAATATTGCAAGCTGAGAGTCCTCTGGGCTCTGGGTCCTTGAAACCTGGGAACCCTGACTGGGAAAGAAAGATGGCTGAAGTTTCTAGAAGCCAGCAGATACTTGCAGGAGCAGCAGAGGGGGCTGTGCTGTTACTGTTTCTAACCACCTTCCATCCCTGGATGCATAGGTGGGCTCCAGCATGTGTCCTTTGCCTTTTTAGGAGTGACCGAGCCCAGACCCTTGGCTTCTGGTGTGTCCCGGTTCTGTCAGCTGGCCATCGGCTGAACTGGACTTAGGTGGTCCTGTTTGTCAGTCTACCACTTGCTCCATGTCCCCCATCAGAGAGGTTTTGTGACTCTCTGAGCCACTTGCTCCAATTCTGGGGTTCTCAGTGGTTCTCAGTAATCCTTCCTGGGTAGGGGGCCACAGAGACTTGGCCAAAGCCCCTAGCTGTATTTTGTATTTGTGTCTCTCTTATCTGGGCAGTGGTTTCCCTTAAACCAGTTCCTCCTGACATTCTCTCAACCCTCTTGTGAATGTCTGAATCTGTAAAACTTTTACATCCCCGTTCTCCTGTTCTGATCACACAGGGGTGGTTGTATTCAGTGGCCTAACCATGTGGAGCTGCCCAGTTTAGAAATGAACCGTGCTCTCACCTTCATTGTTTAACACATTAGGCTTGCATTAAGAATGCTCTCCTCCGAGCGTGTCTTTCCTGTTATTTGTACTGTGTGCACTTGGTTATTGCTGAGCTGTCTGATTGATCCCCAAGGCTGAGGTGGTATTTTTTTTTCTCCCAGAGAGGGTAGGTATGTTCTGTTTGTTCCCGTTAGCTTGGATGGGAGGTCCTTTTAGTTGGAGGTTGCTTTGTGTCCCGTAGGGTTCTGGCTCAGGGGTGGGCAGGTGCAGGAGGAGACTGGTGATTTAGAGGATTCAGAGGCAGTGGCTCATATTGATTTTTAGCTTATCTGACCCTTTAGCTTGAGGCTGCCCTTCCCTCAAAGTGTCCGGTGTGGCCGTGAGAGCGACTGAGAAATGGAACGTATGCCATCCCTTTTCCGTGCATTAATTAGGGCCGAGAAATCCATTATTTAGAGGGGTCTCAGCTCCTGGAAGAAGGCTCTAGAGCATGCTATAAAGATCTGTAGCCGAGATCTGGGGCCAGCCGGAAGATTCCCAGGTAGCGGTTGGTCAGGGGAGATGGTGTTGGGATGTAGAAGGGGCAGGTGCCATTGAGGTGGGCGGGTGTTCAGGAGGGCAGCCAGGCAGGAGGGCAGGCAGGGAGAACCTGGCTCTTCCCCTACACACGCTGCTGTCTTCTCTTTTCACCATCTCCCTGATTTCATTTCAAATATTCATCAAGGCCCACCCAGGGCCAGCTATATGGTGGTGCACATCTTTAATGCCAGCATTCAGGAGACAGAGGCAGGTGGATCACTATGAGTTCCAGGACAGCATAGTGAGTTCCAGACCACCAGGGCTCCACAGAGACACCCTGTCTCACAAAACAAACAAACAAGCAAGCAAACAAACAAACGCAAAACAAACCAAACAAGTTCCACTCAGGGATGGCTACTGTTTGGAGAGTCATCAGGATAGCCATGAATAATCAAGTCAGAAACCATTTTTATTGAGCACTTACTGTGTGCCAAGTGGTTCTCAAAGTGTGGAGAAGCACAGGACCTAGAGAGATCTAAACTGAAGCTTACAGCAAGACAGAAGACAGTGGTGTGTGTCCAGCTGTGCGTGGGCTCATGCTCAATGATTGCATGACTGAAGCTGAGGAGGGCAGAAGAGACGGACGCAGGGCTGATGGAAGACTTAGGAGGACTTCCTGAAACAGGTGGTACCTGGCTGGCCCTTGGAGGATAGATAGCTAGGGCATTGATAAAGCACGTGTGCTTAGTAGTTGTCATCTGTAGTTAGAGGGGAGCAGAGATGTGGCAGTGTGAGAGTGGAGGCAGGGATGGAGTCATGTGCTAGAGTGTAGGACCAGTATGGGGCATGGGAGCCTCTGAGGGAGAGTGAGTTGGGACCAGACTTGGAACGCTTTGGCTGCTGCAGTTTGCAACGCATGGCTGGTTGGGATTGGATGACAGAAATCAGCAGAACCTTGAATTCCCAATCCTTTCACTTTCCTCTCCCGAGTGCTAGGATTATAGGTGTGAACCAACACACTCAGTTTATGTGGTGAACCCAGAACTTCGTGCATGCTAGGCAGGTACTTTTTTCAACTGACCACAGCCCTCAGCTGTGAATGGAGATGCTACACTGACCGCACCCATGCCCCTTTCCGTAATCACTCTGCAAAGATGCTCCACGTCAGAGCAAACTCAGTCCCAGGTCTCGAGAGAGCAGGATTTGGATGGAAAGTCTTTTTTGTGAATAGCATTCATACCCCCTTATTGGATCATGGCCACCTGAATGGTCCCCCTCTCTGTGTTTGTCCCACTCAGCTTTCAAGACCTGGTCCAGGCAGGCTCGTCTCAGCCATGCCACCACCCTGGGGCTAGGGTCCTTTCTCCTTTTTGTTTCCGGCAGCAGTTGGAGCTTACGCCATCTGCCCATGAACTCAGTTGCCTTAGTAACTTTTTGGAATAGCCTGTTTTCTGCACAGGAAAACATGGTCTGTGGGGACAGTAGTTAAGGTTGGTCCCCTCAGCTTATGCTTGCCGGTGATGTCATGAGGAACATAGAGTAAACACTAGGCAAACAGCAGAGCTTAGACCCACTTTGCCCATAATTCATTTCTTCTCTGCAAATTCAGACTTCCAGAATGTCGTAGTGCAACAGTTGGCCAACTGATGATGATGCTGTTACTTCAAAGATGGCAGCCAACCTGAAAGGCGAGCCTTCTGCCCCTTTCCCCACTTCCCCTGCATTCCTTTAAACTTTCTCCCTAGGTACAGGCAGCCTCTCTCATACACGGAACTCTGGCATCCGAAGCAGTCCCAGATCGGCTTCTTTCTAAGTGGCCATCTCTGTGGCCCCTAGAATCCGTTCCTCCAGGCATGAAATGCCCAGTGCAGGCTAAACATCCCTAATCCGGAAATCTGAAACCTTGTGAGCTCCAACAAGCAAAGGATCTCAGATTTCAGATCAGGGATGCTCAGATCTAAAGAGCTCTGGGGTCCAGGGTGGTGGAATGGCTCCGTGGATAGAGGAGCTTTCTAGCAAGTCTGAAGCCGGAGTTCAGGCCCTGAAACCCACATGATGGAAGGAGAGAACTCCTTGTGAGTTTTCTGATTTCCACACATGCTGTGGTGAACACACACACGCACACACACACACGCCTATGAATGGATGAATGAATGAATGAATGAATGAATGAATGAATGAATTTAGAACTTTTCAGAATCTGAAATCCTTCTGGTCCCGAGCATTTCTAGGAAGGAGAAAGTTATGGTGTCACTAGATGCTGAAGGTGACTGTCTCCCTCAGAATGAGGGTGCTCCTGATGGGCTGCCTTTTTTTTTTTTTTTCTTGTCTCCTTCCTCTCCACCGCTCTTTCTTGGCAGTCCCATGGTTTCTGTGAATGCCTGATGAAATCAAGTTTCCTAATATTAGTCGTGGTTTTTTTTTTTCTGTGTGCATGTGCATGCCTGTGTACACACACGTGCTCCATTCCTCTTGCCTGCTCGGCAGAGCAGTTCTGCCAGAAACCAGACAGAGCCCAGTGTCTTTCAAATGGCCGTAACCCTGTTGCTCTAGAGTCTTGTCTGTCTTCGTGTGGTGCACTCTGTCCTGTCCCAGGCACTTATCTTTGGCCTTTGGTGTTTGCTTGTCCAACCCCTTTGCCTTCTGTATCCACCATCACCCTCTTAGAATAATCTCCTGTAGGTCCTGGGCTAGTCGACCTCCCTCCCATGCTCTCCTCACCACATCCGTCATAAGCAGCACTCTGCTCTCGAGCTATCAAGACACTAGAGAATTCTTTGTTCAGTGTTCAAGCCCTTGGTGAGCCTCGATCCCAGCTGTGTGTGTACTGACCCCTTTTTCTCAGCCTGTATTGTAAGACAGCCACCTCTCAGGAAAGGGCCATCTTTTTCTTGGGTCTGTGTTACAACCTTGAAATGCACACCTGCATGTCCTTCTTTATGCTGTGTGGTCCAGGCCTCAGTGCGAGCGTGGCCACTGCCACCTGCTTTAGGAGCCTCTGTCTGATGCATTCATGTCTACCCTCCACTTTCAAGTGGACCCAAACCCCACTTGGGACTGCTTTATATGACACAGTTCTGGAAGGCCGACCTTCAGGGCAAGCCAGGATGGAGGGGTGAGTGCTGGCTGGTTCCTTGCTGTGATTTTTCCTGGGGTTCATTTTCTAGGCACTCTTGGAAGGCAAGGACTCAGGCTCAGCATCTGTTGGTCCGGTGAACCTTCTTCCTGTATTCTTTTATTTTCACTCATTCATTCTTTGCAGCAAGCCTGACTCACCCCTCCCTCCCTCCATCCCCTCCTCCCTCCCTCCACCCCCTCCCTCCCTCCCTCCCTTCCTTT